>NC_090265.1:333184643-333787143 GCF_040414725.1 Anabrus simplex
GGCCATTAACTTAACCTATTCTTTTTCTGCTAAGGCCCAGTAGATTGGGTACAAGATACCCCTGTTTCTTTGTAAGTGTGCCTTGAGGGCTGTTAATGGTAAAGTCCGTGGTGGCCTTTGGTAGGCTCAGAATATCGAGAGCGGGTCAGCTCTTTTATTTGTGGTAAATGTGCCTCTAGGAGGCTTGACATTGCTAGGTGGGAGCAAGTGCTCCATGTAATTAGGGGATTTCTGCCCTTTGGTGACAGGTGTTTGTGAGCTGAGAGCTCAGAAATTGTTAACATTAGGGCTTGCGGCCCAGATTGTTAAATTGTCTCTAAATCTTGGCTTTCCTGGTCTTGTACCTGATTTGACTTATTGTTTGTTAAAGTCTGAAGTTTCATGTGAAAATTGTTAAGTTTTGCTATTTTCGAAAATATAACCTTTAATGCAATTTTAATCCATATCTGAGCTTTGTAGTTAGACCCATTCCAGCCCGCACCTTCTTTCACCTCTGCATTCCACGGGTTGCCCCGTAATAATAATAATAATAATAATAATAATAATAATAATAATAATAATAATCATTATCATCCATTTACGTCCCACTAACTTTTTTGACGGTTTTCGGAGACGGCGAGGTGACGGAAGTTAGTCCCGCAGGAGTTCTTTTACGTGCCAGTAAATCTACCAACACGAGGCTGACGTATTTGAGCATCTTGAAATACCACCGGACTGAGCTAGGATCGAACCTGCAAATTTGGGGTCAGAAGGCCAGCGCCTCAACCGTCTGAGCCAATCAGCCCGGCTGGGAAGGAAACAACTGAGGATTCGATTCAGGTACGGCGCCGGCATTGTCTAGTGTTAACATGGGACACCACGGAAAACTATCTCCAGGGCTGCCGGCAGTGGGGTTCGAACCCAATATCTCCTGAATGCAAGCTGACAGCTACGAGACCCAAACTGCGCTGCTACTCGCTTGGTTTAAATTTA
Organism: Anabrus simplex; assembly: GCF_040414725.1. NCBI lineage: Eukaryota > Metazoa > Arthropoda > Insecta > Orthoptera > Tettigoniidae > Anabrus > Anabrus simplex. Next base: position 333,185,616 of record NC_090265.1, read on the forward strand.
GCAAATTTCAAACTATTAGGCCTATAACTCATCTAAAGGAAGCATTTCCTTTACTTAAATTTTGCGTACTTAACATACACTGATTAGGCCTACCATTCATGAAATAATATTCGTGTTTTTACGAAACTTAGTAATTACATGGAATTTTTCTATAAAATTTCTATAAGTTATTAATTTTGCAGCCAAAGATTGTCTCCAATATAAATACGGCAATCAATGAATATTTACACGATTCCTTTGCTGAAATGATTAAAATATTCTCTATGCTCTCTAATACATTAAGCCGACTAGTGGCTACGATCGTTAAGGCATCAAGTCTGTATGGTCTGACAGCGTGGTTAGCCGGTTCGTGTCCCGTAGGTGAAAAAATCACCATCAGAATTTTGGCCGGTAGGGTAGGAGAGGTGATGGTATACTATTTCTGATCACCAGATCGTGTGCCAAAAACCTAGATTCAATTCCAAATTTCTCCGTAGTGATCATGCGGAGCGACGTTTTGATGATGATTCGTCCGTTGGATGAGGACATCAGGCTTGAGCAGACCCCTTGGTACTATTTGACAGGAGTAGGCCACGTGGCGGCACCGGGGTTCGTCCTCTTTCTTCCTACTATCACATATCACGCCATTCATTTCATCTCACAACTCCCCTGATGAGGTTGACGTCAGGAAGGGCATCCGGTCGCAAAAACTCGCTACGAAGTATCGTCTTACTTATTGTATGTTTTATGCTTTTCAGCATCTGTGAATGAACTCTCCATTTCAATATTTGTATCTGGTATTATGACCTGGCTTTTACTTTGACAACTAATATTCACTCTAGCCATAGTCTCTTATGTTGCTCTTTACTTCTCTTCCCTTCTACGGTCAATATATTTAATCTTCCTACCCTTGTATATGAGTCGCATGACATCAATACCGATGCCGATTCATACGCACAGATTCATCCGCTTTACAGTATCATATCTATGATCGTTACGAATACCATCCTGTCCTTGTTCTTTTCACTTCACTACTTCCGGCATACTATCATCCACTCCTATGCTTTATTTTGTTATCTCGCACACCATACTGACCACACCTCTCTTAATTGACATTGTTAAAGCAATATCGTGGATCACAGAGGGTTAAGAAGAGGATGGTTGAAGGGGTGGACAAGGAATTAACTAGAGCAGAACTTAACACAACAAATTTTGACATTTCATTTCTTTACTATTATTTTCTAATTTCACAATTGATAAATAGAAAATATGAATGAATAACAACAATATTAATGTGCACTACGACGCATGGATACTAAATAACTGCGATTATTTAAGTTTGTGATTGAAATACGTGGTCCGAAACTTGAAACACGTGCAAGCATCAGCAGGAAAAAAAATACATTTTTCATCTCCTCAGGTGTATCCATAAACGAGGTGAGTAATATTTACTCCTCAAGTAGGCTACTTATATTACAGCGAAATCGTCATGCACTTTAAGTATGGATTGATAAACAGATTCATATTTAAATCGCTGGTTGTAGCTTTAAATAACTAAGGTATTTAACATAACTTCTACTTATCTTCTTAATTTTTATTACAATCGAGTTCACTACACTTTTTAAGGTACACAAATTACCACTTAAAGCAACTTCCACCTCAGAACTCGATGGTTGCACGCGGTCTACAACAGTTTAAGTAGGCCTATATATGCAATAAATCGAAGTTCAAAATCTCCCACACTAATATGTTCACTACATTAAGAGTGTAACTATATATTTATTTCTAGCTTACACAATCGATTGTGAATTCCGATATATTAATCCTGTCCTTGCACAGTATTCAGCTCGAAGGCAGGTTTGACCTTTAACAGTTCCACCATCGACTGTCACAGATGGCTTAGGCGTCACTGAAGAGGAGTCTTTCTATTAGACACCCATGGGCAACCTGCGCATCTCGATGTAGGATGATTATGATAAAGAGGTAGGGAGAGGGTTAAACCGCGTGTCAGTGCGTAGCCTTCCTCAATACTATTCCTAGCAAACGAAACATTTGAACTAGTACGTTCATACCAACATAGCTATTAATACGTTTTTGAATGATGTGATAGTATAGGGTTGAACTTTAATTATATCGATCCCTTATAGAGTTCTGCACGCTTCATGCGCTGCAGTCTTCCCATCCCATTCGGTTGTGAAGCACGGGCTGTTCGCCGCTACACCGCGCATTTCTCATCCCGTCCTGCATCACGATCCTATTCGTCCTGCAAATTCTTACTGTGACGGGACGAACGGGATTGCGGGCGAGCAGGCAGGGACTGTCTTGAGGTGAGAAGAATTATGTGGAACTTCACATGGGAAGATGAAGAGAGACTCATTTTCTTGTACGTCACTTGGCTGCGTAATGTTCGAATTGTGTCTTCGTTTATTTAGCGGTGAATCCACGTATAACATTATGCTCATCCCTTTATAATGTTGTAATTGAAGGTTGTATGAAAACGGGTACTTTCAAGGAAGTCATCAGTATCCCATATAGTGTCAGAACCACTATACAACTTTTCACAAACATAAGCCCTTCTGCTCAAACATCCCGTCGTGTCCTGAATTCAAGCCCACACAAGCAGGTCACTGCATCTGACTCGTCCCGTCCCGTCCCGTCCCGTTTCGTTTCGAGCACTAGCCCGCTCTCTCGCAGTCCGTCCCATCCCGCGTCTGTGAAGTAGCGGGCTGCTTCAGGAAAACACCATCCTACAATAGGAGCAGGCAGGACACGGAACCTGTTGACCTCTAGTCACTTGGTATTGATAATGAACGTATTATTATGATCATCATCTATTTGCTACTATTTGCCGCTTTATGTAGCGTCCACAATGAATACGACACAAACTGATTTCAAAACTAAGTAAACGATAAACACTAAACATGTAGACTACTAAGTTGACACGAAAGCATATTATACAGTATTTAATTAACTATAAGAAAGCAAAATCAAAACATAAAATAGTAAATGTATTTAATAAGGTACCATATATAAATTACACATAAGGTCATTTACTGCTAGTTAATCTCAAGTATTACAATGACCGAAAAGAACTCTGAGAATCAAATGGGTGAAACTTGTTCGCAATAAAGAACTATGCTCTTGTTGGATGAGGATGAGGAGCAAAAGGCTTGATTTCTTCTTCTTCTTCTTACTGGCCTTTTTCCCAATCCAATTACCTGGTGTCGGTACTTTGTATGGATTTAGCCCATTTTAACGGCCGGGTGCCTTTCGTGACACCAACCCTGTATATATTCACTACTGCGTGTCTCTGTGATAAAATGTGTTATGTTCAGGTCTAAAAGGACATGTGTATAAAGAGGAACACAAATAACTACGAATAGACCCCGACCTAGAGGACTTAACCAGATGGGGTGAAAATATCCCGCCCAGCGGGGAATCGAACTCGGGGCCTTCTGAACCGAAGGTCACTACGTTGACTAATCAGCCAAAGAACCGGACATAAACGCGACTTTTGTTACTACTGCATACATGAAGGGACCTCTTTTTAAGACAAAAGTAACAGCAAGGATTTTTAAAACTACTCGTTTATAGACAAGTTGATGCTATAGCTACACAAAAACATTCTTCTCTAATTAATGGCATAGACTGAAAAAAAAAAACATTTAGAACATACTGAGTTAATTAATGTACTTACTAACATGTATTCGTCCAGAGAGAGAAGTGAGTCTGGCGTGCTTATGCGATGTATTTCCATGCTTGTGCTCATGTTTGTTCGCCTGCTGTGGCTATTACAGTACGTGGCTGGCAAAGGCAGATTCTGCGTTTTGCCTTATAGCCTTGTTTATCTGTCAGTATCTCCGAAGTAAAATTTGGAGCATTCACAAGACTAGTTTGAGGGCTGCCTGGCAGAGGTAATAAAGACGTGCTCAGTTCCCCCGAAAGGACGTGAATTCGATTCCCCGTCAGTAACTCGAAACATTTAGAAACGATATTGTACTGAGCTCACTTAGCCTACCCCAAGAATTAGCACTAGGTTAATTCATGGGGGCAACGGCGGCCGGGGACAGGGTTAACTACTCTGTCACAGATTACGGGTAGGCCGTAGTAGAATTCTTTACCTTCCACAACCTTCATGGCCTTTACAGAGATAGCCATGTTGTACAAGGATAGTTTGAAAACACTTCGTTTTTACAATTTGCCTTACGTCGCACCGGCACAGATAGGTACTATGGCGACGAAGGGACAGGAAAGGGCTACGAGTAGGAAGCGTCCGTGGCCTTGATTAAGGTACAGCCCTAGCATCTGCCTGGTGTGAAAGTGGGAAACCACGGAAAACATCTTCAAGGCTGCCGACAGTGGGGTTTGAAACCACTATCTTCCGAATGCAAACTGACACCACAAAATAAACATTATGTTTCGTTGAAGAACATTCTTTGCGAGTTGAATTCCGATAAGGGTTTTGTCTTGAACGTTATATTGTTCCTCCTAATTTTATAAACTTTTGGAGTAAAGTTTTGTATGTGTGTCCTTACGCTCTATGAAACTATACTACAGTATGCAGTACAAAATTTGCCTATTCCTTCATGAATTAAACAGTGGTTTTCAATACTTAAATTGAAGGATTTTAGACTATCTAATACGTGCTAGGAAATACCATTTAAGCCTTTAAGTAATACAACTTCATAAAACAGGCACAATTTGATAAAATGATGATGTACGGATGGATATGGACTTTTAGTCGACATACAAAAGTATAAACTTAGTGTAGCACGGAAGATGCTTCGGTCATGTCAAATGCTAGGCAAGTGAAATATAAATGCATGTAAACTGAGAGTATGTTTTGTTACAGTGAGACCAATAATAAATCGGCAGTTCAGTGAAATGTTGTGAATAATAGTGTTTCAAGGTTAGTGACGTATTTTAATTCGGTTATTCTCAGAAAGGTACCTATTTGGAATAGCTATGCAGTTTAACATTTTAAGTTGTAGGGTCCATAAATTATAATTGCGTATCAGATGTTGACCATCTGGTGTGATATCCTGATCTGTCAATTCTGGGTAAGGAGAAATGTTTTCAGATCGAACTACCGCTTAAAACGCCACTGACCAATGAAAATGGGATATGATTACGATTATTATACAGAATAAATTTGACAACTGCAGGGCCTATAGTAATGTATCTTGAGTAAATGCGAGTTTAATTTGAAATTACAATTAAGTTGTACCATGACTTAAAACACACACTTTGTTTTTTAGCTACAGGAAGACGAAAAACACAATGGTCGATGCAATGATGGTAAGGACAAGTGAAGAAGAGAACACAGACGGGCCGATTACCTCAATCTTATGACCATTGTCAATAAATAAATAAATAAATAAATAAATAAATAAATAAATAAATAAATAAATAAATAAATAAATAAATAAATAAATAAAACACCATCAATTGATCGTACGGATAGGGAGCAGGAAGAACAATGAACAACCGAGCGAGTGGCTCCGCGGTTTGGGTCACGTAGCTGTCAACTTTCATTCGTGAGACAGTGAGTTCGAACCCCACTGTCGGCAGCCCTGAAGATGGTTTTCCATGGTTTCCTATTTTCACACCTTAATCCACGCCACAGTCGCCTCCTTCACACTCCTATCCCTTTCCTATCCTATCGTCGCCATAAGGCCTATCTGTGTTAGCGCAGTGTAAAGCAAATTGTAAAAAAAAAGAAGAAAAAAACACAAATCCTATGAAGGTAACTTCTGATATTAAAACTCTTCCTAAGACATGTTCTTGTTCAGTATTAGACAATTTATGATCATGTTTTCAACTGTAAATATGTATTGGTAATCTTGTACCTACTTTATATTCGGAAACCGAAAAAGACCAGTAATAACGGGAATCCATTGTCTATAATTGAAACAATTCTGATGGAATAAAACCGGTCAAAATCTATTCCAACACCATATTACACAGAATAACGAGTATAAAATATTTAATATATTAAAAATAGCATTATATACTTTTATATCACTTAGATAAACACTTAACATTATTACATTCAATACACTATCCACGTGTCTTGTTTAACATTTAGTTAATTTCATGGATATTTTCACCATCTCCGTAAAGTAACTAGTAAATCAGAAATAGAATCCGGGCAACCAACTGAAACCTAACGACAAGTAGACATACAGTATATTACGAAACTAACTGGCCGTTTTTAAATAGATATTACAGTACAGTATATAGAAGTTCCTTGTAAGTTTATTGTATTTTATTTTTTCAAGTAGAAATAAATACATACAATAGGGCCTACACACTGTGACCGTATCGGCCATATACATAATTAATTAAAAATTGATTTAGGCGGTGGGAACTTTTGTCAAGCTCCTTTGTCCATATTGGAGTGAAGTTGCATTAGGTTGCATCGGTTTGCACAACACCTCCGTCTTGGTGGTGTAAACACGAGCCCGTCATAGCTAGAGAAATCCCCAGAAAGAGAGTGAGCCATGAAAAATGACAAGGAAGGAAAATATATAGCAATAACTCCGTCCACTACTGTAAAAATGGCGTGGGTGGTATGGTTGCAATACATACAACACGATGATCTGCAGTCAAAATTTCCAGATTCCCAAACAGAAACAAACAATGATTTGCACTTATTCTCATACCTAAATACTCAGATACCGTAACAATACCTTGAAACTAAAACTGGGTACAGTACTTAGTCAACCAGCCTGAGCACGATTTTCCGAAGAATTACTGCGAGAAATACCTGACGTAAAACCTCACTTCATTTTCCAGGGCTGTTCTCTTCATTACTGCTCCAATATGACACAAAGCCCACAAGCCGTCTGCATATATTACAGACAAGTAATAAGATATAGCAGCCAAATACACCAGTTATTCCGAGTTGATGACTGCAGTATACACGCCCACAAAAAGTAACATAGATCTGAAGGAAAATGACATGAGGAAGAAAATGGAAAATTAGGATAAAATACTGAGTGTTTAACATTCTATTATTTTCGGATGGTGTTGAAGGACGCCGAGTTACCTAAATTGTTCTCTTACATATCTCTTTAATATGTCACTAAAGCAATTTACATGGGACTCGCGACTGTAAACATTTTTAACTACGGGCCAATCGAGTATGATATACTTTCCTGCAATCCCGGGTACAAGAACAGAACTTGCAACCAAACTGGGCCGCATAGCCGATTCGCAAGAGAGTGTAGTGATTAGACAAATACGGTTATGCTTACAATTTAAAAACAGAGTAGGCTTGTAGTTTTACGTGACTAATGATATCGTGGTTACTGTATAAGGAATATGTGGACAACGTTAAGTCAACGATTAGCTTTTATCATCTAGAAATAACTTCTTACTTCAACAAAGGTATTCTTATTTTCTGCAAAAGATTCTACAGAAGAGCAATAAATGCATTCATATGCATGTGGTTGTCCTAATTCATACAGTAATGCTCAAATTCAATATAATTGTGTGTGTGTCTTCATCACATTAGCTATAAACCAAACGCCTATGGCCTGTTACCATGTTTTTAAGCTAAACATCTCTTTATAATTATTGAAAGTGGTCAAATTGAGACCAATCTTCCACAAGCAACTTTCTTCAGCTTATCCCAGTTATTTCTGGGGTCACTAGTGACACCCAGACTTATTTTGGTTTTGGCCTGGGTTTGAGACCGGATGTCCTTTCTGACGCCACGTGATTCTTGAGATGAAAATCTCGACCCACGAACAACGGGGATTCGAACCTCAGCCTTCCGAGAGGGAAACCACCAGCTAAGCCACTAAGTTAATCACACTCCTGCTCATCTTCTCATCTCCCACGAGTAATTTTCTAAATTTTGATCTTACTCTCTATGAGCCACGGTTCGATACAGTCCTTTCCTCCACCTCCACTTCATTTCCCATTTACGAGAAATTTATAAATAAAGCATCCAGGTGTTTCCATTCAGTGCCAGAGTAAATTATTTGCTCAATAGTAATACTGAGCCTATACAAATAGCACACAAGTTTGACAGAGATGAAGTTGTACCTCATGACATGCTATAGTATCAAGAAAACCTGAAAGAAGCCGACATGAAGTAGGAAACATATGACATTGTAAGCACTACACCAGAATCCACAGCAAAAAAACCTCAACCGACAATAACAGAACGTGTTTGAAAATTTCGAGCAAATTCACAGAATAAATAATGATACTTCCTCAAATTGCGAGTCACAATTTAAATTCGCATACTTTTAATAGTCAGAACATTACAATAGAAACAAAGTTTAATGCTGTAGCCCAATATTGGTACCATCACCATGCTAAAAATTTTAAAATATTTTAACGAGATTAGGCCTACTGCGAGGATTGATAGTGTAAGTGATAACAGTTTTGTTTTTGTTGTTTTTTTTTGTTTTTTACAAGTTGCTTAACGTCGCACCGACACAGACAGGTCTTTTGGCGACGGAAAGGACTAGGAGTGGGAAGGAAGCGACCGTGGCCTTAATTGAGGTACAGCCCCAGCATTTGCCTGGTGTGAAAATGGGAAACCACGGAAAACCATCTTCAGTGCTGCCGACAGTGGGGCCACTGGAGTACGTGTATCTAAATTATCTCCCAACTGAAAGGTATCTGTTAATAATAATAATAATAATAATAATAATAATAATAATACCAAACCAAACCCCATGGCGCAACAGCCCGGAGGGCCATGGCCTACCAAGCGACCGCTGCTCAGCCCGAAGGCCTGCAAATTACGAGGTGTCGTGTGGTCAGCACGACGAATCCTCTCGGCTGCTATTCTTGGTTTCCTGGACCAGGTCCGCCATCTCATCGTCAGATAGCTCCTCAATTGTAATCAAGTAGTTGAGTGGACCTCAAACCAGCACTCAGATCCAAGTGAAAATCCCTAACCTGGTCTGGAATCCAACCCGAGGCCTCCCGTTAACATGTTTGAAGGTTATGATTTGACAAAACTTAAAAAAAACCATTATCTCAATAAAGTATGCGTCTTTCTTCCTTCTAATAGGTCCACAGAATATTTCACTAAGTCTCCACGACATGCAAAGAAACTTGAAAATACTTTACAACTGTTGCCTTCTTATTCTGTAAATAACAAATACACTTTTACTATAAACAAGAGCATCAGAAAATAGGCCTGCAAACCATAAATAGGAACGTGTGTCAGCTAGCTGGAATGAAGCATGCGTGTTTTGATTCTGAAGTTACGAACCACGAAATTGACGAATTCATAGGAACTTAAAAGGAACAAAAGTGACGAAAAACTTATTTTATCCAATAATGTACCAGGACGTAATTTGATTTTTTAAAGTCGATGTTTTTCTTTGTAATTATATGTCGCACCAGATTTTGTGTTCACAGAATATTACAAGCGACCTAAAGATCTCGCAGGATCCATTGAAAAACTCGTCTATCTCTAATAATTAATACACTTGAGAACAGTCTTCTTTAGGAAGATTCTGTTCTGGACAAATACAGTGGCCATAAAATACGACTTAACAAACTCCCAGAAATATAATTTGACGCAGACATAAAAGGTAACATCTTTACCTGAGAGCTAGACTAACGTAAGTATATTTTTTGTCGAAAGTGAGAAAGCTGTGAACACAAGGTTCCTATGGCCTCTTGCATTAGAACTAAATTAAACTAAGTCAAAAAGCATTTAAAAAGGAAATATGCCAGTTTAAAATGATGCAAGTCCCAATGCATTTGGAGTTAAATAAACGTAAGTCGCGTTACAAAATGGTTCTAAATATTTTAGGGATCTATAAGCGCAAGAAAAATGGGTTGTTTTAGCTCTAAGCAAACGATCAAATAATGTTCAAATCCTTGTTGTGGGACACAATGTGTGTATCTTGTTGACAAAGGCATTGCTAGTGATTCTTTTTTAAAGATCTGCTGTGAAGTGCGCTACAGTACTTATAAACCATGAAAACCTTATCTGTGAAAGGAAATGAGCCTACTCAAAAGGACGAAGTAACTGGCAGCCGGAAATCCAACCGTGCCGTGCTTCTTCTCTGACGACTGAAGGTACATATTTAAATTTTATAAATGATAAGTGCTTTACTAGTCATTTTTACTCTAAAATATACTGCAAAACTCTGGTAATATTTCAGAACAATTTAGGAAGCACATCAGGAAGTATCCTTCATATGAAAGGTACTATTGTCGAGAAAGGTCAGGTAAAAATTTTTTGGGAACTTATCTTAACATTTCAAAAATGTCGCAGCAGATACGAAGAAAGCTAACGAGTGGCTTTTCAAGTGGGTATTTAATGAAGTGTTCAGTTTATCTTTCTACATTCCAGAAATCTATATTTGTGATCTGTGTGATCCGTATAAATGCCAAATAGACAATGCGTCAACAGAAGAGAAAGCAAAGATTATTAAAGAAAAACAATACACACGCAAAGGAGGAACTATAAAAAGTGAGGATAAGGAAAATACAGTGCTCAATACCAAGTACAAAACCATAATGCCGACCTCCAAAAATGTTTGCCAACATCGTACTTTACTAATTCGCAGAGTTCTTACCTAAGGAAGCTCTGTACATTGAATCATGCAATACATCATGTTACTTCCTAAGCGTCTTCGTGTATGTTCTGGGAAAAGGGAAATACTGGGGAGTATTTCTGGAATTAAATATAACAGGGAAAACCAGATTACTCGGAGAAAAATCTGTCCCGCCTCCGCTTCGTCCAGCACAAATCTCACATTGAATGACCGGGATATGAACCACGGAACCCAGCGTTGTGAGGCCGGCACTCTGCCGCCTGAGCCACGGATGCTCCCGTTCAGCACAATGTTGAACATTATTAAGTATTAATGCTTGGAGTGGTTATTCCAGATTGTATCGATTTAATGCTTTCATAATACTTAGGCGGAACACAGTAAGTCCGGAGTATCTTAGAGCCAATGTTATTTTATTTTATTTTTATGATAATACAATAATAAATAACTACATTCAATGTAAATTATATTAATTAATGTATTCAGTGATCAAAATTACACAAGATATATCAAGAAAAATGATGAACATTCATTGCCGAAGTCACAATGCAACAAACGTTCTCTACAACTGGCGTTTATTCTCTCTCCTGTAAAATTACTATAATGTGACTTACCTCTAAGGTACGGATATAAGAACATTTTTCTGTTTGTCAATTAAAATATCAACGTTCCAAGTGTAAATTACGTGTGTGGTTTGGATATTATTGTTTACATTTGCATTTCATCCACAGTACTAACCCAGCTTGTAATTTCTTGCGGCGTAACAGTCAACGCATTAATGAAGACGGAGCAGGTGGGAATCCCACCATATTAAACTATCCATGAATCGCAGAGAAAAATCTGTAAGGAGAGTTATCAAATCGTATGAGCCTGATAAGGTAGACATCTCTCGCCTTATGCTTCCCATTCTCCCCGAAAAGCAACCGTGACCTCTGAAAAGAGAAACTTCGTGTAGAACGGAAACAGGAATAGTTTCCCGATTTAGAAAAAAAAGACTGGGACATTTCCGACATCGTATCTTCCACCTGAATCCTGTATTAATAAGCATTACTGACATCCGAAGGAAATGATTGCAAGGCAGAAGAAATCAGCAACTACAATAGGTAGACCTATAATTTCAAGCAAAAATAATAAATAAAATGTAAATACTTCTCAAAATGCTGTGTACTTAGAACTAATATTATCGTGACTAACAGAAAAAACATATACATTTCAAGTCTTACATTCGAAAACATCTGCCTTCCTTGCGAACGGGAACTATCGACGTCCATAGAATTGACAGTTAGAACGGACACATTTGAACAACGGTTGATTATGTACTGTAGATCCAACTATCTTTCTTTCTTTAGATATTTTCTGACCTTTTCCCAATCATCTGGAGTAGATACTACTGCGGATAATCACAGTTTTACGGCAAGATGCCCTTCCTGACGCTAAGCCTTTAATATGGGGGATGTATTTACTATCTCATGTTTATGTGGTGGTTTGTAGTGTGATATGTTGTATATAATTGATGACGTGTATTAAGACGATCACAAATACCCAGTCCCCGAGCCAGAAGAATTAATTAGCCTATACGCAGTTAAAAATCATCGGCCTGGCCGGGAATTGAACCCGAATCCCTCTGAATTGAAAGCCAACATGCTGATTATTCAGCCTAAGATCCAGAGATATGTAGATCCCGCTAAGTAGGTAAAATGAGAAGATTGTTATACAAAACATAAATACTGTAGGCTATCTGTATTACCGGGCGAGTTGGCCGTGCGGTTAGGGTCGCGCAACTGTGAGCTTGCATCCGGGAGATAGTGGGTTCGAACCCAACGGTCGGCAGCCCTGAAGATGGTTTTCCGTGGTTTCCCATTTTCCTAGGCCTTTCCTGTCCCATCCTCGCCATAAGACCTATCTGTGTCGGTGCGACGTAAAGCAAACAGCAAAATAAAAAAAAAATCTGTATTTGCTTTTAATTTAAATTCTAGGAATGTAAAAACTTGCTAACAGAAATGTCAACATAATTAAATGTTATCACAGAGATCGAGGTGCGGAAATGTTGTCTCGAAGGAGTTCTTTAACGTTCCGGTAACACTACCGACACGGGGTAACCTAGATATATTTGAGCATACTCCAATACCACCAGACTGAGTCGTGATTGAACCTGCCAAGTTGCGCTCAGCGCTCTACCATCCTTATTAATGACACACGAGTTGGTAGTACTCCGTATCGCACGGTCAACGGGGCAAAATTGTCGATAATGTCCGTTTCCTGCGAAGAGCTTTCTATTAGTAGGCCTATGAAGATCGCTGTAGACCGATGAGCCAGGCTAATTCAAAATAAATAGTCTACAGACTATGTGAGGAGCAAACAATGTAATTCAAGACTATCCAGCTGGAAAAGCTTAAACTCTAATGATCACATCAACAATCTCGAGTAATATAGTAAGAAATGTGATGCATTAATTTCAACACCAAGATGAACAATTATGTAACAAGCTGATTACATCCGAGAGAACTGTTCTTTCACACCAGGATCTTGCGAAACCATTGCTATGAACGCTGTTCGAAGAGGTTGAAGAATTTTGTTACTGTAGGAGCTGTGGCTGAGTGTGTAACCGTTATTATTTGGCATAGGATTGACCTCAAGTTGAAATAATGTAGCCTACTATCTAGCGTTTGTTTGGTGCAGGCTAAACCTGCGCAAAATATCTACGGCTTAATCTCGCTCAGAATAAGTGTTATCGGCAACAGGACCCGAGCTTTTCAACCCCCTTATGAAGCTCGATTTAATGCATTCGGTAACTATGATTAGTGCATATGAGAGTTGTAATTTTCTTTCAATAAGAAAATTATACGTGGGGAGGAAGAGGCTTGTCCACCACTCCCCTACCTCGGGTGAGTTCACATTGTTCACATTAACTGTCACAAACTTGTAGACAGAAACGATTGCGAAGTAAGGACAGAACGTAAAACGACAAAACTCAAGAGCGTTTAACTAAAAGGTGCATTTTATGGTACCGGTACATTATTCTTTGGTATTAATTTCAATGGAAACCAGAGTGCCGGAAAACAGTTCTTTAAAGTACAGGTAAATCAAATAGCGTAGTTCGCGTGCATTTAAAAACTCGTAAATACCAACCGACTACGACGAGATTCGATCCTACAACTTTAAGCATAGAAGGAGAGAGTCTCTAAAAACTGCATTATGCGGATATTATTATTATTATTATTATTATTATTATTATTATTATTATTGTCAGTGCGATAGTTCAGAGCGACCAGAAAGTGTGCACATCGCTCGGAAATCCTATGTTCAAATCCCGGAGCTAGACGGTCTAACAGCACTCATCTCGATTGTTCTTTACCTCCAGCTTTTTTTAACATTACACCCTTAAAAAGGTTGGAATGTATCCCAGATTTCCATCTGCAGCCCTTCGTTAGTCCAACATAATATACAGTGAACTGAACAGCTTTCACACTACGTACGTAAGTCAAAGAATGTTCCTAGATTATACGTGGTAATAGTCTATAGAATAAACATCGATCCCTTCTACACATATTGGTACGCTGTACACAGAAGGAGACATTTTACTTTACACTGCCTTCAGGCGGCCTCATTCCAGTTTTTCCCGTTGAGACAAATACAATTGACGGTCTTGATTTTGCTAGATAGGCCAAGACAAACGTCATCGAAATTAGACAGAGGAGTTTAATGCCTAGAGCCTCAGTGGCTCAGGCTGCAGTGCGCCGGCCTCTCACCGCTGGGTTCCGTGGTTCAAATCCCGGTCACTCCATTTGAGATTTGTTCTGGACAAAGCGGAGGCGGAACAGGTTTTTCTCCGGGTAGGCCTACTCCGGTTTTCCCTGCCATCATTCATTCCAGCAACACTCTCTAATATCATTTCATTTCTTCTGTCATTCATTAATCATTGCCCCAGAGGAATGCGACAGGCTTCGGCAGCCGGCACAATTCCTATCCTCGCCGCTAGATGGGGGCTTCACCCATTACATTCCTGACCCGGTCGAATGACTGGAAACAGGTTGTGGATTTTCAGTTTAATGCCTGTAATGTCACGACAAACTCTCGCCTCCCTAAAACTATACCCTCTTTCTTGCACGTACACAATAAAGAGACATTAACGCCAAAAGAGATTTTCTAAAAAAATATCTACAATGATCCTACGCATACAGTAGATCGGCAGTAGGCCTACGATAGAAAGGCAACGAATAACATGAAAGGCCTACAAGTGTACTTACAAGTTACCTCCAAACTACCGACATGCAATGATTTATTAACTTTAAGAAAGGGACTTATGATATTATCCGAAACTACTGTCATAAGATAAGTGATTATGACTCATTACTCCTGAACTTCACAAACCATAGCTACACTAGAAAGAATAGAGCAATATTCTTGGTTAAGGCAGATCAGTGAGAAAAGAAGACAATGTCAACAGGAAATAGCTTAAGTCGTGTTGTAATACAAGTGCGGAAAGGGCAGCAAGCATGCGAGTTTTGTAATAGTTACTTCCGCAAGAGATTTTTCTTTCTTTCCTTCTTTCTTTCTATCTTCAGCAATTTCAGGATTCGTTGGAGCCACGCAAACTCATTTGGGTTTTAGCGTGGTTTAAGACCGGATGCCCTTCCTGACACCATGTGATTTTTGAGATGAAAATCTGAACCCAGGATCGACCGCGATTCGAACCTCAGCCTTCATAGTAGAAAACCAGCAAGCTGAGCCACAGAGATAATCACTTTTCTACTAAAATGACATAATTTTAGAGATCAAATCAGAATGAGAGTTTTCATGTTTTATTTGAGACAACGGCTTCGGGAAGGGTGTAACGTAAATAGGCTACACATTTCCAGAAGGCAGCGATCTCTGAATAAGGTTTGTTGTGGTTACGGTGGAATGTTGTTAATAGCCTATAAACCCGCAGTCGAACTTTTAATATTCTAATCACAGTCTGAATAATTTACCGGCAAAAGAATGGATTTTGGCGATGAGAATGAGAGCAACGAATTTCACTGAGCAACTGTTTCCTTCATCCTGTAGTCGAACATTACTGTTAACAGCCATAAAATAATTTATAAATCGTTGTAAATATTGCAATATTATAAGTAATAAAGTAGGTGCATCTATTTTCCACACTCATTGCAGGAAAACCAGTTTTAGTGAGAGTGCTATCTCTTTCCGCATTTTCGCAGAAGAAAAGATCATTTCAACAACAATCAGTTTTAATACTGACACTACTGCCACTAGACTATAAACTAATCACGAAACTGAAACACAGCCCAAATGGCCTGAAAAGAGGCTGATCGCTGGTAGTTTTAGTAGGTTACCGCCAGTGATGCGGGCACATGCTAGGCCGCAACACATGCTCCTTATTCTACGATGAAATGAAATGTCATATGACTTTTAGTGCCGGGATATCCCAGAACGGGTTCGGCTCGCCAGGTGCAGGTCTTTATATTTGACTCCCGTCAGCGACCTGCGCGCCGTGATGAGGATGAAATGATGATGAAGACAACACACACACCCAGCCCCCGTGCCATTGAAATTAACCAATTAAGATTAAAATCCCCGACCCGGTCGGGAATCGAACCCGGGACCCTCTGAACCGAAGGCCAGTACGCTGACCATTCAGCCAACGAGTCGGACATTCGACGATTAAGCAGGCTCATAGATGATTTTTAACCTAAATGAAACGTGTTGTAATCAGTATTAGACCACATTTCAGCCTTGTCATCAAATGTGGGACGTACGAGGAAGGGCATGTGGGTGCTCTTTTGTTGAACACCACGAAACTCTTACACTATGTATACTTTCAAAAGATTGAACTGTTAATGAATGGTAATGCAATTCGGAATATCCCTCACTTTATTCTCAAGGAAATATGCCGCTCCTCTTTATCACGGCTCGAATTACAGAGGGCGAGAGAAGAAATGTACTCCCTCCCCCTTCACTGAGCATCACTTCTAAAAATGAATTAATTTCTCATATGAAGTGACCGTCAAGTTTCAGATGCATAAACTGCTCACTCCAATTACTAAATATTCCCTTCATCCATTCAACTTTCACTCCATTTTGTGGGATAATAACTTTTCTCACATTCTAGGTAATACTGCTTATTTTAAGGCGAAGAGCCGGCCAACATCAAAAGTAATAGGAGCCAAAGATTAATTTAAGTGATATTTACGAAACAAAATAATTCATTGTAGGTCTACAGATTACATTATAGATTTTATAGGCTATTCACCTCTTAAAATATGAGTGGTACCGTTGTGCTAGCCAGACTGGTCAATACAGTAAGTTAATTAAGTTGAACTGGAATTCAGCATTTAGATTGGGCATTATTATTCCCTGTATGTTCTTTTCACACTTTGAATGAAGGTAGCCTAATATTTACTTAGTCTACAGAATATTCTTCCGCCACGCATAAAACTGTTTTATATGATTTGAATGCTGCTTTTTACGCAAGTGCTGAAGATTCTCCGGAAATATTTTCTTTCAAAACACTTTCAGCCTTGATTAAGTGCTCGTTGTCCTTGCTTCAGAAACATGGCCTAAAATGATGAAATTTAAGGATATGTATACGGGAGGGGATGTACATAGCTTTACTTCTAGCGTAATATAACTTACAGTACTATAAACCCGTGCGTCAGCAGATCGCTGATTATTACGGGGACGTTTATGATTATTATTGGCTATACAATTCTTCGCTCCCATACTAGCACTCGTAGGATTTTTTAAGGAATATTTTCATTCCAGCCTTTTTTTAAAGTAGTCTCCAAACTGAAAACCATAGCGAAGAAGCGACGCTAGCTTAAAAAGTGGCATTTACTGTTCTCATACAGGAGTAGTTTTCCTATAGTTTTTGAAATAATCGATTTTGGCACGCTATTCAACATTAGCATTATTATAAGCTGATAACTTAGTATGATGTTTTCAGATAGCACTTGAACCCTCAGGGGCAGACGACCTAGGTCTTATACCCCCTTTAAACAAGCATCACCGCCGGGCTGAGTGGCTCAGACGGTTGAGGCGCTGGCCTTCGCACCCCAACTTGGCAGGTTCGATCCTGGCTCAGTCCGGTGGTATTTGAAGGTGGTCAAATACGTCAGCCTCGTGTCGGTAGATTTACTGGCACGTAAAAAAACTCCCGTGGGTCTGAATTCCGGCACATCGGCGTCTCCGAAAACCATAAAAGTAGTTAGTGGGACGTAAAGCAAACTCGCAACTCGATTCGCCCTTCGCAATATCCCACATGGTGGGATCTAACAATCTGTCGTAGGAATAGATCGGTTAGTGAGAAGAAGAATGAAACATTTCCACGAAAGTAAACAGCTGAAATGACATCATCAAACAGAAGTACACCGATAGAATCAGAGGACACAATAATAATAATAATAATAATAATACATTAAACTTTTTGATCTTATATCGTGCCCCGCATGCCTAATAATAGTCAATGGGTTTTTTTAAACAGGTGTTTCTATTCCACCCTTTTGGGACGTAGTCTTCAAGAGGTGATATTCACTAAAGAAAAATTGGCTACTACAATAATGATGACACTGTTTTAAGGGGACTAAAATGTAGGTCATTGGCCCGAATATATACATAAGTCCTCATTGCTCTCCTCTGGGATGCACTTTCATTCTGAAAGCATTGTTATGTTTGTACGGCTCTAGCTTTCATATGGTTTTTGAAATGATCGACTTTGGTACGCCACCCAATATTAATATTGTTCTTGGATTAAAACCGATTTCTGTATAGCACTCAATCTACAGGTGACAGAGATTTTAGGGGACGGTCGTACAGCAAATTTGCAACACCTATTCGTTTACTATACTACTACATAGGGCAGAATCTGACAACCTATAACAGGAGTAGAGCTAATCGTACACAACCCAACGTGCAAGGTCAGCTGGGAAGAAGTATATTGAGACATTTCAATGAAATTAAACAGCTGAAATGATAACATTAAACAGATGGAGAGGGCAATAAAGTACAGAGTACTGACAGTACCTGGTAATAGGAGAGCGGCGAGTAGTTGTGGTAATACGGAACGTTGTAGAGCATATTCTCCGGCGATGGGGCGGCCGCGTGCTCGCACGAAGAGGGGTCGGTTGGCGTACGACTACAAGTCTTCTCATCGGCCACTTTGCAGGCGTTTTGGGGTCTACCTCGGCATAATCAACACAACTACACACATGTCTTCAATCAAACACGAGTCTCACTCAAAATCTTCTTAACGAAATTCACGATTCTTCAATAATAACAACTTAAAACAAAATTAAATTTGTCTTCTTCGAGTTAAAATTCGCTCTAACTCATCTGAACACATTCATCAGAGCACTGTACCTGTTCACAAGACTTAGTTAGATATGCACGACGTAAACACAATGTGACAGTTGATGCGAAATAAACAGCGATATTTTTTTAAAGGAACCATCAATTCTGAATTCATAAATGTTTAAATAACACACACAGTATGACACTGAAGATTGTTACAAAATTAGAACATTAGGA
This sequence comes from Anabrus simplex, assembly GCF_040414725.1. Classification (NCBI taxonomy): domain Eukaryota; kingdom Metazoa; phylum Arthropoda; class Insecta; order Orthoptera; family Tettigoniidae; genus Anabrus; species Anabrus simplex. The sequence continues at coordinate 333,204,656 of NC_090265.1, forward strand.
AATTGAAACACAGCCACAGTTTCGGCACTTCTTATGTTTGACACGCGATAGAGTGAGATGGTGAGCTTTAGACTGTTTGAGAGAGAGAGAGAGGGAGAAAGAAAAAAAAAGAAAAACGCCGGTGTGAGAAGTGGTGAATCACTATTGTATATAAAACTGTTGTGAGAAACAACTGTCTCACAGTAAAGCTGCGCTAGCCCGCCCGGCGAGGTTACAAAGTAGCAGTGCTGCACTCTATCGTCAACTGCCAGAAACTTGGTTCTCGGCACCTCTCTCCCTTGCTCGTACGTACCCCACCACACTACCGCCCTGGCCCATCAACCTAAACCTGTCAAAATGCGCTTGGCCAAACCCCCACAGCAAATGGTTAACCAATCATAACCTATCTCGTATTCTGACGTCATGGCAGCACGTTAACAAATAGTAGAAAGTGAAATTGGGGGAAGGGATAAAGAGGCTAGGGTGGCGGCGGTAGGGTGTAGGAGAGGCGAGGCATAAACCAGTTCAATTCCCCATCTTCTACACACAGCCTCTTGCCAGTCAGCCTGCACCTTCTCGAGCACTCTCGCGTCTCACCTGGGACTACTCCCACCTAATGCAAGTGTGTTGGGCACCAGGTGTACCTAACTCCGTCGTTATTCAGCACAGAGAAATAACGAGCCTAATGCATATGGATACTACTCTTTTCTCTGTTTGAAGTAAACGAACTGAGGCTAATGTATCAACTTAGTACTTCAGGCTCTTCGATCCTCCTAACGTAGGAATAACATGGTTCTTCTTCCCAACTTATTTCTTAACAGGATTAGTATCCGGTGGTATCGAACCAAACGTCTCTAGCCACGAAACATGGAACAGCAGGAATTCCATCGCTTCTCCACAAGAGAGAAAAGAGAAACATCGTGCCTCATTTAAGGACTAGAGACAATGTGTTACTCATCAATATGTGTGTGTATACTTTGTCCGATAAATCAGTAGCATTAGTCTAAGTAGGGCCTATTTTTAACATATGCCGTCTAGAGTCCGGCTGAGTGGTTCCATCCTGGCTCAGTTCGATGGAATTTCATTGTACTCAAATACCCAGCCTGGTGTCTGTATTTTCCGGCACATGATAGGTCTATAACTCACGCAGGACAAAATTCTGGCACACCGGCGTCTCCCGAAACCGTAAACATAGTAACATAATCTTTCTTTTCCGACCGCTTCTTCCCACACCTGTGGGGTCGCGGGTGAGAACTGCGTCGCACACGTGGATTTGACCCTGTTTTACGGTCGGATGCCCTTCCTGACGTCAACCCTATATGGAGGGATGTAATCACTATTGCGTGTTTCTGTGGTGATTGGTAGTGTGGTATGTTGTCTAAATATGAAGGGGAGTGTGTTGGGACGGACACAAACATCCAGTCCCCGAGTCAGAAGAATTAATCAGAAACGATAAAAATCCCTGACCCGGCCGGCAATCGAACCCGGGACACTCTGAACCGAAGGCCAGTATGCCGACCATTCAGCCAATGAGTCAGACAAACACAGTAACATAATAATAATAATAATAATAATAATAATAATAATAATATCGTTATTATTATTTTTTACATCGTTATGACCTACTTAGGAGCTCGATTGAACCAGCTTAGTTGATGTGTTGGACTTCTTTTCCTCCCAAAATCTCTTCATCCTCTCGCTGAGCTTCTTCCTTCGCCCTTCTGTCCAAGTTACAGTGGCTTTGGTGTTTGGTTTGTCTTCAAACTGGTGATTGTCGATTTTGGCTCTGAATTTACATCTGTCCTGTATAACGTCTTTCGAGATGTTGATTTTCTGGAGATCTGTTTCAATTTCACGAAGCCGGCTGTTCTTCGTTTTAGATGAAAGGGCCAGATTGAGAATTTTTTTTTTTTAGTTAGTCTGTTACTGTTCATTCATGCTGAGCAACGGTCGCTTGGTAGGCCAAGGTCCTTCGGGGCTGTTGCGCCATGGGGTTTTGTTTGGATCGCTTATTGATTATCGAAATTGTTCGACTCATTGGCTGAATGGTCAGCGTTTAAGCCTTCGGTTCAGAGGGTCATGGGTTCGATTCCCGACCGGGTCGGGGATTTTAATCGCCTTTGATTAATTCTTCTGACCCGGGGACTGGGTGTCTGTGTTTGTGCGAACACTTTCCTCTTCACATTCAGACAACACACTACAGTACCAATCACCACAGAAATACGCAATACTGATTACCTCCCTCCATATAGGGTTGGCGTCAGGAAGGATATCCGGCCGTAAAACAGGGCCAAATACACATGTGCGAAGCAGTTGGCACCCGCGACCCCACAGGTGTGAGAAAAGCGGTAGAAAAAAAAAGAAAGAAGAAGGAATTGATTATCGAAATTGATTTCACTAGTAATTTGATTACCGAGCTCGATAGCTGCAGTCGCTTAAGTGCGGCCAGTATCCAGTATTCGGGAGATAGTAGGTTCGAACCCCACTGTCGGCAGCCCTGAAAATAGTTTTCCATGGTTTCCCATTTTCACACCAGGCAAATGCTGGGGCTGTACCTTAATTAAAGCCACGGCCGCTTCCTTCCCACTCCTAGCCCTTTCCTGTCCCATCGTCGCCGTAAGACCTATCTGTGTCGGTGCGACGTAAAACAACTCGCAAAAAAAAAAAAAAGAATTTGATTTTTCAGTGCACCCACTCTATCATATCCCCTCACAGATAGGGTGCTACATTTACTTTGCCCAGGTAACATGTAGGCTACATACTGCTGTCTTCCAGCTATCCAGACAACCGTTCATCCACTTGTACAAGCGTAACTTACCATCCCGATGACGGGTCTTCTCGAAACAGGCTCCCTGCGTACGTTAGTGTAAATCACCAAAAATCTCTGTCCAATTATAGTAATAGATAGAACATTATAAGAACCAAACCAAACGCCATGGCACTACAGCCCTTGAAGGGCCTTGGCCTACCAAGCGACCGCTGCTCATCCCGAAGGCCTGGAGATTGCGAGGTGTCGTGTGGTCACACGACGAATCCTCTCGGCCGTTATTCTTGGCTTTCGAGACCGGGACCGCTATCTCACCGTTGGATAGCTCCTTAATTCTAATCACGTAGGCTGAGCGAACATCGAACCAGCCCTCAGGTCCAGGTAAAAATCCCTGACCTGGCCGGGAATCGAACCCGGGGCCTCCGGGTAAGAGGGAAGCACGCTGCCCCTACACCACGGGGCCGGCACACTACAAGAAGAACCCTTTAATTAACCTGAAAGTTCGAGTAACTAAGTGGGGGGGGGGAGCAATAAGTGTACAGACAACAAAAAGTACCCAAATTTATGGGGTATAGCGGGCAGAGAGAGTGTGTGTATGTGTGGGGGGGAGGGGTTTATCTACATCAAAACTGAAAACAATGGTAGGCCTACGTTTTATGCTTTCTGAGCGAATTCCCACAGAGAGGTAAAGGTTGACAGTTTACCAATCTAAGTGCGGTAATAATATGTTTTTTTGAGATTTTGATTCAATACTCAGTATATAAGTTATATACCTGCTACCCTTCCTCACAGCAAAATGCAGTCTCTACAATTTGCTGTGTCGTTATACAGAACAAATCGGTTAGCCGCGACAAACGACATTTTATGAGTATTGCCGTTAATAATTTTGGAAATAATTAATTAAAGAAAATAAGGGAAGAATTAGCTGACAACGGGACTTGCACAAATTGCTTATTTTAATGATTCCTATAATTCCTAGTTTCAGCCGGCTAAAATGGAATAAAAATATAATGTTTTCTACACAAAGTGGAAGGGGGCGTCTTCCTCCCACCGTCGCCGCCCCGCCCCCCTCTAAACGCCGCTATTGCTCACAAGGCTGCTATAAAAACTGTGATCCGAAACTCACCAGGTGACAACAGCCAAGTGCATAAGACAACCCACAATCTCACAATAGGCTAAGGGGCACAGGGAAACTCAGACTCTTCTTCCTATAGTTGTTCTTAGTCCTGGATTGGAATTGTTTTTTATCCATCTTGAAATGTTTCTTTGTATTTTCAGTATCTTCTTCTGCTGCGGTGTTCAATTTGAAGATTCGTTTGTAACAGCTCTCCATATTGGTCATTCATTAATTAACCTCTTCACCTGTAGGTAGAAGTGGAAGGACCTGTCTCAGATTATTTGACATGCGAGCCGTGGTCGTCCTCTACTATTCTTCCCTTTCACATCACCTTCCAGAGTCGTGTGCAGAAGACTTTCGTGCCTTAACTCATGCCTGTCAAGTTGTCTCTTCTTTGGGTCAGAATTCCACAGACATGGGCTCTCCCCAATCCTACTTAGCGTCTCTTCATTCCATCTATGAAATTTTTAGCGCCCTTCTGCAGTATCACATCTCGAACACTGCAAACCGTCTTTCCCGCCCAAGCCAAGGGCATCATGCTCCACACACGTATATCGTCACCAGGCGTTTTCTAAGACTTCCTTTTCTTACTTGCCGGGCTGAGTGGCTGGCCTTCTGACTCCAACTTGGCAGGTTCGATCCTGGCTCAGTCCAGTAGTATTTGAAGGTAATATATAACGGCGTGTGACCTCCTAAGAGACCTGGTGCAGATCCTTTGAGTTGACGCTGTACCTGCTAGTCCAACCTATGATGAATTCTAATGCTGAAGACGTCACACACACCCAGCCCCCGAGCCATCGAAATTAACCAGTGACCAAAGGCCAGCACGCAAACCATTTAGCTATGGAGTCGGACGGTATTTGATGGTGCTAAAACACGTCCGCCTCGTGTCGGTAGATTTACTGGTAGACTACGTAAAAGAACTCCTGCGGCACCTCGGCGTCTCAGAAAACCGTAAAAGTGGTTAGTGGAGCGTACGAATATGACATTATTTATTATTTTTCTGAAGCCTCCGTGGCTCAGACGGCAACGCGTCGGCCTCTCGCCGCTGGATAAGTTACCGTGGTTCAAATCCCGGTCACTCCATGTGAGATTTGTGCTGGACAAAGCGGAGGCGGGACAGGTTTTTCTCCGGGTACTCCGGTTTTCCCTGTCATCTTTCATTCCAGCAACACTCTCCATTATCATTTCATAGCATCTATCAGTCATTAATAATCACTTTGGGAGTGGCGACCCCATCGTACTAATAGCCTATATATGATTCATTGATTTATTATTTTTCTCACTTGAAGGTTGCTTCGGTATGGCTGATGCAACTGGCTTTTATTTTATGCACCAGCTGTTATTTTACAACTATAATAACTTCATGTGGCTATTTCTAGCCGAGTGTAGCCCTTGTAAGGCACACCCACCGATGAGGGTGGGTGGCATCTACCATGTGTGGTGGAGGATAACTTAGTGTTATGTGTGGTGTGTGAGTTGCAGGGATGTTGGGGACAGCACAAAAACCCAGGCCCCGGACTATTGGAATTAACCAATCAAGGTTAAAATCCCCGACCCGGCCGGGAATCGAATCCGTACGCCAGTACGCTGACCATTCAGCCAACGAGTCGGACAAAGTAAACTCGAGCCCTCATCATGAGGTGGTGCAGCTCTTTTCAGGCACACCCCCAATGGAGGTGAGCTGCATGTACCATTTCAACCACATACCAGCCCTCCTGCCATTCATAAATTTCTGGCAGTACCTGGAATCGAACCCAGGCCTCCGAGGACGACAGCTAATAATACTAACCGTTACGCTACGGAGGTGGACATTTTACTACTGAGACACACGAACTCCTCTAAGCCCTATACAGTACTCTCCAGGTGTTCACCTCTTACAATACAATGACACTCTGCAGGTTGGCGAACACAGAGTTCCTTGGTTTTTGATTCATAAGTGTGTATGTTGTACGTGCTAAAAGGTTTCTATCTCAGCTTTTCAGCATAATAATAATAATAATAATAATAATAATAATAATAATAATAATAATAATAATAATAATAATAATACCGAGCTCGATACCTGCAGTTGCTTAAATGCGACGAGTATCCAGTATTCGGGAAATAGTAGGTTCGAACCTCACTGTCGGCAGCCCTGAAGATGGTTTTCCGTGGTTTCCCATTTTCACACCAGGCAAATGCTGGGGCTGTACCTTAATTAAGGCCAAGGCCGCTTCCTTCCCACTCCTAGACCTTTTCTCTCCCATCGTCGCCATAAGACCTGTCTGTGTCGGTGCGACGTAAAACAAATAGCAAAAAAAAATAATAATAATCGTATGGCCTCAGCTACCGTGTGCAGGCATTTCAATTTGACGCCATTTGGCTGTCTGCTCGTCAATTTCGACGTTCCGTTTTACTCTAGGCCCACTAGATGGCAGACCGAGTAAACCGAAACTCTCTTGGGCGTCTATGGCTGAGATTTAATGAATTTTGTCGGGTAAACACCAAGTGTGTCACCAGAGATCTTTTACATGCCGACATCGTACGACATGGAGTGTCGAATGGACTTTTTTCCGCCCTTCAAAAATCGGACTACCTCTCCCGGATTTGAATCCGCTATCTTGGGATCCGGAGGCCGACACTCTACCAGTGATCCACAGAGGCAGCTATAATAATAATAATAATAATAATAATAACCAAGTACGGTACCTTATCGAGAGAGCGTTACTCCGGTTTTCCCTGTCATCTTTCATTCCAGCAACACTCTCCATTAACGTTTCATTTCATCTGTCAGTCATTTATCATTGCCCCAGAGGAGTGCGACAGGCTTCGGCACCCGGCACGTTTCCTATCCTGGCCGATAGATGGGGCTTCATTCATTCCATTCCTGACCCGGTCGAATAACTGGAAACAGGCTGTGGATTTTCATTTTTTTTAACGGTACCGTATCCAAACCTGGACATCGGCGACCTAGTCATTGGTTCCAGCTTAGCCAAGGACCTCTGACTAGGCATGCTCAGTAGGAGTTTACGTGCAGTAGTGTGGCCGGTTTCTTTCGATTCTTCCTCTAGCTAATAGGATGTGATCTGCCCACATACGCGGTGACCGCGTCCAATGTTGCGTAACTTCGAAAATCTAACGGGATCTGGTGTTTCAGCATGGCTATTTCGTTGGCCTTTCCAGCACACCTTTACTTCAAAAGCCTTTCCCAAATCATCCAGAAAATCTTCGACGCCTCTTTACGCTCAACTAATATCACTTCTCGGAAGCGTCCCGGTCGTTCGGTCTTGATTCAGCCGCTCAGCGATGAAACCGGTAGGCCTACTTAAGATATTTCCATTATTTCTTCTTCTTTTTCCTTCACAGATTAGGGTGTCGTCCGGAGAGGCCTGGTACAGGTCTTTAGATGTGATGCCCTGTAATCGAACTGTGCGTCTGCTAGGTTGTTGAATACGGCTCCAGAGGAATTAACCAATGAAGGTTAAAATGCTCGACTCATCCGGGAATCGAACCCGGGGCCCCTCAGACCAAAGGCCTGCATGTTCATCTTTTAGCCATGGAGTTGCCATAAGACCTGTCTGTATCGGCGCGACGTTAAGAAAAATAATTGATATGAGAGCCAGCGAATCTGGTCAATAAAGCTAAATAATGAACTTGAGCACATCATCACGTTCACCACGCGAAATTTTAATATCTCAAGGCGATCTGTCTGGACAGCAGTCGTCTTAGTAGGCCCAGAATCTTAATGGGCTGCATGTGGCAAAGCGTTTTATTGTTTACATATCTTGTGGATTTAACTTCAAATTAAAAAGTCTCCATTTGAAACTCGCAGCATATGGTAACTAGTTTTAATATTTTACATATCCTTCCTATAAATTCATATTTTTCCTGAAGATAATTTAAATACTGATATAATGTCTTCTTAGAAAACAGATACAACATTTTACTATTCTCTATAGTCCCAAACCTTGCTAAGGCGGTAAAGGTGTGCTCGGTTCACTCAGGAGGATTCCCCGTCAGGAAGTTGAAAGATTTTAGAAACGATATGTCCACTTCCGGAGATGCACATAGTCCTGAGGTTCACATAGCCTTCACCAGAACTGAGTACCACGTTAATTCCTGGGGCAAAAGCGTAGAGCTAACCACTCTACCCCATCATGTGCCGCGGTTATGAATGGTGGAAGCCTTTAGTTTCCACCCACAAAGGGTCTTCATGGCTTGTACGGAGACTGCTTTGCTTTTTGTTATAGTCCTAAAGGTTACCAGAATTTGTTGCCTACTTTCACCCACTACGATGGCTATAAATATCGTATATGATATTTATGTCCATTCCTTTCTTATTTTCATAACATAACTATAACATTCCAGCACCAAGGATGAGTGTTTTATCCATCAAAACTTCGAACGGTCTCTTCAGATCATCTTCAATAGTCGTACTGCGATTCAGCACTAGTATTAACAGCTTTACCTAAAAGTGATTTGTACGTATTATTTGATGACGATTACGCTAAGTCTAGGCCTATAGGAATGCTAACTGTAACTGTGGCTCATTTTGTTCCATTCTGTACGGATTTACGAGTACAAACTTGTCACCTATTAACGTCACTAAACACGTTGCTGGTTTTGATAATCGAACCTCTCGTATCATATGTGCGAAGTCTGTTTGCACTTAACACAATGAATTTTTTAAGGATGCTACGGCACCCCACCTGGCAAATATATCATTCTTTCTGAAAGTTGCTTCGAATAGTTAATTTTGTTTTGAAGCTTGACGCTTACGTAGTTACGTTTTAATATAGCTTAAAACCCGTAGCATACAGAGCCTGTTTCGGGCCTTGCCTTGCCAGAAAACTGCTGCCCATCCATATGGCCAGCAGATATAGGGGTGTCACGTGCTCAGCGTGGCTTTCGCGACCGGGACAGCTGCTTTCCACATTAGACAGCTCTTCAAATTGTCTCACGAGTGAACACCATTCCTACCTTCAGTCCAGACTTAAAATAGCTGGACTGGCTGGTAATCGAACCCGGTGACTTCCTGGTAAGAGGCAGGTATACTACCCCAGAACCGCGGTACTTGTTTAATGTGAATTAAATGTATATGCCTATTTTGCAGCATTTAGGATTATTGCATTTGATCCAATTCTAGTTACCTATATTTCTCCCTTAGTCCTTTAGTGAACTCTTCGTGCTACAGATCTGAAGAAAAAAATCTATTCTTTTGAAATGTGGTGCTGGCGAAGAACGTTGCATATACCTCGAACAGCATTTCGAAACAGTGATTACATAATAAACCACCTTAACTACAGAATCAGAGAGTTTTACACTTCCTTGGACACTGTGCGAGAGGGAATGACTGCACAGAAAAACCGAGCATTCTTGGAAATGTTCCCCGCAAGAGAGATCGTGGACGAATTTCCACTCGACGGTCGAACATTATCAAGAATATAACTATGTAACTGGGTTGAACGTCTTTGATTTAGCACGTCTGGCCGAGGATTGCAAGAATAATAATAATAATGTTATTTGCTTTACGTCCCACTAACTACTTTTACGGTCTTCGGAGACTCCGAGGTGCCGGAATTTAGTCCCGCAGGAGTTCTTTTACGTGCCAGTAAATATACCGACACGAGGCTGTCATATTTGAGCACCTTCAAATACCACCGGACTGAGCCAGGATCGAACCTGCCAAGTTGGGGTTAGAAGGCCAGCGCCTTAACCGTCTGAGCCACTCAGCCCTGCAGGATTGCGAGAGATGGAGACAAATGAGTAATATCCTCCTCGGAGATCACGATCCTCAGAGTTCAGAAGACGGAGAGAGAGAGAGTTCATATATTTCCTTCTGGAATTCGTACTCTGTACCATGTTCACCATTTGCTGAACGCCTGTACTTGCCATTAACGCTAACATTTCTTTCTTCTTCACAGCCTGCTGCTGATGCTTCATCCGCTGTTAATACATTTACTGGGCTTGAGATGTTTTGTTGTTCTCCAGGTTTCGCTCACCAAGCCAGACGAAGACTCTTGTACTCATACGGTAACGTGTTCAGTTTCACCATATGCAAGGAATCATTCGCTTTGCATTTAAATTCTGCATCCGCAACATGAGACTTTTAAATCTTACAAGCTGCAGCGCCGCCTCTGTGGTGTAGTGGTTAGCGTGATTAGCTGCCACCCCCGGAGGTCCGGGTTCGATTCCCGGCTCTGCCACGAAATTTGAAAAGTGGTACGAGGGCTGGAACGGGGTCCACTCAGCCTCGGGAGGTCAACTGAGTAGAGGCGGGTTCGATTCCCACCTCAGCCATCCTCGAAGTGGTTTTCCGTGGTTTCCCACTTCACCTCCAGGCAAATGCCGGGATGGTACCTATCTTAAGGCCACGGCCGCTTCCTTCCCTCATCCTTGCCTATCCCTTCCAATCTTCCCATCCCCCTACTAGGCCCCTGTTCACTATAGCAGGTGAGGCCGCCTGGGCGAGGTACTGGTCATACTCCCCAGTTGTGTCCCCCGACCAAGAGTCTGAAGCTCCAGGACACTGCCCTTGAGGCGGTAGAGGTGGGATCCCTCGCTCAGTCCGAGGGAAAAACCGAACCTGGAGGGTAAACAGATGATGATGATGATGATGACAAGCTGCAGCACCATTATCGGCATTAGAAATAATATGAAAATAGAAAAAAAAAAAGACTGTTTTTACTGCATGAACGGCCACCTTTTTGTTTCTCGTTCACAGAACACATAGAGCTTGATCCTCAGATTTCTTGCAGACTGTGGAATAGAATAATAGACCAGCTGAATCCGTTTTAAACAGCGAAATGCTCTATACATACAGGATTTTAATCATTGCTCTAGAAATATTCAAATTCAATTTCTCGGAAATGGGTAGGATTTGAGCCTCGCTATTTGAATCGATGAAAATTCTCGCCATGGTCTGAAAAATTGATCGAATCCATGGGGACACATCACCAAGATCTCCTTGTGACTATAAAAGTCGGAGTTATTGAGCTCATCACATAATTTTCTTTTGTACAAGAAGTCAAAATACGTTTTAGGCCTATATAATAAAATATAAGAAATATCGTTTTCAGTTTTCATTATTATTATTATTATTATTATTATTATTATTATTATTATTATTATTATTATTATTATTATTATTTACTTCATCCGTTTACACTCCAGGGTTGGTTTATCCGCAGACTCAGCGTGATTCCACCCCTACCGCCTGAAGGGCAGTGCCCTGGAGCGTAAGACACTTGGTCTGGGATACAAATGGGGAGGAGCACCAGTACCTCTCCCAGGCGGGCTCACCTTCTATGCTGAACAGGTGGTATGGAAATTTTAGAAGGGATAGGCAAGGAAGAGGGAAGGAAGCGGCCGTGATGTACCATCACGGCATTTGCCTAGAAGAGTGGGAAATCACGGAAAAGTACTTCGATGATGACTGAGGTTGGGATAGAACCCCCTTTACTCAGCCGATCTCCCGAGGCTAAGTGGACCTCGTTCAGTCTTCGTTCCACTTCTCAAATTTTGTGGCAGAGCCGGGAATCAAACCTGAACTTCCGAGGGCGGCAGTTAAACACACTAACCACTACACCACGGAAGCGGGCATAGTTTTCAATTTTAGACGTTCATGCCATTAAACCTTGTGATGTTCAACTTCGAAACGAGAGCTTTATGAGGAATTACAAATCGCAAGGACGTGACATTCTAATAGGAAACTTTCTCATTTATGTCAAACCCTCAGTCCTGTTTCCTGATTAGGGGTCGGGGGATGAGGTGAGATTATATTTTACGGCTGGATGTCCTTCTTGGCGCCAACCTCAGTCGAGTCGCTAATGAATAATGAAATTTTAATGATGGTGAATGAAACTGGGAAAGGAGGAAGAGGAAGGAATCGTCTGTGGCTTATGAATACGAACTTTCGTGGCATTTGACGGGAAGTGAAAACAAGAAATCACAGAAAACCATTCTCAGGACAGCCAACGGTAGAGTTTGAAACCACTCGCCTCCCGAACATTTTGCATGTAGCCTCTCACCGCTGGATACCGTGGTTCAAATCCCGGTCACTCCATGTGAGATTTGTGCTGGACAAAGAGGAGGTGGGACAGGTTTTTCTCCGGGTACTCCGGTTTTCCCTGTCATCTTTCATTCCAGCAACACTCTCCATCCTCATTTCATAGCATCTCTCAGTCATTAATAAATCACTTTGGGAGTGAAGACCCCATCGTACTAACAGCCTATATATGATTCATTCATTACATCCCTGACCCGGTCATTGACTAGAAAACAGGTTGTAGATTTTCATTTTCATTTTCTATTGACAAGAATTTGGAGACAAACAAATTCGTAGCAATTTAGCGTTTATGTCGCAGAGTTCTCAAGAAACTCACCCACTGGTCAATTATGGGTGGTGGTGATTGGTTTGGAAGTGCAAATGGGCAACCATCCTCTCTTAACACTAATCAGAGGGAAAAGATGGGGAGGGGGGATGTTACTGGTTTTACGTCCAACTAACTACTATTACGGTTTTCGGAGACGCTGAGGTGCCTGAATTTGTACCGCAGGAGTTCTTTTACGTGCCGGTATCTCTACCGACACGAGGCTGACATATATGAGCACCTTCAAATACCTCTGGACTGAGTCAGGATCGAACCTGCCAACTTGGAGTCAAGGCCAGCGTTTTACTCTCTGAATCACTCAGCCAAGCAAAGATGGAAAATGTCCGACCCTTCGAAGAACGGGGTTGTAGATAAAGGGAAGAGACACAGAGGGCGTGAAAATGAAACGCGAACCTCATTCCATTGGAATCGGAAGAGAACAAGAATTGACCAGGAAGGTGATGATGATGATGATGATGATGATGATGATGATGATGATGATGTTTGTTGTTTAAATGGGCCTAACATCTAGGTCATCGGCCCCTAATGGTACGAAATGAGCGAAATGTAATGGCAAATTAAAAATTCAAAATCCTCCACTGACCAGAATTCAAAACGTTAGAACAAAGAATGAATGGATGGATATTAGTTGAAAATAATCAATGGATCCGACCCCACATTCACAGAAACTGACGTAAAACAATAGTAATACTGACCAAGGGACTGCTTCTAAAGCACAATACTGAATACTGCTTGCAGTCTAAAGGGGTCCAAAATCCAAGTCATCTGGCCCTCATAATGGTGCTTATCGCTAGGAAAGTAGAACCATTGTAGGGCCCATTTGTCATTGTGCGATACTAATCAAAAGTAGCGTAGACTCGTGGTATTCCACACATTATGCTACTACTCACAGGTAATTAAATTCGCACATGTAATACAGACCTATGGTGTTTCGCACAATGCGGCGCCAATTACAGGCAAAAAAAACCTATGGTGTTCATCACATACGTGTACTGACCACAAGGACTCGTACTATCCCGTGGTGTTCCTCATATAGTGGGTACTAATCACAGGCAAGTCAGAACCATAGTGTCGCTCATATAGTGGTACTAATCACAGGTCCTGTAAAAGCCGACAGTGCATTCAAAGCTGGATTCTGGTCTTTTTATGAAATCTGGAAGAACATTCCTGTTCTATGTGCATGCTTCCTGGCTTTGTCCTTGTCACTCAACCCACTGTGACACATATCCAAAAGGTTAAACACTTGTTCTGTGACGTTAATTTAAATTCTTATTTTTGTGACTTTCATGTTTAAGCAAAAAATTTAATTGAAGAAGTATTAAAATCGAATACAATACAGACATTCCAAAACCAAATCCCATGGCGCAAAAGCCCCGAAGGGTCATGGCCAACCAAGCGACCGCTGCTCAGCCCGAAGACCTGCAAATTAAGAGGTGACTTGTGGTCAGCACAACGAATCCTCTCAGCCATTATTCTTAGCTTCATACATCGGGGCCGCCATCTCACCGTCAGATAACTCCTCAGCTGTAATCATGTAGGCTGAGTGGGCCTCGAACCAGCCTTCAGATCAAGGTAAAAATTCCTGACCTGGCCGGAAATCGAACCAGGGACCTCCGGGTAGGAGGCAGGCACGCTACATCTACACCGCGGAACCGGCAATATAGATATTCATTACATTATTTTTCACACATTTTATAATACATTTAATTCATATTTCAGTCCATAGTTTGACATTTTTAGCCCATATGTATGTATAGGCCTATATTTAGTCATTTTTATTTCATATAAATCCTGGCCCTGGCCATTATTAACCGGGAGTGAACCATCCAACTTCGGATTTTAAAGTTACCACAAATAATGGATTCGACTGTAATGAGATGATGCAGGCTTTCTCCAGATGAAGGAAAGAATGCACAACCAAAGAGCAGCCGCACAAAAATTTGCTAACGGAAGCAAGGTACTGGAGAGGAATAAAAATTATAATGCTGGCGAGGGGCTATCGAGACAAGCAGTAGTTGTCGATTGTCAGTCTGGCGAGACAGGAATGTCATCACCTCATTATGTATGACAACTTTAACGCCTGGATCGGCGATAGCGGACAGTTCATGGAAACGACAGATACAACACACGTGGCAGAAGATGGCAATATGATGTTCGAGATTAACTTCAAAATGCTGTCATCGCAATCAATCAATCAATCAATCAATCAATCAATCAATCAATCAATCAATCAATCAATCAATCAATCAATCAATCAATCAATCAATCAATCAATCAATCAATCAATCCTGATCTGCATTTAGGGCAGTCGCTCAGGTGGCAGATTCCCTATCTGTTGCTTTCCTACCATGATTTCAAAGAAACTGGATTGGGTTAACATCCCCCTTGGTAAGTAATCCCACTCCCCAACTCCCCTTCCTATAAATGAATATTTGACCCAATTTGTCCTCTTGAATTCCAATTTTATCTTCATATTGTGATCTTTCCTACTTTTAAAGTCACCACTCAAACTTATTCGTAGACTAATGTCATTCCACGTCATCTCTACGTTGACAGCTCGGAATATACCACTTAGTCGAGCAGCTCGTCTTCTTTCTCCCAGTTCTTCCCAGCCCAGACTTTGCAAGATTTTTGTAACGCTACTCTTTTGTCAGAAATCACACAGAACAAATCGAGCTGCTTTTGTTCGGATTTTTGCCAGTTCTTGAATCAAGTAATCCTGGTGAGGGTCCCATACACTGGAACCATACTCTAGTCGGGGTCTTACCAGAGACTTACATGCCCTCTCCTTTACATCCTTACTACAACCACTAAACACTCTCATAACCATGCGCAGAGATCTGTACCTTTTATTTACAATCCCATTTATGTGATTACCCCAATGAAGAGCTTTCCTTATATTAACACCTAGATACAGTGTTCCCCATAAGGAACTTTCACCCCATTAACGAGTAATTAAAACTGAAGGGACTTTAGTTATTTGTGAAACTCACAACCTAACTTTTAACCCCGTTTATCATGATACCATTGCCTGCTGTCCATCTCACAACATTATCGAGGTCATTTTGCAGTTGCTCACAATCTCGTAACTTATTTATTACTCTATACAGAATAACATCATCTGCAAAAGGCCTTATCTCTGATTTCACTTCTTTACTCATATCATTTATATATACAAGAAAACATAGAGGTCCAATAATACGCCTTGAGGAATTCTCCTCTTAATTATTACAGGGTCAGATGAAGCTTCGCTTACTCTAATTCTCTGAGATCTATTTGTCTAGAAATATAGCAACCCATTCAGTCACTCTTTTGTCTAGTCCAATTGCATTCATTTTTGCCAGTAGTCTCCCATGATCCACCCTATCAAATGCTTTAGACAGGTCTATCGCGATACAGTCCATTTGACCTCCTGAATACAAGATATCTGCTATATCTTGCTGGAATCCTACAAGTTGAGCTTCAGTGGAATAACCTTTCATAAATCCGAAGTTCCTTCTATCGAACCAGTTATTAATTTCGCAAACATGTCTAATATAATCAGAAAGAATGCATTCCCAAAGCTTACATGCAACGGATGTGAAGCTTACTGGCGAGTTATTTTAAGCATTATGTCTATCACCCTTTCCTTTATACACAGGGGCTACTATATCAACTCTCCATTCATTTGGTATAGTTCCTTCATGCAAACAATAATCAAATAATTACTTCAGATATGGTACTATATCCCAACCCATTGTCTTTTATATATCCCTAGAAATCTTATCAATTCCAGCCGCTTTTCTAGTTGTCAACTTTTGTATCTTATTGTAAATATCATTGTTATCACATGAAATTTTTAATACTTCTTTAGCATTAGTCATCTCTTCCATCTGGACATTATCCTTGTAACCAACAATCTTTACATACTGCTGATTGAATACTTCTGCCTTCTGAAGATCCTCACATACACAACCCCCTTGTTTATTAATGATTCCTGGAATGTCCTTCTTGGAACCGGTTTCTGCCTGAAAGTACCTATATACACCCTTCCATTTTTCACTAACATTTTCATGACTGCGAATTATGCTTGCCATCATGTTACCTTTAGCTGACTTCTTTGCTAGATTTAGTTTCCTAGTAAGTTCCTTCAATTTCTCCTTACTTCCACAGCCATTTCTAACTCTATTTCTTTCCAATCTGCACCTCCTTCTTAGTCTCTTTATTTCTCTGTTATAATATAGTGGATCTTTACCATTCCTTACCATCTTTAAAGGTACAAACCTGTTTTCAAATTCCTCAACAATTGCTTTAAACCCATCCCAGAGTCTGTTTACATTTATATTTACTGTTTTCCACCGATCATAGTTACTTAAAAAAATCCTTCATGCCTGCTTTATTAGCCATCAACAATCTCTACATACTGCTGACTGAATACTTTTGTCTTGAAGATCCTCACATACACTCCCCTTATTCGTTAGTATATACTATTAGTCCTACTTTTAAGACCTTTCTTTCTATCACATTTATTTTTAACTACGACAAAAACAGCTTCGTGATCACTAATACCATCTACGACTTCGGTTTTTCTGTAGAGCTCATCCACCTCACGTCGTGAGAACCCGTCAACTTATGGCGACTTACCCTCTTCCTCTCTTTAGAAAGTGCCGAAGTTCAATACTGCTTCCTTTTTCTTGGCCTTTTCTCAGTCGTCTGGGGTCTGCAATAATGTGGATTAACCCTGGATTAGGAGACATAATCACCCTCCTATTATTAGTCAGACATACGTAGAGATTCAGATAAATGAGCATGTAAATAAATGTCAGTGTTATCCATATTTACAAAAACAATAAATTGTCACTTGTCACAATAGAAAAGGAACCTAGATTGACAGTATAGTGCACAAAACTTTGTGAATCTGCCAAATCTATTGAAAACGAATAACACGGAAGGGACCATACACTTTTTTTTTGCATCAACAACAGAAAAGCATATATACACTTAACATCGCAAAATACACGAAGTAAGTTAATAGTTCACATCCCGCAAGATATCAGGTACCTGTACTTGGTTGTCACCAGATGGGACAGTCAGGGCATTTCTTCTTTTGATGTTTACCGCCTACAAATTAGAACCCTGCGCTGATATACAAAATATTTTCCCCATCCGCTCCGCATCAACACTTCCTTCATCCGCATCCGCATGCACAAATTATTATCCCCGGATATTGTAAATATTTAACTACAGATTTGTTAACATAATACAATAGGCCTGATACCCCCTACAGTCACAGGTTTTTGCGACAACTACCGAAGTATTGACGATTGTTCCTTCCTTCCATTGTTTGCAGACAGGGGCCAGTTAGGCTTAGGTGAGATTTACGGTTTTATGGTCTTAAGGCTCTTTTATATCACCATTCTCCTATACCAATGTCAAGGGTCACCTAAAAACAAGCAAAAATTAGAGTATACCTGAGTGAAAAATACTTAGAAATGATCAGCAAAATTATCCGTACTGCCATATAGTTTGCATACGCCAAGACACTAACTTCGCGCATATCCGCAACTGTGCAGGGCTCTAGCTATAGGCTTGTTGCAGGAGCAGAACGTAGTCATCTTTGATGCTCGAAGGGCAGAAAACACAGTAGGCCCTATTTCCTCTCTGTTCCCATTCCCTTTCTCTTGTCCAAGCGAGTTCTTTACGAAGATCTTCACCTTCATTTTCATCACAGGATGCACAGCCTTTGTGTTTGCTATGGAGCTGTTAGTTGCCTATGGAGTTCTCTCATATCACACAATCTTAAAAGTGTTTTTTTTTTCCTATAAAATGAAGTCTGAAGAAGATGCGAGAATATATAACTAATGAACAGTGAGTATTGAAAAGGAGCAAACAAGTGCCAAATTAAGTCATATATGCAGAGAGGAACTGATCTGTCAAGATGACCCTTCAATGAGTGTTGATACCCGCTCCCCTGTTGAAGTTGGGAAACAGAAACATACTTGTAGGAGGTGGTGGTGGTGGTGATTATTGTTTTAAGAAGTACAACTAGGCAACCAACCTCTATATAACACTAATAAGAGAGGAAAAATGGAAGGGATCCGACACTTCGAAAAATGAAGGTTTCGGCCAAAGAAAGGCAAGGACCACGAAGGGCGTGAAAATAAAAGACACGTTAGACCTCGAGTACTCTAGTAGCGTCGGGGTAGGAAAAGAATAAGAACTGACGAAGGGAAGTCGGACAGGACAGATGAAAGTTAGGAGCATGGCACAAGTAAGTGGACTTGTAGGAGGCTGAGAAGAGATAGATGTGGAAGAACTGCAATTGATGAGTAGACAGCCAATATATTCAAAGATGAGAGTGAGTAAAGATGAGTAGATTGTCCTCGGCCTATTGTGTTTTCATGTTTAGCGTTCTCTCTTCCTTCTATTGCTACCTCTTCCCACACTGACCTAGCATTATTTCGCACTATTACGTCTAGTACGCTGGTCACAAGTAAATATACGACAAATGCAGGTGAAGAGAAGGTCATTATTGATAGGTAGGTAAGGGTTATTCTGCCCGAAGGCAGGTCCGAACCTCCGCAGAGGTGTTCCTGAGCCGGAGTTTACGTGCGGTAGGGTGGCCAGTTCCTTTCCGCTCCTCCATTCCCTTACCCCCCACCAACAGCGCGTGGCAACCCATCCAACTCTTGACCACGCCCAATGTTGCTTAACTTCGGAGATCTCACGGGATCCCGTGTTTCAACACGGCTACGGCCGTTGGCTATATTATTGGTACGCAGACGTGAAGAAATTTACGTGCATTTGTAGAGTACCGGTACGTCATATTTACGTGTTGAGTTTCAATGGGCGAACAGCACAGAGGTCACATCTACTTTACAACTGATTAGCGAACGCATTTCCGGCCGGACAAGCGATAACGATTACAGGGGTTTAATAGGGATGCGCTTGTTCACGATACACACGTCATTTTTACATAAGGTACTCTACCAATCAAGGGTTAATGCCATATTACAATCTCTTTACGTCGTACCGACACAGGTACGTCTTATGGAGACGAAGGGATATGAAAGCGCTAGTAATGGAAGGAAAGCTTCCGCGGCATTAACTAAGCTATACTTGCCTAGTGTGAAAATGGGAAACCAAGGAAAAGCATATTCAGGGCTGCCGGCAGTGGAGTTCGGACCCACTATCTTCCGAGTGCAAGCTGACAGTTAAGTGACATACCACGCAGAGTAATAAATAAGTTAAAATATTGTGAGCAACTGTAACATGACCTCGATAATGTTGAGATGGACAGCAGTGATGATGATGATGATGATGATGATGATGATGATGTTGTTGTTGATGATGATGATGATGATGATGATGATGATAAACGGGGTTAAAAGTTAGGTTGTGAGTTTCACAAATAGGAAAATCTCAGTTTTAATTACTGCGTTGATGGGGTGAAGGTTCCTTTTGGGGATCATTGTAGGGCCTAAGTATTTGGGTGTTAATATAAGGAAAGATCTTCATTGGGGTAATCACATAAATGGGATTGTAAATAAAGGATACAGATCTCTGCACATGGTTATGTGGGTGTTTAGGGGTTGTAGTAAGGATGGTAAGGTAAGACCCCAACTAGAGTATGTTTCCAGTGTATGGGACCTTCACCAGGATTACTTGATTCAAGAACTGGAAAAATCCAAAGAAAAGCAGCTCGGTTTGTTCTGGGTGATTTCCGATAAAAGAGTAGCGTTACAAAAATGTTGCAAAGTTTGGGCTGAGAAGAACTGGGAGCAAGAAGACGAGCTGCTCGACTAAGTGGTATGTTCCGAGCAGTCAGCGGAGAAATGGCGTGGAATGACATTAGTAGACGAATAAGTTTGAGTGGCGTCTTTAAAAGTAGGAAAGATCACAATATGAAGGTAAACTTGGAATTCAAGAGGACAAATTTGGGCAGATATTTATTTATAGGAAGGGGAGTTAGAGATTGGAATAACCAAGGGAGATGTTCAATACATTTGCAATCTCATTGACATCATTTAAGAAAAGGCTAGGAAAACAACAGATACGGAATTTGCCACCTGGGCGACTGCCCCAAATGCAGATCAGTATTGATTGATTGATCATCAGCCACTAACAATCCACTTCTGGATGAAAGGCTCTACCAAACTGTTCCGAAGTCCACAATTCTTTGACCAGCTATGCTCATAGCAAATGTTCTTATCTCGATTGCCCATCTTGAGCAAGGTATACTTTCAAGTCATTTCCAGTTGTATGGAATCCATGGTATGACTTCTTTTGGCTATCTCGCATCTGCGTGTTTAGCAATGCCACCACCCCAGTTCGATTCCTCTTCACGGTTGCAATCGCATCCTTCAGACACATTTTATAGATATTTGATCCAGACATTGGTATTTCTATCTCTTCAGTTTATTCCTATCAGTTTTTTCTCTCAGTTACTCAGAATTATATGCTGGTTTTTCATGTACATAATATCGGTATGTAATTGCAGGGGGCGACATTGGTAAAATGCATTATACTTTTAATCATAGTAGCAAAACACACTTCTGAGGGTGGTAATAAGCCTCCCAAGAGGAGTTCCATAGGCTACAAGCTATGACCCTTCCATTTTCTTCAAGGCTTTCTATTGTCTTCTATTTTAGATCACCTAAGTATATCTAATAACCTACCAATCTTCACTCATTTATGTCCTAGAGGCTACAGCGTGCCGATGCAAGCACTCTTCTCTATCAAGTGTTGTTAGTTTCTTCATCGTGCAACATCCCATCCTGTTGTTCACCTGTTAAGGTACTTTTCGATGATAGACTCTTTCTTTCCCTACTAATTCGCCTTCGAAGGTACTGATGATAAAGTTGTTGTGTCTAATGATGCGTTAAATAAATTTAGTCTCCAGTTTTTAACCATTTCTATTTCCCTTAATTCTTCTAGATTCAATTTTGTTAGTGACCAGTCTCGCTTTGTCATTTTTCAATATATCCATTTTATTGTCGTTTTAGACGGATTTTCTCCAGTTTTCATAGAGTGCACTTTTCCATAGAGCACAGTACTCCAAAAACATAACTTAATTTTTCAAATGATCTGCTTATTGTTAATCACACCTTCACTTCCACCAAACACCTATTGTATGCAGCATCGACGGAAAAACTGTCTTACTTAATCTATTTCGATGCCAAAACCCAAACCGAACACCATAGCGAAACGCCACCGAAGGGCCATGGCCTACCAAGTGACCGCTGCTCAGCCCGAAGGCCTGCAGATTACGAGGTTTCGTATGGACCAGCCCACATATACACATAAAAAAACCCTGATCTGGCCTGGAATCGTATTGGGGGCCTCCGGGTGAGAGGCAAGCACTCCACACCTAGATCACGGTGCTGGATGCAAAATGCACTACTAATAAAATAAATATATAAATGAACACATGTCTTAAATGAAAAGACAGTCCCACAGAAAAACATTATACACCGGGACGTGAACTTAATAACCTTAAACAAATGATCAAGTAGCTCACATTACTTTAAGGATCTTGCTTGTAACTGATTCGTTTGCACATTCGGAATAGACACATGCAATTAAAACCTAAGCTCTATCCTTTGGCTTTCTTGAAAATACCAAGATATATTAAAAATGACAGCAGTCTACAACCGTAGTATGATTTACAGATCATGAAAAAATTACATGTCACTTAGTAGAGTGGAGAACATCAGTAATCCATAAATTCTTCAAATCTTTAGAGTATGTTTCTATGAAAGTTACAAAGCATGTCTCTTCTGACTGATAAGTAACCACAGCAGATTTTATTCAATACTGTGAACAAATTGTTGAAACGGATGACTGCAGAAAACTATCAATAAAAGAAGATAAGAAGTTATGCCCAGTGTTCACGATAATTAAACTTACTTAATAATTAATTAACTACTAACTGAATGAGATATTTTAAAAATAGTTTCCAGGATATGAAATAACATATATGGATGAATACACCTCCAATTATTATTTCTACGTGGTTCGAAACATAATGTCTAAAATCTACTGAGATATTCGTATAATATAAGGAAATGAAGCAGGGAAAACGAATTTTACCTGCTGGTTCATCAAGTGAATTGATTTAGTTAAATACTGCCTGACAATATTTAGGCCTACATTGGTGCTAGTCTAATTTCTAAATCTAAATGTGTTTCTTAAAATGGAATGAAATCCTTAGTTTGAGTTTCTGTGAGTTAATATATTTCATTAGTGGTTTAGACTTAACACTGGAAAGACGGAGGGGTCATTTTTAACCCTTTTATGGATTCAACACTCGGATGTTACCATCATTCATCTTTGATTTCGTTCAGACTGTATGGATTCTCATCACTTGGGCTTTATTTTCTGTCGTTAAAATTTGGATGCCCAAGCTCTAACAGCTTGGCCCCCATAACTCAATAAACAGTTTGGTTGCCGTTTGTTTGTAGTGTTTGTTTTAGGATTGATTCCTCACATATGGACCACAGAAGGTATTTTAGACTGGACGATATAATAGTTTCTCTCCAGGAACTAAGTGAAGATGACTCTGGGGAACAGTCAGGTCCAGCATCACATGAAATATTGTTGATACACATACACATAATGTACGGAAACGAAGGCATATGGTATTCCCCTGGGGCAACTTGTGCAAGAATCCCGGATTTGAAATAACTCTGGTCCAAAAAGTGGGAACTTGAATTGTGTAAGAATGCTATGTCCCGAGATCGTTTTATAGAAATCATGGATTCTTGAGATTCGATGACAGATTCTCAAGGTCAGAGAGACTTATAACTGATAATTTTGTCCTGATATCAGAAGTATGGGAAAGGCTTATTTCAAATTGTCAAATCTACTATAAACCTGGATCTTGGATTACAACTGATGAGCAACTGTTCTCCAGCAAAACTCGCTGTCACATTTTTGCAATTTATGGCACCCAAGCCCAACAAATGAGGGCAGAAATTCTGGATGGCCATGGATGAAGAATAAAAATAAGTCTTGAATGTATTTCCTTATCTAGGAAGGGATGTGCATCACGTAAATTTGGGCGATTATGTTGTTAAGAAGTTAATGGCCTCTTTCATAAACAATGATAGGAATGTCACTTGCGACAGCGTTTTTTTTTTTTTTTTTTTTTACATCACTGTAGCTAGCTGAGAAGCTGAATTCCCAGGGAACGAGTCTTCTTGGTAAAATACGTCTGGTAAGAAGGGAGGTTCCGCCGGAGGTGAAAATTTCCCGAGCACAAGTTCCAAAAATCAGCAACAGAACTGTCGAGTATTTATCAAGGCTATGTCAGTAAAATCTAGCAAGATACCCGGTTTTAAACTGAAAGTTATTATTCAATGTTTTACATTTTGGTGAGTCCACTGTCAGCTGAGCCTGTAACATACGCCCTTACTTTTTACTTCAAAAAGATTGGGAGAAATGATTGTTTATTTTCTGATCTAACACTCATTTGAACCCCATATGTTTTAAACCCGATCTTATTTAACATCTAGTAAGTGAAAGCGACCAACCTGTGAAATGTTGATTGTGTATGTCGAACAGTAATGGATGAATGAATGTTTTTCTAAGGGGTGAATGTTCTTAAATATCTATTAACATGTAGGGGAGAAATATTTTGAAGTAAACGATATTTTACACCTGGGAAAAAAAGAAGACCCTTTAACATTTAAAATTTTAGTTCATCATTCAAACGATTTCATATAAATGCACATTTTTGTCATCATTCCTCAACCCCCACTCAAAACCGCCTTAGCGGTACATTGTTTTAAGTCCACTTGCTTATTGTATCCTCATTAAAAGCAATTCAACTCCTTTTACACCCCTCTTAAGTTGATTCCACCACCCACTCCCCAGCCGCAAAATACGTGTCTTTATTTTTTAAGAGGATTCCAGATACAAATGTTCTCGTCCGTAACATCCTTCGTTTTCGAGATGTAAGTATCAGCAAACAAAGAATTCTACTCATTTTACACTTCAATTATCCCCCTTCATTTAATTTGCCGAAAACAAAAGAATATGCGTTTCTTTATATTTAAAATGTTCATGTTCATGTGTGTAACATTTTCAGTTTTTGAGATATAAGTATCCTCATAAAAAGAATCCAACCCCTTTACAGTCCTTTTTACAACCCCCACCTATTAACTGTTTTTGAAATATATTATAGCATTTTTTGAAGATGCTATTTGTTCGGGGCGTCCACCCATGTGGATCTTTTGCCCCTACTGGCACCATATTGTATGAACCTGCGTGTAATTGGAATGGCAGTAGTGTGGAATGTTGTGTGTGAGGAAAGGAAGATTAAGGACAATTAAAAACCCCTGATCCGGCCAGGAAACGAACCCGGGGCGCCGGGTGACACGCGGAGCGTTGCCTCATATACCGCGGGGCCGGAATATTGTAGACATACTCATTTTAAAAATTCACCCTCTTTCTCACTCCTGTAGATTTTCAAACACAAAAAATACGTGTTTCTTTGTTTTTAAAGGAGATTCCAAATACCAATTTTCATGACCGAAACATCTTCAGTTTTTGAGATATAAGTATCCTTATAAAAGGTACTCAACTCCCTTTTCACATTTTTCACCCCACTTAAGTGGACTTTTCGAAAACAAAAACTTAAATATTTCATTACTTTTAAAGGAAATTCCAAATACCAATTAAAACGTCTTTAAACGATTAAGTTTTGAAAATATAGATACACTTATTTTAAAACTTCGCCTTTTTTTCACCCCCTTAGCGACGGAATATCCAAAAATCCTCCCTTAGTGAGCACCTATATTGTAATATAAATATAACCTCAAAATTTCATTCCTTTATGTCCAGTAGTTTTGGCTAGGTCCGCCTGTGTGGTGTAGTGGTTAGTGTGATTAGTCGCCACCCCGGAGGCCCGGATTCGATTCCCGGCTCTGCCACGAAATTTGAAAAGTGGTACGAGGGCTGGAACGGGGTCCACTCAGCCTCGGGAGCTCAACTGAGTAGAGGTGGGTTCGATTCCCACCTCGAGCCATCCTGGAAGTGGTTTTCCGTGGTTTGTCACTTCTCCTCCAGGCAAATGCCCGGATGGAACCTAACTTAAGGCCACGGCCGCTTCCTTGCTTCCTTCCCTCTTCCTTGTCTATCCCTTCCAATCTTCCCATCCCCAACCAAGGCCCCTGTTCAGCATAGCAGGTGAGGCCGCCTGGGCGAGGTACTGGTCATCCTTCCTGCTTGTATCCCCGACTCAGAGTCTGAAACTCCAGGACACTGCCCTTGAGACGGTAGAGGTGGGATCCCTCGCTGAGTCCGAGGGAAAAACCGACCCTGAAGGGTAAACAGAAAAGAAGAAGAAGAGTTTTGGCCAGGCGATGATGAATCAATCAGTCAGGACATATTATTTTTATATACAGCGTGATTCAGCCGTCTCTTCCAATATAGTTTTATGCAACCCACAATATTCATTCCGTTCTAAAAACATCTGCCCTGCCGGCATGCTCAGACAGCACATCTGGTATCTTGGTATTTACCGCCTCACCAAGATAGGACGCCGTAGTGTTATACTCGTATTAAACACTGGAAGACATACGTGTGCCTTCTAGATCATATGAACCTGACACGCCGGCGAAACACTAATTTTATATTGTAACCGCAGTAAACCTAATACTTGCTATAAGCTGCCCAGTGTGCCATACGGAACCGTAGTGTAGTTGGTAAAGGCGTGGCGGAGTGGGCTTGCATGTCAGGCGGGACGTTTGAGTCCGGGGCGATGATTACAAATTTTTGAAATATGTGTTTAATACGTACCGCACGCAATGTAAATTCAATATCCGCTTTCATGCAAATTGTGTGAGAATGAATGTCTTTTTGCCCTAAGAAGAGCCGATTAGTTAGCAGGCCGGACACATATAGGCCGGAAATAATAGGAACACAACTGCCCTGACAATGTTTTATCGCAGCAAATGCTCGATGTGATGACCGTTTTGGTTTATGCACATTCGGGCCCGGTGTCCAATAGATCGTCTTGCCCCCTGAAGCAATCCAGGTGTAATTGCTCGGCAGGTGTCCGGAGCTGGTCGCGGTTTCCCGGCGCTTGAGTGTAAAGACGTTCTTCAATTTTCCCCACAAGAAGTCTAACGGCGTTAAATCCGGTGACCTGGCGGGCCAAGGAAGAGGGTCTCCTCGTCCTATCAATTTCCCTGGCAGTTCATCGTTTAGATGGTTACGAACGGGCAAAGTCAAATGTGGTGGAACTCCATCCTACTGCAAACACATCGTCAAACGATCGTGCAAAGGCACATCCTCCAGCAGCAGTGGGAGTTCCTGACGCAGAAAGTGCAGGTAGTGCGGTCCCGTCCAATGGCCCTCAAGAAATTAGGTCCAATTAGGCGATCCCCCAAGATTCCACACCAAACATTCACTACCCCATCATACTTGATGGGCCGCCTGTCCCACCCAGTGAGGATTGTCCGGACTCCAATAGCGCATGTTGTGGCGATTGACTTTCCTGTTATTGTGGAAGCGCGATTCGTCCGAGAACAAGATTTGAGATACGCATGCTGCATCATTGTCCAGCCTGCCTAATAGCCACCGACAGAACTCTATTCGAGCTTCGAAATCCCGCCCATGGAGCTCTTAGTGTAGCTCAAGAGGGTATGGGTGAAATTTATGTTCATGCAGTATTCGCCAGAAGGACGGCTGGCTGGTGTTCACCTGTCGTGCAATCGCCCTTGTACTGATGTGTGGATTATTACGAGCTGCCTCCAGAATGGCCTCTTCTGTTTAACCCGATGTAACTGGCCTATCACGGACTGGTGGCTAGTTGTAATACACGCCCGTTGCCCTTAGGCATCTTTCAACACGGCGGAATGTCGTAGCAGCTGGGTGTCACGTTGCTTCGCCATAAACGAGCACCTCGTCAACGTATTCCTCTGTGGAAAACATGCCGAATGACAGCAGAGGTTACAGTTATATTCTCATTTTTATTTTTTTACCATGACAATCAGGATCCTGATTTCTATCTTTGAGTATGAGTGTAAAAGGGCTGATGATGCCCTTTTAAAGGGCGAAACATGTCCCTTCAAATTTTAGTTTAATAGGATGTAAGTCCTAACTTTGGAAATTCAATTGTATTGAATAGGTTGATCCTAATAAATTTTGGTAATATCTTAAACTGATGTACATTTCAATACGGACCAAATATGAAATTTGTAACATGTAATGTTAAAGCCAACCAGGATTATTATAACTTGAACAAATACCTCAACCTAAAGGTAAAAATCTGTAAAAAAGAAAAAGGTAAAGACATAGCTTATTTAAAAGAATGTCTAAGACTAAAGTTGGTTCCAAGATTTTTGAGACATATTCAGAGAAAAGACGTAACCACATCTAATTTAACCAAAACTCAAAATAGAACCAATGAAATTTGGCTCAAGCACGAAATCAAAACATCCTACAGAAAGAAAATGCTTTTAAATTTACAATTATACAAAACACATTTGGCAATATCTCAATACGTATCCCCAATAGAATGGAGTTCATTTCAACTACATCTAGATTATAAATTAAACGATATCCTAAGTAGAAAACAAAAACTTTGGACAAAAAGCTTACCCACTTCGTAAATAACGAGATTAATGGATTAGTGGACCCAACTTTATAATCTACATAGCGCCATACTACAGTTTAAGATTACAAGTTTTCAACAAGAAAGTTTCAGTGTCATCTTAAGTGGCTACTAAGTTCCTTTAACCTTCTCTTCAACATGTAAATCAAGTTGCTTCCAGCCGAATTTCACTCGAACTTTGATACGACAACTTTAGCCATAGACCTTCTTGTTATCATGTGGTTAAGGCCTAGTTTGTCTATTTTATAAAATTATTTTAAAATTACTAGTGTAATATCATACCAACTTCCACCTTTTCTTCGTAAACATTGTAAATGAAATTTCAATTGTAAATTATTATTTAAGAACTAATAACAATTTCTCACATTGTATAATACTCATTCCAAATATATTCTCATTTTTATTTTTTTACCTTGACAATCAGGATCTTGATTTTTATCTTTGAGTATGAGTGTAAAAAGGCTGATGATGCCCTTTTAAAGGGCGAAACATGTCCCTTCAAATTTTAGTTTAATAGGATGTAAGTCCTAACTTTGGAAATTCAATTGTATTGAATAGGTTGATCCTAATAAATTTTGGTAATATCTTAAACTGATGTACATTTCAATACGGACCAAATATGAAATTTGTAACATGTAAGGAGAAGTGGGAAACCACTGAAAACCACTTCGAGGATGGCTGAGATGGGAATCGAACCCACCTCTACTCAGTTGACCTCCCGAGGTTGAGTGGACCCCGTTCCATCCCTCGTACCACTTTTCAAATTTCGTGGCAGAGCCAGGAATCGAACCCGGACCTCCGGGGATGGCAGCTTGTCACGGTAACCGCTACACCACAGAGGCGGACAGCTCTGACTTATTCGCAGAAAATATTTGGACGAAGCTCGATAGCTTCAGTCGCTTAAGTGCGACCAGTATTCAATATTTGGGAGATAGTGGGTTCGAACCCCACTGTCGGCAACCCTGAAGTGGCTTCCCGTAGTTTCCCATTTTCACACCAGGCAAATGCTGGGGCTATAACTTAATTAAGGCCACGGCTACTTCCTTCCCACACCTAGCGCTTTGCTGTCCCATTGTCGCAATAGGACCTAACTGTGTCGATGCGATGTAAAACAAATTGTAAAAAAAGGCATTATATTATCTCCCCACAGCGGAGCTTCCGTGGCTCAGGCGGCAGCGCGCCGGCCTCTCACCGCTGGGTTCCGTGGTTCAAATCCCGGTCACTCCATGTGAGGTTTGTGCTGGAAAAAGAGGCGGGACATGTTTTTACCCGTGTATTCCGGTTTTCCGTGTGAAGTTTCATTCCAGCAACACTCTCCAATATAATTTCATTTCATCTGTCAGGCGTTAATCATTGCCCCAGAGGAGTGCGCTAAGCTTCGGTAGTCGGCACAATTCCTATCCTCGCTGCTAGATGGGGGCTTCATTCATTCCATTCATGACCAGGTCAAATGACTAAAAATAGGCTGTGGATTTTTTAATTATGTCTCCATCACATACAACCCACTCCACTGAACTACACTATTCAATAAGGAAACTCACAAGGAACTGTACCAATTACCACGTGCTAACTACGCATTTGAAACTGAAGCGCCTACAACATGGCGATGCGCGAAGGTATTCCATATTCCGCAAAGCATCAGCACGCTTTATGAGTCTAACCAAGTCCTGCTGTCTGCTTTTATGTGTTCACATTACAGACAGCGACATTAGCAAATGGCAATAATTCATATATTTGTGTTCCCTGCGTTTAAATGTCTGGGGAGGACATAATGTCTCCATTTGCTCGCACTATAATGACAAATTTAAGGAGTGAATATGTGTTTATCATGACGGCTCCATGGCGTGTTGGCAATTGATCAAAAGGGACCCGGGTTCGATTCTCGGCAGGGTCGGGAATTTTAACCATCATTGGTTAATTTCGCTGGCACGGGGTCTAGGTGTATCTTCATCATCATTTCATCCTCATCACGACGCGCAGGTCGCTTACGGGCCGTCAAATCAAAAGACCTGCATCTGGCAAG
The DNA here is from genome assembly GCF_040414725.1 of Anabrus simplex. NCBI lineage: Eukaryota > Metazoa > Arthropoda > Insecta > Orthoptera > Tettigoniidae > Anabrus > Anabrus simplex. The sequence continues at coordinate 333,234,518 of NC_090265.1, forward strand.
CCAAACATGTCCTCGGACACTCCCGGCACTAAAAGCCATACGCCATTCCATTCCATGATGGCTTTACAGTAGTTCAAAAACTAACACTTTGTTTCCAGGACAGAAAGATTTTATATTTAGGCTGTTATCGACTCCTGTCCCAATGTTTATCGCCGTGTTGATCATCAGCCTACCATGATCGATTGTGGAGTTTACGCCATCACTTTTGTCGCATCTGTCATCTTCAGCAGAAATCCGTCGGGAGATCATTTCGTCCATGAAAGCATGAACTCTCACTTGAAAAGAATTCTCGATCGCCAAGGATTGTGTGAATTTGCTTCATTAAATCAACAACTCTAAATTAGCCGTCCATCTAACGTAATAAAACTCCCCGAATTAGACCAAAAGAGTTAAAAGAGGTACCTCTGGCAAAGTGGCAATGCAAAGATAAAATATGCAGTTACAGAGGCAAACAACTGAAGATGAATCGATACATTTGGAAAAAGATGAATTGAGTAAAGTTAAGTCACAGGAATTCGCAGACCTCTACATCTAACATAAAGATATCAGAAGATGCAGAGGAAATGAGATGGGCGAAGTTAATCACACATGACGATGCAACCAAGGCTCCCCATTACGCTCTTTCAACAATAGATCAGCAACTTATAATGAACAACAAACAATCCTTCGCTAAATAAATAAATAAATAAATAAATAAATAATGTGATCTTGCTTGGAGCAGACTTCCGACAGTGCCTGGCAGTAATTCCTCACTGTCATAGAGCAGCTGGTTTCCAGTCAAGCCCCGAAATTAATATTTAAATTCAGTGAATGAAATCTAAAACTCGACAACGGACAACTACCAAATGACATTATCGAGATTCAACGAAACCTATTTTCTTTTTTTTTTAATACGAGATTTCATCCAAGTGGGAGTATTTTTTCCAAAGTAGCAATTTTGTGTCCAAGAAATGAACAGGTTAACATCATCAACCAACAGGTTCTGAATAGACCAAATAACGTACGTTAGCATTGACTCCGTAGAGTGCGCTGATGTTAATGAAATTTTAAAAAAGCTGGTTTGTGCAACGGAAGGAGACTGGCTGTACTGAAGCTAGGCAAAAATATCGTTCATGCAGAAATTTTGACGGGTTCAGCTTCAGGAAGAAAGTGTTTTATTCCAAGAATAGATTTAGCACCTGTTAACCCCGATAAAAATTTCGTTCTTAACGGAGGCAATATCCTCTAAATTAAGCCTTTTCTGTCACAATGAATAAATCGCCAGGACAAACTTTAAAGTTGGGTTAAATATCTCCTCACCAGTGTTGTTGACAACTGTATGTAGCTTTCAGATCCATAGGCGTCAAAATACATTTCCAGTCTATAACTACACTCAATATGAAGGTTTATTCCGATTCCATTCAAATGCCGTATAAAACTAAAAAGTCCAACTTTTATTCATAAGATATATTATCAACCCATTTAAGATTTCCATTTACTTCTTAGATAGTAATTTCGACTGTCGAAGACTACTGTAGTTATTTATAAAAAAAAACGATATAGAAACAAATACAGACGTGTATTGTTAAAAAGGAAGAACGTTCGCTACTATCATTATATTATAGCACAGTTTCCCGAATTACACAAGAACTAAACTCCTAAAGAAGACACAATTGTAGTAAAACCAGCAAGTGAAAGTTCTTTCATTTCATCCGTGGAGTGACTGATGAATGTTATCGGTTTTATTCCCACTAAATACTTTTACGGTTTCTGGAGATAATGAGTTGCCAGAACTTTATCCCGCAGGAGTTATTTTACTCCCGGTATATCTACCAACACGGAGCTGACATATTTGATCACCATCAAATACCAGCGGACTGAGCCGGGATCGAACCCACAAACTTGAACTTAGAAGACCAGCGTTCTATCGTCTGAGCTACTCATCCTAGCACGAAGGGACAAAAACAGGACGAGAAGACACGTTAGTACTCCTTTTATTATAGGCCTATGGACAACGCAATCCTTATTTCTCAGTATTGTGCCAGGCTGAGTGGCTCAGACGGTTTCCGAGCTTTCTAAGCCCAACCTTGCAGGTTCGATCCTGACGCAGTGGTAGGCCTATTTGAGGTGATCAAATACGTCATCCCCGTGTCGGTAGATCTACTGGTACGTAAACAAAACTCCTGCGGGACAAAATTCCGGCACCTCGGCGTCTCCCGAAAACCGTAAAAGTAGTCAGTGGGACGCAAAAACAATAACATTATTATTATTATTATTATTATTATTATTATTATTATTATTATTATTATTATTATTATTATTATTATTATTATTATTATTATTGTGTAAGTATTGTGAACGTATTTTCTTAGGCCCATTGTTAATTTAACGTCCATTCTACCAAGACTATGTTGCTGTAAATATTGGATGTTAAAGGCGCGTGATAGCTTAAAGGTACTGGCTCCTTACCAAAGAGGCGAATCACTGCCAACGCATGTGGCAGTTCTGAAATGAAAATTTATGTCCCAATGGTTCGGACTCCTCTCACAAATGGTCATGTTGCTATAATTACGTAAAACCACAAGCATGTTTTTCATTCACCTAAAATGAATACAGAAAACCGCTAGGAGAAAGTTTTTCCTTTATATATCATGGCTCGAGAGCGGACAACTGAAGTTTCCCTTTTCATAGTAGTCTACTCTCTACAACCTATAGAATTACAGTGGTCAGTATGAGCAAGAAAATGAACAGTTTAGACAGTGGTTGTTATGCATCACTGAATCTCGGAACGGATGGGGACTATTGTCAGATAGCGAATACAGCCACTTTCCTATTCCAATTCATTTCGGTCGATGTCAATAATCCTGTTCACAAAGTAGCGGACAATGCAGAAAGACCTCACTAATCCCTCCAATACGAACCGTTTCTGACAGATAAGAGATCGCAGCCTCAATGGGACAATACAAACAACCCCCCACCCCCTCGGTCAATCTCTCACGCGGGAATTCTTCCTTTCTTCGACAAGCCTCCAACAAGATTCCGTGCTTCAGTCATATGGGTCACAACAACATAGAGATCATAATTATGTTCACTTCGAACCTACTTTATATACTAAGATCAATTTCTTATAAGAACACTATAGTTTAATGTTAAGTAAAATAAGTTATAATATTTCAAATGCAGGTGAATGTATCGTCGGACAGTACAACAGACCTCATAGCCTGAGTCCCACCATGAAAATAATGCATTTCATAAATAAATAAATAAATAAATAAATAAATAAATAAATAAATAAATAAATAAATAAATAAATAAATAAATAAATAAATAAATAAATAAACTGCAGGATAATACAGTGATTTACAAACTCTTTAAATCATGGAGTACTTTACAGGGAAACCTTTCATTCCGGAGCAGTCTACATGGCCCTACTGTTTGACGATTAAAGGTAAATATTTAGATTCTGGCATTTTATTTGATTCAAATATCTCTCACATCCCGTTAGATAAATTCACAAAATGAAAAGAACAAAAACACCTACAATAAGGTAAAGCAACATATTTTAAAACGAACTCAAAGCAAATACCGCAAATCTGTTATACATTTTCATTGATCTGATTATTTAAACCATTTTTAAAGTTGCAGAACCAAAAATACCAGTTGGGGACATAAAAGAGCTATTCTAAAAAGAGGTATTAGGCTGTTTTAATCTACATAACTTGGTTACATTTTGAACAGCAACAATCAAATATTTGGCTCTGTATCGAGTGTACTGGTTCAAATCTCGTTACAAGCATTCATTATTATTATTATTATTATTATTATTATTATTATTATTATTATTATTATTATATTATTATTATTATTATTATTATTATTATTATTATTATTATTATTATTATTATGATAATAATAATAATTATTATTTCTGTATTATTATTACTATTATTGTTGTTTGATTCAATTCTATAATCTGATTTCATTATGTATTAATTAATTAGCGCTTGCTTCATTTTAGTTAATTTATTGTGTGTATATATATATGTGTGTGTGTGTCTGTCTGTGTGTGTGTGTGTGTATTAGCATCAAAATTATATAGAGTGAGACTTAATGCCTAGTATCAGATATGGATATATTATTTGTGATACTACCTTTTAAACATTGCAAATGATGCAATACAGTTACAGTAACTGTCGAGTCTTCGCTCTGGCATTGTATGCTTTTAGCGATGAGATCATATTTAGGGAGTTCCAAATTCGCCTGGGGCTATTTCAATACAATATGTAACATTGTAGCTGGGTGGGAGTGACATCATATCTATTTTGAGCTCTGACGTGGGTGTTACACCATGTGCCAACTAATGGCTATATATAGGGGCTGTATCCTATAGCGGCAGTTAGTTGGATAGTTCAGTTGGTTGGAAGCAGTTGGCTGGAAGGAGATGAATGGAGAGACTTGCCACGAAGTCAATTGGAGTCGATTGGAAAGAGACGAATGGGGAACAGTGATATGGATACGTAATCGTGAGTGACCAAATGGATTATATGTTCGGAGTGTGTTTCATGTATCTTTTCGGTCAAGTTATTATGTCAGTTAGGTGACAGCCGAATACTGAGTCGTCGTAATGCAGACTAACAGTTATCAGTGAATTACTTGTAAAGTTGATTGTGAAGTGAAGTATAATTTCAAGCCATGCTATATCTCGTTTGTGAAACTAAAAGGATACATCGCCAAATTAGGCTTGAGATACCTACAGTTGATCCCAACTCGAAGGAATACGTCGTAATAACACTCAAAGTGTTGAAGGTACAAATAAGTGAACCAGCGACGGATACATTTTTTGTACAACTTTAAATGCACCGTCAAGAGGATTTCAAATTTAATGCCTACAGTTTCCTTCAGTTATAACGTCAAACTTTTATATTATCTTCTGAATTATCGCAGTAAATCTCACTCGTTAAAATCAGCATTTAAATAATATATTTTGTTTAGTATCAAATTAATTAATTGTTTCCTTTCAATAGTAGATCACATTTTAATGGGGAAACCGAACGCCAATCTCCTTTTCCCAGAACCTATATGTTATGCTGTCAATGTAAACGTATTACCTCACACCCTAGAAATATTCAAGACTCTCATTCTATTATCGTGACAAGTATTTGTAGCTGGCGCCCATCAAGGATCGTATGTGTAAGTAATCAGGTAAGTACTAAGTGTGAGTACATAGTCCGACGATTGAGTATTTTATTTCATGAAAATTTGAATATTTTGTTTCATTTTGAATTTAAAATCAATGGCGGTAGTCACACGAGATGGAACCTTAGTTTGTCTTACAGAATCCTGATTCATATAAACAACAAAGTGTTGAAGGATGATTTGAACTTTATCAAGTATACTATGTACAAAGGAAGCCACCAATCAACAGTCATCAGGAGAGGTAATACTACAACTTCAGAGCACATAAACTTAGGCTATGTACGCCTACTGATACTATACAAATTACTTACCAAACTATCCTGGTTCTTTGTGATTAATTATATCAAAAACGCAAAATCGTAAAATAAAATCCCTTCAAAACCTCCCATACTTCTTTAACCGCGCGCTTTGTGACGGTGCTTCGGCTAATTTCGGGGCTGCCCGATGTAGCTCGTGGCCCACTGGCTCACTCACCAGCGATATTTGGGCTACGTTCCTGGCCTCCCCTGCTTGCTCCGCATAGCCCCGCAGCTTGCGCACCCTCCTTACGTCTCACAGCCCAGCGTCCTCAGTCCAGAAATTGAACCTCTTCGCTGGTTCCGGAGAGGAGCCGAATGTTGATGTCAAAATTATCGTAACGTGCGTGAATATACAGAGCCAACTGAAGGAACAGGACTTCGATAAACCATTTTACTAAGAGTTATCTACTGCTATGGGGTTCAATGAACTACTGAACATACAGAACGCGCCGGGCCTGATGAACTGACTTCAGCTTTTCAGCCTGTTAACGTTTGATAATTTTCCAAATTAATTTGACAGGGTGATCAATTAAAACTGGTGTACAAATGCTCAATATATAGTCACAGGGTCGGTTGGTGCATGCATTTCAGTGGACTTAGTAGACTGATAAGCGATAGAACGTCTGCCTAAGTGATGAAAGGAACAGGAAACTACCTCACTCCTCACTTCCTTAGTACGCCTCTTCAGCGATTCCTAGGCCATCTATGACAGCTAATGGTGGAGCTGTTCAGGATCCAACCAGCCTTCGGGCTGAGGACTGAACATACATAGTTGTCCACTTGCAGAACCTGTTAAATGCAACATAAACTGAAGGGAGGAAATTGGCGAAAACTGTATTTTTACTTCTTAAATGCTCAAAACTTCCTGCGTTGACTGTTAAAATCGGTATAATCTCACATAAACAGCTTCCTTTAAAGTTAAAAAAAAAATAGTTTACACTTAACAGATTTTTCAAGTGTAAAGCAAATTAAACAGATTTTGCTAGTTGACGTTCCGCCATCTTGTGAACATATCCACTTGCAAAACTTGTCATTTCACCCGACACTTCCAAAATGAAATAATTGAAACATAAAGCTTGTGCCTTCTCAGATAGACATTTCTTAGTAAAATTTAATAATTACACTAGCCAATATGATTTTGCGGTAAAATAGATAATATGTAATTCTTATGGAAATCGCTGCCCTGATTCCGAAAATGATGCTATTTTTTACCTATCACGTCTAGTTTTGATGCAATTCGGTGTTTTAGTATCTGCATGAATTCGTAAGATATAATGTTGAGAGATGTTCTCGCGCTACGTTTTTTAGAATACAATTATGTGATTTGATTTGTTATTGTTTGCATTTTATTATAGGTTTATTGCTGTCTAAATTTTCATTTTGTAGTTAGGAATTTCCTGGTAAATTCATAACAAACTCCCCCAGATACGCAATAGACCGCGAGGTATGTAGGATTGAAGATAAGACAGTTGAGAGTTTGTCTTTCATCTTAGACCGCTTGAATAATCAGACGTGTTAAAAGCCCTTATGCAATGTTTATGATAGGCTGATAAAGCAGTTTCCTTTCAAAGATAACAGTCCGAAAGTATTATACTCAAGAAGATGAACTTGTATTTTGTACGGATGTTTCAAATCTTCTACGTCGATTGGGAGAGAAAGAGTATGATCCTAGTAACTGGCGTGTTTTTATTGACTCTTCCAAAATAAGTTTAAAGGCTGTTTTGCTTCATAATACAAATGTTCTGGCATCCGTCCACTTGCACACTCCACAAAAATGTCTGAAACATACGAGACCTTAAAGTTGGTGCTTGAAAACATTAAATATCATGAGCATGGGTGGCAAATTTGCGGTGATTTGAAGATCATTGGATTGTTGCTGGGACAACAAAAAGGCTATACAAAATTTCCCTGTTTCTTATGCGAATGGGATAGCAGGGCACGGGATAAACATTGGGATACAGTGAATTGGACAGAAAGGAAACAACTACAACCAGAATCCAAAAATATCTTGAATGTAAGTCTTATTGACCGTGAAAAAATTCTACTTCCACCCTTGCACATCAAATTTGGATTGATGAAACTGTATGTCGAGGCATTAGATAAAAGTAGCCTATGCTTCCAATATTTATCCACTAAATTTCCCTCATTATTAGATGCAAAAATTAAAGAAGGCGTATTTGATGGAGCACAGATTCGTAAACAGATGAAGGATAAAATTGTAAGGAAAATGTTGGTAAAGTTTAAGGAACTCGGTTGTAATATGAGCCTTAAGCTTCACTTCTTAGCTTCGCATCTGGATTATTTCCCTCTAAATTTAGGAGCTGTCTGTGAAGAACAAGGTGAAAGGTTTCACCAGGATCTCAGATATGCAGAACGACGCTATCAGGGACGTTGGGATGTGAATATGATGGCCGATTACTGTTGGTCGATAATATTTTGTAAAATTGCCACCAAACCAGACGTGATTCGCCAAAACTAAATTTTTCTAGAATTCTGCGTTAAGAAATTCATAAAACCCAGCTAGTTTCGTTTTTACCGCACAAAACAAGTTTTATTTTGCAGGCTAGTGTTATTAGAAAGAAAGGAATTGAAAAAGTTTAAATACAAATTATTTTTATTCACTTTGTTGAAAACATAAAGATAAAATAATAATACAGTTTTCTGAGATATGAAGGTAAAGAATTTCACGCAATGATGTTTCCAACAATTAAAGTATTTATGAAATATCGGTATCCTCTTCGTCTAACAGTTCAAAACGAGCGTCGACGACGTTGGTGTCATCTACAACTCCTAGGCGTTGTTGTTCTTTGAAGATATCTGAGAAAAAGGGCAGGTGTTCAGAATCTTCCCATTGATCTCAGTAGTGTTTCTTAAAATTGTTTCGATGTCTTCAGCTTTCTTGGATTTCAGAGCGACACTTTTAGGAATGCGAATTGGAAGGTTCTGGTTCTTAAAACTCTTTCCTCGTTTGTTTAAAGATTTGAGCTCCCCGCTTTCGAAGTTGTAGAAAGGTTCTCCTTGCACAAAGCACAGATTATTGATCTTGGTTTTGGCGATGATATTTGTTTTGCCTTTTGGAACTTAAAATTCCAGTTCCCTGGTTCTTTAACCTGTCTGTCTCCGAACGTCTTCCAGTCTCGAACAGGACAATCTTCCTCTTCCAGACCTATGACGGTCAAGTGCTTCTTCATGATGTCGATGTAGATTTGTGGTCTCTCAATCACGTCAATATTCCGGAACTGTCGCTATAAATTTCCGAATACTCGATCGGGAGGAATGAAAGATTGTCCCACAATAGGAAACCACATTTGAACATCTTGAATTTTAGCGGGACCCTCGTTCAGAAACCAGTGCATCAACATGCCTAATGCAGTCTTGTTTTTATTTTTGCCTCCGCACACAACTGCAAACAAGCGGAGCTTCGTTATCCCTTGAAAATCTGCTTGCTGGCATAAGTTCTGATGGATGGCGGAAACTGTTTGGTTTGATGCTTTGGCAAAATCAGTTCCTAGTCATGTGTTCGCGAACACGTTTTCCGGACTTTGGGAGGTGTGCAAATTTTCATGACACATTGTGAAGTTGAACATGTTCATTTGACGTAGGTAATAGGACGCTTGATCCGGGAGTTAAGGTAGCACAAGGTTTTTCTGGCAATCATAGCTGAACGTAAGCTTTTCTTCTGCATCTTCTTTCAATCTTTCGTAGAACACGTCTGCTCTCTGAATTGGATCTGCCTTCTCTTCTTCGGTCGTTGCAGCTTCGATTCTTGACTAAAGGCTTGCACACGTTGAGCAGGCGTCGACACTGGGCGAGCCGAAACAGATATTAAAGTATTTACAGAAAATTGTTCTGCAGTACTCATATTGAACTGGAGTTTGCGGGTATTTTTCTCTGAACATCTGGTAAGATCTGAGCTAAGGCACTGTCGTTCACAGTTCTTAACTCTTGAGTGATGAACTTCGAGCGGGATGAATGTGCCTACTGTATGTGGCTTTTTACACTTTCTTTTTTCTCAGCAAATTTATTGTATATGAGGTCTCCTCCCCGCATTTCGGGCGGGATTTCTGAACTTCTCAGAATCTTAGAACACAAATGTTGCAGCCTGTCTCTTCCCACTCGAAGAATTCACATAAAAGTTTCTTGGCAGACTGGTATGTTTTCGGTGACACCTTCTCTACTTTTTGGCAAAATGTACGCCGTGCTGAATTTTCTGTTACTGTCCTCGGTGCATCGTTCCGGCGTTGACACTTGGACGTGTTGCAAGATGAAATTATTTCATGCTAGTAGTGATTTTTCCTTGAAGTAAGCTTCATGAATTTTTCGGACGTCTTGGCAACTCAGTTCTTTACAGCAGAAGCACGTTCCTTTGTGTGAACAGGTCGGCAATTTCGGGAAACATTTGGAAGAGGACCTGACGGACAGAAAATCGAAGTTTGTATCGGTTATGTTGCCCACTTATGCTAATTCATATCACTGTTGGGCAAAATTTATTCTGATACACTACTTTTTAGCATAATATTTTCTTACCATTTTCTTTGAGACTTTTCTTTTTCAGGTTTCTGAACGTGGTTTCTTCTTACGAGGAACACCTGTCTCCTTCAACCTCGTTCCGAATTAGAATTTTGTGAGGTAATATTTACCTCTGCACGATTAAAGTCTGTAAACTGAGCCTCGATTGCTACAACTTGAATATTAATTCTATTTATTTCACTGTTACTCATCTTCAATAACTAATATTTTAGCGAATACTACGAACGGTCTTTGCCCTGCACACAATTTGGTCAAGGTTAACTTCAACATGTAATAAACAGTCCTTTGTTATTATAGTCTACGCTACTCCACAAGGTGGCTGAAAGCAGTGGTGTCAAGATAACTCCGTAAATCTCAGTCATAGTGTGCTGTTCTCCCATGGTGTAAATCAGAAAGACCCATGACTGAAATAGCGAGAATGCAGGTGCGAGGAATCGAGCAGGGCAAATTTCTTCAAACATGGCGCCGGACTTGGAGGGGATCCTTGTCGTATACAGTTGTATGTGACGGAATTAATGTATATATTACGAACAGGAAATCTTAACAGTGAGATAGGCCTATGGACTATTAGAACATTATAGCAATTTAATTATGTCTATAGTAATCATTTAGTATTATGTATTTTGTACGTTGTAATTAAATCATTATGTTAGACGAAAACCAAAGAAAATAAGTAATGAATGCCATGGGTCCGCCTCTGTGGTGTAGTGGTTAGCGTGATTAGCTACCACGCCCGGAGGACCGGGTCGATTCCCGGCTCTGCCACGAAATTTGAAAAGTGGTACGAGGGCTGGGACAGAGTTCACTCAGCCTCTGGAGGTCAGCTGAGTAGAGGTGGGTTCGATTTCCACCTCAGCCATCCTGGAAGTGGTTTTCCGTGGTTTCCCACTTCCCTTTCAGGCAAGTGCCGGGGTGGTACCTAACTTAAGACCACGGCCACTAACTTCCCTCTTCCTTGTCTATCCCTTCCAATCTTCCCATTCCCCGCAAGGCCCCTGTTCAGCGTAGCAGCTGAGTGAGGTCATCTGGTCGAGGTACTGGTCATACTCCCCTGTTGTATCCCACGACCCAGTGTCTGCAGCTCGAGGACACTGCCCTTGAGGCGGTAGAGGTGGGATCCCTCGCTGCGTCCGAGGGAAAAACCGACCCTTGTGTGTAAACAGATAAAGAAGAAGAAGAATGCCATGGAAGAGTAAAACATCTAAGCCGCGACAGTACGCTGGTGGCGTCACGTATGTCGAAATTATCAAAACTATACTCTTTGAAGATATAATAGAAGGCGTATTAAGTAAAGATTCTTTTATTCTATTATTTTGGTTATGTTGAAAAAATAGAGAATCAATCAATTATTGTTCTTGTTAAATGCAAAACTTTCGATGTCAAAGATTCCAGCTTCAAACTGAATAGAAAGACTGGGGATAACTGACAGCAATAAATCGTAGTGTATGAAAGTATAACGTACGAACAGAATGTTTCAGGCTCATTCCATGGGAAGATCGTGTATGTTGATTCGTAACCTGGTCCAAATTGACATGATGGAGTGCTAAAATGTAAAGGTGAGCCCCAAACGTCGTATATCCCGTGAAAATGAAAAGGAAACGTAAGCCATGTGCAACCTGGACCCTGGCAGCCAAGTCAGTAATCCATAAACATAACCATGTAAAATAACGTTCTTCTTGTCTTCTTTCTTTTGCTCTAGTAGATATAAGATGTGAAATACATAACACCTTAGTTGTCCTGAAGTAGCCGAAGCGAAGATGAGAGCAAATACATAACGTATTATTGCGAGTGATAATAATAATAATAATATTGTGGTGTATATTTATCCGAGTTTGGTTTCCTAAATTTGCAATTTCAATTAGCGTGTGTGTGATTATTCTATGGTGACATTTCTATCTTGGTAGTTTGAATAATGGATAATGTCATGAGTTATTGGTGAACCGTGTTGCCATTTTTGTGTGCGATGTGAATTAATTTACTGATTATTCATTTAGGCCTAATTTGGGATGTAGTAGTAACACAGAAGTAGTTGATCAGTACACTTGATGGTACGTGTTATTCCAGACGAATTTTAAGGGATCAGATCCTAGAACATATCAGTCTAGTATTATTCAGATTATAATCAGGTATGTTATACGTAACTGCGTCGTGTGTTTCGTATTGAATTTTCTTCGAAACATATTATATTGGTAAGTCATATGTGAAGTGTTGGATTTTTGATTGGTGTTTGGCACATATAGGCTTATATTTGTTGGACTTCGTTTGAATGCTATGTTGAACGCGATAATATGCTAGTGAATGCTGGTATTGATAGAAACGATGATTATTCTTATGTTGGTAGCAACAGATTCTTCGAGATATATCAAATGTATAGATTATATTTGAACTACGTGCATTTAGTAATGGAGCATGGTATGTGGGAGATGTTCTTGAATTTATGACATACTTTAGTTTAATCCTGAGCGGTTCCTCATTCGAATCCCTATGTTACGTTATAGGTATTTTGACACGTACATACATCGAAATGGGAGGAGCTACCCCGTATGTTACATTCATGTCCCATGCTATAGAGACCATGCGCATATGAAATCATTTCTATGCATGTTGTGTAGCATGTTGCCGGAACCGAGGTCATGAATTATCATTTGCAAGCTACCATCAGTCCAACTGTAGGGCCATTTACTTGTTAATACCATATCTTTAATGTAGATGACACATTATTTGATTACCACCGCTATATCTGATCCACAATATTTAATACTGAGATGAGGTTTGAGTGGCACCATCACTTTGTAATGAAATGGTGCATATAACTACGACGACATCTAGAATTTATTTAATTATAGTTATTTCTGGGTTAAGTCGTAGTGTAACTAAGAGATATGTTGTTTTGTTATTTATTTATTTATTTATTTATTTATTTATTTATTTATTTATTTAATTTATTTATTTATTTATTTATTTATTTATTTATTTCATTTGCCTAATGCGATTTTATTTTCTCGTTCTTGTTTCATGTTATTTTAATCGCCATTTCATTTAATTATTTCATTAGGGAGATATATTCTCAGAGGTATGCCTCTGCTGGCGGGACCGAGTGTTTACAGTGCACTATGTCTTCTGGTATAGGCTACAGCAATTTTGTTACTTTCATTGACCTGTCTCAGTTTTACCCTTCGCTTTGACAATATGCAAGTGACTGAGGTATGAGCGATGCTAGTAATGCCATTCCTTACGCAGCCATTCCCCGCTATGAATGGTGTGAAAATGTTGCTCATACGGTCGGAGGATGCATGCGTTTCAGTGGGCTTGGCAGACTGATATGTAATAGCAACTTCTGGCCCGGTGAGGAAAGCAACGGGAAACTACATCACTCCTCATTTCCCTAGTACGCCTCTTCAGTGATACCTAGGACATCTATGGCAGCTGATGGCGGAGCTCTTGAGTATCCAATCAGCCTTGGGCTGAGGACTGAACATGCTTTATCAGAGGTATGTGCGCATACCATTATGTGTTTGGTCTTTCATGGATGTAGACGTCCTTAGGGCAAATGCTTACTTATAGTAGGTTAGATTAGATTCATTTTCATTTAATTTTTACTGCGAAGAACGTTATTAGATAGAATCTTGTTACGGAAAAAGTCTGAATAATGGAAAGTTTATGTGATTTTCTAAATGAGATATCTATATAACAGGATAATTTTAAATCTGAAGCAGCTTATGTTCGTATGATAAAATAACTATATTTAAATTTACGAATTTCAACAGACGACGTATGGATAGAAATTGAAAGAAAGAAAGCTAAAGACTGATGTAAACTAGTGTTCGTATAACAGAACAATGATACTCGCTAAGCACTGTAATTGATTTTCTACTGCATTACGTTGTGATAGACATATATCAATAATCGTTATACCTTATTTTACGGGAGAAGCTTAAATACTAATTTCAATTACGGACTTGGTAAAAGGACCTGGGAAAGGCCCTAAGTGCGGAGACCCATGCCGCCGACTGTACGGGTGCAATAGAGAAAGAAAGAAAGAAAGAAAGAAAGAAAGAAAGAAAGAAAGAAAGAAAGAATTTCTATTTTTATCACTTTTCTCTTTCAACTTTCAACTTAACGATATTCTTTGGTTTCGCCGAAATGATAGCATAGGAATTTTTATTGAATAAAATGTGACCGACCAGAATATCTTAGTTGTTTTCTGTGTAGAATAGATATAATCAACCATCCATGGTCATGTATAACATTATTTTATCCATTAATATATAATATGCCTTAAATATAATGAATACGCAAAACTGGGAACGACGATCATGATTAGATACAACCATCTCGTATATCAAATAGTGTAAGAATAAGTTGGAAATAAATCATCGCATATAAAATCACTGGAATTATTCAATACTATAAATCTACGATCTTGAACATTGATCGCCCAATAGGATTGCTAATATAACCAGCTTTTCACGTTATTTTGAACGTTAATCAACTTGGTAATAACTTATATGCACCGTTGCACCTTTAGCTAGCTGTGGCTTTCATCAACTTCAAACTGATCTCGTTGGTAAAAGGACCTGAAAGAGGCCCTAAGTGCGGAGACCCATGCCGCCGACTGTACGGGTGCAATAGAGAAAGAAAGAAAGAAAGAAAGAAAGAAAGAAAGAAAGAAAGCAAAACATTGTCTCCGAACCCTCACAATGTAAAGGTCTAAGATTTTCTGAGATTTTGACAGGTTTTTCATGTGTATCGCTCCCAGGCAGTCTTCTTGCGATTCTGATTTAGCTGCATTTGCAAGTGGACTGTTTTAAACAGGTTTTGAAAGTGTAGCCATTGCACTTTTGAGAGGTTTTGCAAGTGAACATGACTTTCTCATCGACTTTTCAAGCGATTTCAGTGGGTTTTGCTAGTGGATAACTTCAGATCTTTGTAGACGACGCCGAGACCTTTCAAACAATATTATAAAAGTAAAAAAAAAAAAATGTCGTTTCTCAGGTTCTGCAAGTGGACAACTCTTAGGCTTATATAAAGTAAGAAATTACGATTATACACAAGAACCTCGTTTATCCGGATTAGGTGGGAGTGGAACTAATCCGGATTATCGAAAATCCGGATAATCTGGAAAACTAAAAAAAAAAAAAAAATACAGTACATGGTATATAATCTGTTAACATAAGTTGTACAGTAATACCCTTTTTTCAATTGTACACAAAATATAAGAACACTTTTCTTACATTTACGACTCTGTTTTATGCACTAAAAAAATTTGTGAATTTTTTCTGTTTTACATTTGTATAGCGTTTGCGTACAGCACGATAATGAATACGTTTTACTAACAATAGTTCTGCCGGTGTGATTTCAGTCTAGGATTCTAAATAGGCCATCAGTTTGTCCGGCTGCATTGCTGCATCTCCATGAGTCATTGTTTCTTCTGATGGAGTGCCGGTTTCATTTTCGAATTCACCATCAGTGAATTAGTAGTGCGTTGCATTCAGAAGAGCGTGGGTTCGAATCCCACCTCGGCCGTCCTGGGAATGGTTTTCCTCGATTTCCCATTCTCAATCCCAGGCGAATGCCGGGACGGTACCTTTGATAGACAGTGGCCGAATTACTGTCAATTCCTGTCCTTAACTATCCTTGGCGGAAAAGACATTCAAGAAGAGTCGATCCCGTAAAAGAAATACCGTACAAGTAAAAATACATTTTTATTATTTTCGATCCGGATAAATCGGAGATCCGGATTAATAAGGGCCGGATAAACGAGGTTCTTGTGTACTGGATTATTTATTCAAAATAGGACTGCACGTGGCCGGGGCACCGCTAGTGTTGGAGGGTAGTGGGTTGAGGAGAGCTGGCCGAGCAATGGGTACTTCAGCGGACCGAGTAAGCCTACTGTCATTCGCTTGAGTCTCGCGGTACCGACAGGGCAAGATTAATAATTTGCGAGTATTACAAATGCAAAAACAATAGGTCGAATTCAAAATAGAAGGTATGTTCGATTGTTCAGGGGCTAGTAATATTTTTTAATGTAAAGGGAAAGAAGAATCAAGAAGGGAACCACTATATCACCAAGGACTGACCGATTGACTGAATAGTCATAGATTTAGCGTGCTACTATACCTGGCGACAGAACCGGATGACATTCTACCGGATGTAAACAAACAGTAGTTCCAAGCATGGCCGAGTGCAGTCGTATTTTTAAACACGAAATACACCCTCAAATATTGCTGCAGTTGGCTTTTTTCCTCTTTTAAATGCTAGTTGTTCGGGGCGTCAACCTATAGATATCTTTTGCCCCTGCTTGCACCATGTGATATGAACCTACGTGTAATTGGAATGGAGGAAGTGTAGAGTGTTGGATGTGAGGAAACGTTAAGGCGACACAAACATCCAGTCCCCAGGCCAGGGATATTAATCATTTACAATTAAACCCCCCTGACCCAGCCGGGAATCGAATCCGGTGCCACCGGGTGACAGGTGGACGCGTTGCCCCTACAGCGCGGGGCCGGACTGCCCTCCGCTAGTCGTTGTTCTTCTGTTCCCAAGGTACCGGTTTCATGCCTGGCTGAAGTCGGTGGCATTTAAGGGTGTTTAATGTGACAACTAATCTGCGCAGCCACCAACAAAACTAAGAGAGCCAAAACCGAGCTCGATAGCTGCAGTCGCTTAAGTGCGGCCAGTATCCAGTAATCGGGAGATAGTGAGTTCGAGCCCCACTGTCGGCAGCCCTGAAGATGGTTTTCCGTGATTTCTCATTTTCATACCAGGCAAATGCCGGAGCTGTACCTTAATTAAGGCCACGGCTGCTTTCTTCCACTTCCTAGGCCTTGCCTATCCCATCGTCGCCTTAAGACCTATCTGTGTCGGTGCGACGTAAAGCAAATAGCAAAGAGAGCCAAAATGATCGACAACGTCCGATGACGGACACGGCCCTGGAATAATAATAATAATAATAATAATAATAATAATAATAATAATAATAATAATAATAATAATAATAACAAGAAGAACGTGACAATTCCGAATCGTTGGCTTTCACTACGTTTACTTTTTAGGAATAAAATTCAGGCACCTTGGTGTCTCTTAAAATCTAAACTTTTTATAACTTAAGCTTAGGACTGTAAAAGGTAGCGCGTACGTGTTTGTGTGTGTGTGTGTGTGTGTGTGTGTGTGTGTGTGTGTGTGTGAGAGAGAGAGAGAGAGAGAGAGAGAGAGAGAGAGAGAGAGAGAGAGAGAAAATAAGGAGACGGTATACAATCAATATTACTTCTCTTCCGAGTTTATTATCGGTTATTTAAACAATCTTCTCTTCTTTTCTTTTCTCTTGATTTTTCTTATAGTTTGAGGTCGGCACTTTGAATGGATTAAGCCGAGTCTGCGAGACCAGACGCACTTCCTGGCGCCAATCTTATGTGGAGGAATATATCCACAATGTGGTGGTTGGTAGTGTGGTGTGCTGTGAATGAAGAGGAAAGTAGTACGATTAACATAAACACCTAGTTCTCGAGTCAGACGGACGCGGTTAAAAACCCCGATCTGGCTGGGAATCGAACCCAGGGTCCTCTGAACAGAAGGCTGCTCCGCTGACCATTCAGCCAAGGTACCGAACGTCAGTCATTTAAATAGTCTACGTTATTAATACCATACTTTGCCGGACTGGGCAGCTCAGACAGTAGAGCGCTGAGCTCAAGTTCGAAGGTTCCATTCCGTCTCGGACATCAGCCACGTGTCGGTAGATTTACTGAGGGTTACGTGCCAGAAGCCACCGTGCCGGATGCGACCACGCTGGTACCGTAGCGCTAGCGACCGAATGGATCAAGCATCGTGCCGCATGCAACTAATCTGTCAATCAGTCAGTCAGTCAGTCAGTCAGTCAGTCAGTCAGTCACCGCTGTTGTGTATTTAGGGATTCGCCGATGTGGCAGATTGCCTATCGGTTGTTTACCTAGTCTTAAATAATTTCAGAGAATTTGGAAAATTAATCGAACATTTCCTTTGGTAAATTATTCCAAGTCCGCTTCTGCGGTGTAGTGGTTCGTGTTGTTAGCTGCTACCCCCGGATGCCCGGGCTCGATTTCCGGCTCTGCCACGAAATTTGAAAAGTGGTACGAGGACTGGAACGGGATCCACTCAGCCTCGGGAGGTGAACTGAGTAGAGGCGGGTTCGATTTCCTCCTCATCCATCCTCGAAGTGGTTTTCCCTAGTTTCCCACTTCTCCTCCAGGCAAATGCTGGAATGGTACCTAACGTAAGGCCACGGCCGCTTCCTTCCCTCTTCCTCGTCTATCCCTTCCAATCCTCCCAACCCCTCACATGGCCCCTGTTCAGCATAGCAGTGGAACCTCCAACCCAAAGTCTCACACCGCCCTTGAGGCGGTAGAGGTGGGACCCCTCGCTGAGTCCGAGGGAAAAACCAACCCTGCAGAGTAAAAGGATTATTATTATTATTATTATTATTATTATTATTATTATTATTATTATTATTATTATTATTATTATTATTATTATTATTATTATTATTATTTACAATTTGTTTTACGTCGCACCGACACAGATAGGTCTTATGGCAACAGTAGTATAATGGGAGAGTTCGGGCGCCTCCTCCTCCTCCCGCCGCCTCCTCCTCCCGCCGCCTCCTCCTCCCGCCGCCTCCTCCGCCGCCGCCGCCCGCGGGAAATTTGAATTTTGGCGCGAGATTTGAATTTGTAAACAAAGCCACGTGCTTTTTGACAGCTGTCATCGACAACAACGCAACGCTAACCTCACTGCTGCCATCTTGACGGGCCTAAACCTCACTAGTGCCAACTTAACCTAACTAGCATGAGGTAAACAAAGCCACGTGTTTTTTGACAGCCACGTGCTTTTTGACAGACAACAACGCATCGCTAACCTCAGTACTGCCATCTTGACGGGTCTAACCTTAGTGGTACCAACTTAACCTAACTAGCATGAGGTAAACAAAGCCATGTGCTTTTTGACAGCCACGTGCTTTTTGACAGATTTGTAAACAAAGCCACGTGCTTTTTGACAGACAACAACACATCGCTAACCTCAGTACTGCCATCTTGACGGGCCTAAACCTTAGTGGTACCAACTTAACCTAACTAGCATGAGGTAAACAAAGCTACGTGCTTTTTGACAGCCACGTGCTTTTTGACAGCTACCATCCGCCATCTTTAAACTACAGAGCGCTGTGCTGCCCTCTTGCGTCACCTGTCATCGGCAGTGCTGCCATCTTGGCGGGCCTAAACCTTAGTGCTACCAACTTAACCTCACTAGCTCGAGATAAACAAATCCACGTGCTTTTTGACAGCCACGTGCTTTTTTTTTGACAGCTGTCATCAGCCATCTTTGAGCACCGTGCTGCCCTCATGCGGGGCAATTTCGTCAGCTGTCATCCGCCATCTTTAATCCAGAGAGAACAGTGCTGCACTCTATGTGGTGGCGGCAATTTGAAAAATTCTATGTGCTCTTGTTGGGAAACAAAGCCACGTGCAGCTGTCATCGGCCATCTTTGAGCGCTGTGCTGCGGGCAATTTCGTCAGCTGTCATCCGCCATCTTTAATCCAGAGAGAACAGTGCTGCACTCTATGTTGTGGCGGCAATTTGAAAAATTCTATGTGCTCTTGTTGGGAAACAAAGCCACGTGCAGCTGTCATTCGCCATCTTTGAGCGCTGTGCTGCGGGCAATTTCGTCGGCTGTTATCCGCCATCTTTGAGAACAGTGCTGCACTCTATGTGGTGGCGGTAAATTCCACGTGCTTTACAAACCTATGCGCTTTTCTGACAGCTGTCATCCGCCATCTTTGAGAACAGTGCTGCACTCTATGTGGCGGTAGCAAATTCCACGTGCTCTACAAAGCCACATGCTCTTTTGACAGCTGTCACCCGCCATCTTTGAGCACTATGCTGCGGGCAATTTCGTTAGCCGTCATCCACCATCTTTAATGAACAGAGCACCGTGCTGCCCTCATGCGGGGCAATTTCGTTAGCTGTCATCCGCCATCTTTTAATGAACAGAGCACCATGCTGCTCTCTGTAGTAGCGGGTAATTTGAAAAGTTCTGTTAGCTGTCATCCGCCATCTTTAATCACCGTGCTGCCCCGGTGACGGCAAATTTCACGTGCTCTTGTTTGGAAACAAAGCCATGTGCAGCTGTCATCCACCATCTTTAATCACCGTGCTGCCCGGTGACGGCAAAATCCACGTGCTCTTGTTTGGAAACAAAGCTATGTGCAGCTGTCATCCGCCATCTTTAATCACCGTGCTGCCCTCTATGTGGTGGCGGTTAATTCTATGTGCTTTAAAAACCTATATGCTTTTCTGACAGCTGTCATCCGCCATCTTTAAGCTGTAAATCCCCGATTCTCGTGTTAGAAGTTGTAAAACAGATTCTTAATCCGAGTTGTCAGGAAGGGCAACCGGTCGAAACAATAGTGTATGACGTGAGAGGCTAGATACTGCCAGTTTTGCATCAGGAAGGGCGACTAGTCTTAAAACAAATTCTTGTGATTTAAAAATCTTAGTTTTGCGTCAGGAAAGGCATCCGGCCGTAAAACAATAGTTCGTGATTTAAAATCTAAGAAGTGCATCCAGCTGTAAATCCCCGATTCCCCGTGTTAGACGTTGTAAAACAGATTCTTAATCCGAGTTGCCAGGAAGGGGCAACCGGTTGA
This sequence comes from Anabrus simplex, assembly GCF_040414725.1. Classification (NCBI taxonomy): domain Eukaryota; kingdom Metazoa; phylum Arthropoda; class Insecta; order Orthoptera; family Tettigoniidae; genus Anabrus; species Anabrus simplex. The sequence goes on from NC_090265.1 coordinate 333,255,198, forward strand.
AAACTATAGTGTATGAGGTTAGATACTGCTAGTTTTGCATCAGGAAGGACAACTCAACAAATTCATGCGATTTAAACACATTTTTATTCCCAAGAGAATCGAACCCGAGACTACCGGGTGAGAGGCATGCATACTGTAGGCTATAGATTTGTTCTACAGTCCTTGAAGCATCGGCACAGTCATTCTGAGCGAGTTGTGTGGAATGCGTGTGTTAGCTGAAATTGTACACGTATCTTCCGGCTCGACCTTGAACGAGGACACTGCGTGCTTGTAACTCGCGAACGTCTTCTTAGCTGAGTCCCATGTAAGCTCTTAAAACACAGTACTAATTAAGGTTGTAAAATATTCTGAAATAGTACTCCTCTGTGGTGTAGTAGTTAGCTGCTACCCTCGGAGGTCCGAGTTCGATTCCTGGCTCTGCCACGGAATGTGTAGCATTTAGCCTATGTAAGTTCCTAACGTAAAATATCATGATTGTACGGAGAGGTTAAAACACACACAGTGCCTACTCCTATCGAAAGAACCTGCACGGTACCGGCATGTAGGCTTCTCCTGGTGAAGGAGCCTGCACATAGTTTAACGCCCCCATCAACAGCCCTTACTTAATGCTGGCTTTCTTGCACACCCCGCCTCACACCATAGTTTTACGACCGGCTGCCCTTCCTGACTAGGATTTTAAATCGCAGTATACGTGATAAATTTGTTGTAGCGGGTTTTATAACTAGATATCCCGGTACCGACACATAGCCTACTCCCGCTGAAGAAGCCTGCACAAGGCTTATTGCCTCCATCCGACAAATGAATCACCGTCAAGTCTTGTACTCAAAAAATCATTTTCGAAGGAGTCTGCACAAGGTTTAACGTCCCCATCAACAGCCCTTACTTAATGCTGGATTTCTTGCACACCCCGCCTCACACCATAGTTTTACGACCGGCTGCCCTTCCTGACTAGGATTTTAAATCGCAGTATACGTGATAAATTTGTTGTAGCGGGTTTTATAACTAGATATCCCGGTACCGACACATAGCCTACTCCCGCTGAAGAAGCCTGCACAAGGCTTATTGCCTCCATCCGACAAATGAATCACCGTCAAGTCTTGTACTCAAAAAATCATTTTCGAAGGAGTCTGCACAAGGTTTAACGTCCTCACACCATAGTTTTATACGACGGGTTGCCCCTCCTGACTAGGATTTTAAATCGATATCCCGACATAGCCTACTCCTACCGAAGAAGCCAGCTTAACACCTCCATCCGACAAATGAATCACCCTCAAACACTCTTCAATCATTCTCGCTACTTCGGAAGATAGCGGGTTCGAACTGGAAGCCGTAAATGTTAGGCGAGGGACCTGTGCGATCGTCATAACATGATCTAGCTAGATGCCCTTCCCGACGGTATAAGTTGCCAGGATTTGAATCGCGTACCCCGACTAGAAGAAGCCTGCACATAGCTTAACGCCTCCATCCGACGAATGAATCACCCTCAACACTCTTCAATCATTCTCGCTACTTCGGAAGATAGCGGGTTCGAACTGGAAGCCGTAAATGCTAGGCGAGGGGCCTGCGCGATCGTCATTACATGATCTAGCTTTAGCTCGATACCTACAGGTAAGGAATACCGCGGATGTACCCTCGAGAAGTCGAGGATCACACGCTAACTTTCCAAGGCTCGAACTCTTAAATTCTGACACCTCGGCATCAACAGGAGGTTCGAATACGTCAGCCTGCAGGTGGGTGCTCTTGCTGCATTCGTTCCGACTGTACCGCAGTTGTCAGCTCAGCGATTTTTCCACATCCGCTTGGTAACAAGCAGAATATTTAGCCGCTGCAGTCTGCGCGAAGTGCTTACAGTTCTCTGTATGCGTTTATTACGTACACACACATCTCCCGTCTGCTGTGAATATTATTCTTCAGCCTTTATCTTAAGGTAAGGTAGAACTGTTAGTTACTTTTTTTATTTGCAAAGCAACTTCTACGCTAGACATCTACATTCATATATGTTTATTCTTTTTAGGTACCGTTCGAAAGTACACAATTTTATTCATCCGAGTAACAGTCTGCAGCACGTGCATTTTTTTAAAGGTATGTTTTCGAACTTTGAGTTGTAAAGATAATTAGGTTAGATGATGCATCCTACACTACATTCATATATGTTTCTTCTTTTTTTTAGGTACGACCAGAATATTATCATTCGAGTTTCAGGCTTGAACGCACGCATTTTATTCATCCGAGTAACAGTTTGCAGCGCGAAGATTTTAAGGTATGTCTGACTTCTATTCGTTGAAACTTGGTTTCTTCTAAAACATCGTAACTTTAGTCTATTGATAAATAGTTGTTCTCTTTAATCCTCACGCGGGGTACGTACATAGCTATGTCCGCCCTCAACAGGCTGAAACTTGGTTTCTTCTAAAACATCATAACTTTAAGCAATTGATAAATAGTTGTTCTCTTCAACCCGCGTACTATAGACGTGGTATAATTTCAAACACGTACACATAGCTATGTCTGACCTCAACGGGTTGAAACTTGGTTTCTTCTAAAACATCATAACTTTAGTCTATTGATAAATAGTTGTTCTCTTTAATCCTCACGCTATAGACGGGGTATAATTTCAAACAGGCACACATGGCTATGTCTGACCTCAACGGGTTGAAACTTGGTTTCTTCTAAAACATTGTAACTTTAAGCTATTCATAAACAGTTGTTCTCTTCAACCTGCATACTATAGACGAGGAATAATTTCAAACACGCGCACATAGCTATGTCTGCCCTCAACAGGTTGAAACTTGGTTTCTTCTAAAACATCATAACTTTAAGCAATTGATAAATAGTTGTTTTCTTCAACCCGCATACTATAGACGTGGTATAATTTCAAACACGCGCACACATAGCTGTGTCTGCCCTCAACAGGCTGAAACTTGGTTTCTTCTAAAACATCGTAACTTTAGTCTATTGATAAATAGTTGTTCTCTTTAATCCTCACGCTATAGACGGGGTATAATTTCAAACAGGCACACATGGCTATGTCTGACCTCAACGGGTTGAAACTTGGTTTCTTCTAAAACATTGTAACTTTAAGCTATTCATAAACAGTTGTTCTCTTCAACCTGCATACTATAGACGAGGAATAATTTCAAACACGCGCACATAGCTATGTCTTCCCTCAACAGGTTGAAACTTGGTTTCTTCTAAAACATCATAACTTTAAGCAATTGATAAATAGTCGTTCTCTTCAACCCGCATACTATAGACGTGGTATAATTTCAAACACGCGCACACATAGCTGTGTCTGCCCTCAACAGGCTGAAACTTGGTTTCTTCTAAAACATCGTAACTTTAGAGTATTGATAAATAGTTGTTCTCTTCAACCCGCATACTGTAGACGTGGTATAATTTCAAACACGCGCACATAGCTATGTCTGCCCTCAACAGGCTGAAAATTGGTTTCTTCTAAAACATTGTAACTTTAGAGTATTGATAAATAGTTGTTCTCTTCAACCCGCATACTGTAGACGTGGTATAATTTCAAACACGCGCACATAGCTATGTCTGCCCTCAACAGGCTGAAAATTGGTTTCTTCTAAAACATTGTAACTTTAATCTATTGATAAATAGTTGTTCTCTTCAACCCGCGTACTATAGACGTGGTATAATTTCAAACACGTACACATAGCTATGTCTGACCTCAACGGGTTGAAACTTGGTTTCTTCTAAAACATCATAACTTTAGTCTATTGATAAATAGTTGTTCTCTTTAATCCTCACGCTATAGACGGGGTATAATTTCAAACAGGCACACATGGCTATGTCTGACCTCAACGGGTTGAAACTTGGTTTCTTCTAAAACATTGTAACTTTAAGCTATTCATAAACAGTTGTTCTCTTCAACCTGCATACTATAGACGAGGTATAGCTATGTCTGCCCTCAACAGGTTGAAACTTGGTTTCTTCTAAAACATCATAACTTTAAGCAATTGATAAATAGTTGTTCTCTTCAACCCGCATACTATAGACGTGGTATAATTTCAAACACGCGCACACATAGCTGTGTCTGCCCTCAACAGGCTGAAACTTGGTTTCTTCTAAAACATCGTAACTTTAGAGTATTGATAAATAGTTGTTCTCTTCAACCCGCATACTGTAGACGTGGTATAATTTCAAACACGCGCACATAGCTATGTCTGCCCTCAACAGGCTGAAAATTGGTTTCTTCTAAAACATCGTAACTTTAGTCTATTGATAAATAGTTGTTCTCTTTAATCCTCACGCGGGGTACGTACATAGCTATGTCTACCCTCAACGGGCTGAAACTTGGTTTCTTCCGTAACTTTAGAGTATTGATAAATAGTTGTTCTCTTCAATCCTCATACTATAGACGTGGTATATTTTCAAACACGTATACATAGCCATGTCTAGTCTCAACGGGCTGAAACTTGGTTTCTTCCGAACATCGTAACTTTAGTTGTTCTCTTCAATCCTCATGCTATAGGCCTAACTCACAGCCATGTCCAACCTCTATACGCTGAAACTTGGTTTCTTCCGTAACTTTCACCTAATCTCTATCGGTCGTTCTCTTTTCAGATGTTCCCCTGCTGCGAGGAATGTAATGTAACGTTTGCAAGGCGTGATAACTTCATGCGCCATATGAAATCAAAACACCCTAGCATAACATCTGCTTTATGTAAAGTTTGTAGTGTGTATTTCGCTAACGTAGAGCGATATGAGGATCACTTAGCAGAGGTACATCAAATATCTACTCGCCCTCAGGTAGTAGTAGGGAAAAAGCGTGCAGCTACTGATGTAGCTGTAGAAAGTACTAGTAGTAAAAAACCTAGAAAAAATCATGAACAGATGTCCCCCTGCTGCGAGGAATGTAATGTAACGTTTTCAAGGCGTGATAACTTCATGCGCCATATGAAATCAAAACACCCTAGCATAACATCTGCTTTATGTAAAGTTTGTAGTGTGTATTTCGCTAACGTAGAGCGATATGAGGACCACTTAGCATAGGTACATCAAATATCTACTTGCCCTCAGGTAGTAGTAGGGAAAAAGCGTGCAGCTACTGATGTAGCTGTAGAAAGTACTAGTAGTAAAAAACCTAGAAAAAATCATGAACTTCAAACTATTCACTGCGAGCACTGTAACACTGATGTACCATCTTCGCATTTTCAGGGGCACTTACGGAGTAATGCGCATAAAAATAATGCGTGTAGAAGTGGTAGTAACGCAAACATCGAGGAAATTAATACAGCATTTAAAAGTAGGATTGCTAGTTACCGAATTCGCACCAGTCAAAAGTTTCAGAGCACTTCAAACTTTTTAAATTGCGTTCAACCGGATGTACAACAGCTTCTTGCTAAATCTTTGTCCAATCATAGTTTATTTAAAGTTAATTTTGAACTTTTCGCCTTGTACATTAAAAGCACGGATGAATCCGAAATAACGGACATTAAATCATTTAATACGAAGAATTTTATCATAAGTCAGTCGACTAATTTTGGTGATGTACTTAGGGATGTCTCTAACATTATTTCAACTAAGAGCGAGGAATTTCAGGAAAAGGAATCAGGGTGGGCTTTAGTTGAAATAATGTATCTAGAAGTTAACATCAATAAGTACAATCCCATGCGAGGTTCATCGTACATTGAGCTGCCGACATGGATTCAGCGAAAAGAAGCTGTTGTAAACATCCAAAACAATGACGAAGCATGTCTTGCATGGGCGGTGATGTCAGCTTTAAATCCTGTAAAACGGAATGTAGCGAATAGAACATCATCGTATCCACACTATTCAACGCAGCTAAATTTCGATAGTATAGAATTTCCTGTACAGATAAAGGATATTAAGCACTTTGAGGAACTAAATAACATTAGTATTAATGTATATGGTGTAGAGAAAAAGTCTGTAGTAGGTCCTCTGTATTATACATGTCATAAGAAGAGTACTCACGTTAATTTACTCTATATTGAAAACAGTGAGAATAGCCACTTTTGCTGGATTAAAAATCTGAGTAGACTTGTTGGCAGTCAGTTGTCAAAACGTAATGGTAAAAAGTGGCTATGTGATGGATGCTTGCAGTATTTTAAAACTGAAGATCAGTTAACGAAGCACTCCAAGAATGACTGCAATCATGTACGTACAGAGATACCTACTACAGGTAATAATGTTTTAAAATTTACAAATTTTCACAAGCAGATGTGGGTACCGTTCGTGATTTATGCAGACTTTGAAGCCATCCTCACGCCATGCAACACATGCTCACCTAATCCTGACAACTCTTTCACTAATACTACGCACATGCATGTCCCGTATAGCTTCGCGTATTACATCAAGTGTAGTTACGATAGTACGCTTAACAAGTTAGAGCTGTATCGAGGACATGATGCTGCTAAAGTATTTTTAGAAAGACTTGAAAGTGATGCAGTTCGTCTCGGTCGTATTCTGAATAGTAATATTCCTATGAAGCCACTCACCGAAATTCAGTTAAATGATCATGAACGTGCTACAAAGTGTAGCATTTGTGATGGGAAATTTTCCGAAAATGACCCTAAAGTTTTTGATCATGATCATTTAACTGGTTTCTACAGATGTGCCGCTCATTATAGCTGTAATCTTAAGTATAGAGTTCCTAAATTTATCCCTGTAATTTTTCATAACTTATCTGGTTACGACTCTCATTTCATCATTTCACAATTTGGAGCTTCGGATGAAAAAGTAGATATAATCCCTCAGAATAAAGAGCGGTACATTGCGTTTGCAAAGTCTGTAAAAGTAGATGCTGAGCATTCTATAAAACTGAGATTCCTTGACTCGTTTCGCTTTATGGCGAGTAGCCTCGATAAACTTTCTAGTCATTTACAGCCTGAACAATTTACAGAAATTCGACGCGTTTTCCCTGAAGAAGCGCAGTTTAATTTACTTCGGCGTAAGGGTGTTTTTTGTTATGAATATCTCGACTGCTTAGACCGCCTCGAAGAACGTGCCTTACCATCGAAACAATCCTTTTACAGCTCGCTGAATTCGGCAGATATTAGTGATGATGACTATTTACATGCACAACATATCTGGGAGCAGTTCCACATTCAAACGCTGGGTGAATACTCTGCTTTATATTTAAAGACAGATGTACTTTTGTTAGCTGATGTTTTTGAAAATTTTCGCTGTGTTTGCATGAACACCTACAGCCTTGACCCATGTCAGTATTTTACTGCACCTGGGTTAAGTTGGGACGCGATGTTAAAATACACGCGTGTGAATTTGGAACTGCTGTCCGATATCGATATGGTGCACTTTATAAAAGCATCCATTCGAGGCGGTCTGAGTCAGTGCAGCGGCCGGTATTCGAGTGCTAATAATAAGTACATGCCGAGTTTCGATTCCAGTCAGGAATCTCGGTATATCGTTTACCTCGATGCTAATAATCAGTATGGGTGGGCGATGAGTCAGCATCTACCGGTGAGTGGTTTCCGCTGGCTGACGCAGTGCGAAATTGATGCTTTACAGCTACACGCCCTAGGTGATGAAGCTGATAAAGGTTATTTCCTCGAAGTTGACTTACAGTATCCTAAAGAGTTACACACTTCTCATAATGACCTACCGTTCTGCCCTGAAAATATGAAGTCCCCGTACATTGCATCAACGACGAAAATGCTCATTGCTAATTTATGCGATAAATCTAAGTATATCATTCATTACCGAAATTTAAAACAGTGTTTGCAGCATGGTTTGAAGTTATCCAAAATTCATCGCGTACTAGAATTTAATCAGTCACCGTGGCTAAAGCCATATATCGATCTGAACAATAATTTAAGAACGAATGCGGTTAACGAGTTTGAAAAAGATTTCTACAAGCTCATGAATAACAGTGTGTTTGGTAAGACTATGGAGAATGTTGACAAACGCGTTGATGTAAAATTGATTACAAACTGGGATAATATTAAGAAAAGGTATGGTGCTAACTATTTAATAAGTAAACCAAATTTCCACAGCTGCACCATCATACATGAGAATTTAGTTATTATACAGATGAATCGTCTCAAGGTTAAGTATGACAAACCTACCTACGTCGGCTTCACAGTACTTGAATTGGCTAAAACACTCATGTATGAATTCCATTACGATTATATGATGAAGAAGTACGCGCATAATGCGCAATTGCTCTACACAGATACCGATTCGTTTATTTATCAAATCAAAACTGATGACTATTACAATGATATAAAGCCTGACTTGGGTAGGTTTGATACGAGAAACTATCCTGCAGATAATCAATATCATCTGCCGCTAGTGAACAAAAAGGTTCTAGGTAAAATGAAAGATGAATGTGCTGGGAATATTATCGATTCATTTGTAGGTACTAAATCCAAGTCATATTGCATAAAACTCTTAAATGAATTACAAATAAAGAGATTGAAGGGGGTTAAAAAGAATGTCGTTCAGAATCAGCTAAGTTTTGAAAACTATAACAATTGCATTAAAAGTAATCCACCTGTTTTGCATAAGCAAATGTCTGTCATTAGAAGCAAGAAGCACCAGTTGTACACACATTTAATTAGTAAGGTAGCCCTTAATAGCGATGATTGTAAACGGTTTGTCATCCCAAATTCTACCAACACGCTAGCCTGGGGGCATAGTAGTATTGATAAGTACTACTTTACATAAACATTATGCTAGAGGTGTGTGTGTACTTACGTTACGCTGTCTTACATCACAATTCGGGAGAGGAACGCTGGTACGGCAAGTCTAAACTTGTACATTCAAGAATTGCATCGAGAAGTACGCTAGGGTAAAATGATTCGAGATAAAACTTGTACATACAAGATGTAAATAAATAATGTAGAATTGGCATATTCTTTTATTTTAGGTTAGGTATCACCTTCCTCCCGCTCCTTATTTGCAGGATAGAGTTTTTGTTTATTACTCATGGAAGAAAGAAGGTGATGAGCAGTTTCGTAAGTATAGTTCGGTAAGTATCTCGAGAGAAGAATTTTTTTTTTTGTCAAAAAAGCACATAGCTTTGTAAAGCACGTAGAATTTGCTACCACCGGGGCAGCACTGTTCTCTCTGGATTAAAAGCTTTGTTTCCAAACAAGAGCACGTGGAATTTGCCGTCACCGGGGCAGCACGGTGATTAAAGATGGCGGATGACAGCTAACAGAACTTTTCAAATTACCCGCTACTACAGAGAGCAGCATGGTGCTCTGTTCATTAAAAGATGGCGGATGACAGCTAACGAAATTGCCCCGCATGAGGGCAGCACGGTGCTCTGTTCATTAAAGATGGTGGATGACGGCTAACGAAATTGCCCGCAGCATAGTGCTCAAAGATGGCGGGTGACAGCTGTCAAAAGAGCATGTGGCTTTGTAGAGCACGTGGAATTTGCTACCGCCACATAGAGTGCAGCACTGTTCTCAAAGATGGCGGATGACAGCTGTCAGAAAAGCGCATAGGTTTGTAAAGCACGTGGAATTTACCGCCACCACATAGAGTGCAGCACTGTTCTCAAAGATGGCGGATAACAGCCGACGAAATTGCCCGCAGCACAGCGCTCAAAGATGGCGAATGACAGCTGCACGTGGCTTTGTTTCCCAACAAGAGCACATAGAATTTTTCAAATTGCCGCCACCACATAGAGTGCAGCACTGTTCTCTCTGGATTAAAGATGGCGGATGACAGCTGACGAAATTGCCCGCAGCACAGCGCTCAAAGATGGCCGATGACAGCTGCACGTGGCTTTGTTTCCCAACAAGAGCACATAGAATTTTTCAAATTGCCGCCACCACATAGAGTGCAGCACTGTTCTCTCTGGATTAAAGATGGCGGATGACAGCTGACGAAATTGCCCCGCATGAGGGCAGCACGGTGCTCAAAGATGGCTGATGACAGCTGTCAAAAAAAAAGCACGTGGCTGTCAAAAAGCACGTGGATTTGTTTATCTCGAGCTAGTGAGGTTAAGTTGGTAGCACTAAGGTTTAGGCCCGCCAAGATGGCAGCACTGCCGATGACAGGTGACGCAAGAGGGCAGCACAGCACTCTGTAGTTTAAAGATGGCGGATGGTAGCTGTCAAAAAGCACGTGGCTGTCAAAAAGCACGTGGCTTTGTTTACCTCATGCTAGTTAGGTTAAGTTGGTACCACTAAGGTTTAGGCCCGTCAAGATGGCAGTACTGAGGTTAGCGATGTGTTGTTGTCTGTCAAAAAGCACGTGGCTTTGTTTACAAATCTGTCAAAAAGCACGTGGCTGTCAAAAAGCACATGGCTTTGTTTACCTCATGCTAGTTAGGTTAAGTTGGTACCACTAAGGTTAGACCCGTCAAGATGGCAGTACTGAGGTTAGCGATGCGTTGTTGTCTGTCAAAAAGCACGTGGCTGTCAAAAAACACGTGGCTTTGTTTACCTCATGCTAGTTAGGTTAAGTTGGCACTAGTGAGGTTTAGGCCCGTCAAGATGGCAGCAGTGAGGTTAGCGTTGCGTTGTTGTCGATGACAGCTGTCAAAAAGCACGTGGCTTTGTTTACAAATTCAAATCTCGCGCCAAAATTCAAATTTCCCGCCAAAATTCAAATTTCCCGCGGGCGGCGGAGGCGGAGGCGGCGGCGGAGGAGGCGGCGGGAGGAGGAGGAGGCGCCCGAACTCTCCCATTATACTACTGGCAACGATAGGATAGGGAAGCCCATGAGTGGGAAGGAATCGGCCGTGGCCTTATTTAAGGTAAGAAAGACGCTTCATGGGGCGAAAAAACAAAAACAAAAAAATATTTTTGGGCGTTTTTATTTGTTTACAACGTAGAGAACAAGAATTTGTTTAAAAAGTCAAAAAATTATGAAAATTGACCATTTTATAACATATAAATTACTATGCTGCACCGTGAAAGACAACGCCCACTTTTACAGAGATTTATGTTTGTGCGTATAACTTCTGAACTATTATACATAGATTTCTGAACTAACTTCTGGTCTGCTCTGTTAAGCATAGACTTTGTGTTGGTAACTATGACATCTTCCGGTATTGCTCGTTTATGTTACGAGTGGTCACTAAACATCGTTGTAGTATTATAATCCTTGTGATTCTGCATTGACGTATTGAAGAATGGGTCGTTAGAAATATTTTGGAAAGAGGAAGTATACGGGAAATCGACACATACATAAACTTCCCCGTGTAAATAATATTAGTTTATGTGAAAGTAGAGATAGGCCTAGTTTCAATGTAGTGGACATACATAAACTTCCCCGTGTAAATAATATTAGTTTATGTGACAGTAGAGATAGGCCTAGTTTCAATGTAGTGGAGGTTAAAAATGCCATCGCCATATGTTCGCTATGTAGTGTTTCTGGATCTGAAATAGACATTGAATCTCCCTGAAGTTCATCAAAACAAAAACTGTTTCCCTAAGGGAGATGATTCATAGTGCATATATGATAGGAAAGACCAAAATGATAAACACCATGGGTTACCTCATGCTGTAGCTGAAGCTATAAAGCCAGTATATTGGGATTTGGCACACCCAGATATTTTAAAGAGTGCCTGCATGGAAAAAAACAGAACGCTAATGAAGCATTCAATCATGTTCTGTGGTCCAGAGTTCCGAAAACAGTGTTTGTTGGTAATACTACACTCAAGTTTGGACTCTGTGATGTTGTTATATCCTTCAACGATGGGAATATTGGTAGGGCTAAGGTGGTGCGGATGTCGAACATCCTCCCAGGGTATAACACACTTAAAACATCTCTGTCATTTCTGTTTCCCGAAGATCCAGGGACTGAACTTCATGATCCCCAAGAACTGTGTTTATAGATGAGGTAACTGTAAACCGAACTGAGTGGCTCAGGAGGTTGAAGCGCTGGCCTTCTGACCCCAACTTGGCAGGTTCGATCCTAGCTCAGTCCGGTGGTACTCCAATTTGAAGGTGCTCAAATACGTCAACCTCGTATTGGTAGATTTACTGGCACGTAAAGAACTCATGCTGGACTAAATTCCAGCATCTCGGCGTCTCCGACAACCGTAAAATTAGTTAGCGGGACGTAAAGCCATTATTATTATTATTATTATTATTATTATTATTATTATTATTATTATTATTATTATTATTATTATTATTATTATTACGGGAGTGAAAACTGGGTGGACATAAAAGTAGCGAGAATGATTGCTGGTACAAACAGGTGGGAACAATAGAAGAAGGGTACTCGGAATGAGGAGATAAGGCTAATTTAGGAATGAACTCGATGGATGAAGCTGTAGGCATAAACAGGCTTCAGTGGTGGGGTCATGTGAGGCGAATGGAGGAGGATAGGTTACCTAGGAGAATAATGGACTCTGTTATGGAGGGTAAGAGAAGTAGAGGGAGACCAAGACGAGGATGGTTAGACTCAGTTTCTAACGATTTAAAGATAAGAGGTATAGGGGCCTAGAACTAAATGGGGCCACAGCACTAGTTGCAAATAGAGGATTGTGGCGACGTTTAGTAAATTCACAGAGGCTTGCAGACTGAACGCTGAAAGGCATAACAGTCTTTAATGATAATATAATGTATGTATGTATTTATTATTATTATTATTATTATTATTATTATTCTTTCTTAATCTGTTTACCCTCCAGGGTTGGTTTTCCCCTCGGACTCAACGAGAGATCCTACCTCTAGCGCCTCAAGGGCAGTGTCCTGGAGCGTGAGACTTTGGGTCGGAGGATACAATGGGGAGGAGGACAAGTACCTCGCCCAGGAGGCTTCACCTGCTATGCTGAACAGGGGCCTTTGTGGGGGATGGGAGGATTAGAAAGGATAGGGAAGGAAGCGGCCGTGGCCTTGAATTAGGTACCATGCCGGCATTTGCCTGAGGGAGAAGTGGAAAACCACAGAAAACCACTTCGAGGATGGCTTAGGTGGGAATAGAACCCTCCTCTACTCAGATGACCTCCCGAGCCCCCGTACTACTTTTCAACTTTCGTGGCAGAGCCGGGAATCGAAGCCGGTCCTCCGGGGGTGGCAGCTAATCACACTAACCACCACACCAGAGGCAGACAATAATAATAATAATAATAATAATAATAATAATAATAATAATAATAATAATAATAATAATAATAATAATAATAATAATAGTCGCATGTCCTCAGCTACCGTGTACAGGCATTTTGATCTGACGCAACTTAGACTGCCTGCATGTTGATTTTGACGGTCAATTTTATTCCACCGGAAGGCAGAGGAACGGCCTGAGTGACATATTTCAGGTTTTAATTACTTTATTGAGAATGTATCAGTGACGTTTTTGGACATTGTATCTACGTTATAGAGTCCCGAATAGACTTTCTTCTGTCGTTCCAAAATCCGACTACTTTTACAGAATTTTAAGTCCGCAGCGCAACAAACCACCACTGATCTCGAAAGCAAACCTACATTCACACGATCTTCACTGCGTAGAATAATCGATCAGTACCTGAAAGAATTTCAAGAAGGGGCAACGTTAGGATCGGAACCTACCAGTCTATTGGACACATGCGTAGTGTTCACATAATTATGCTGTGTACGATACCTAAATGTTCTCTAACTCGGCTAAGATTCAATACTGAAAAAATGAACGTACAATGCTAACCAATGTGGCACATTGTCTTTATTTTTCGGACCGTGTTCATTGATGAACTAATTCGATACAGGCGTGCTCTTTCCGGTCAGACGGGCATTCTGAGTTCTTTGATGATTGATGCATTTGTGCGTATTTAGGTCCACAGGATACGTAATAGTCTGCGATAGCTCCATATTTCAAAAGCATCACTGTCCATGTTTCTGATATCTCCTCAGATATTTGTTAATCTTACATCTCAGTTCTTCGGCGTAACTCAGGTATATAGCCTCCAGAGTTTTATGTTATTGATCCTAGGTACACAAACCACCCACTCTTCATACTGTTGGGAGGTTATCAACAGTTCGGCTGTCATAACTTTCGTCTTACTTTCGTTTACATGTAGGCCCATAGCTTCACTCTCTTCCTTCAGTTTTTCAATCCTATCGTCGCCGAAAACCTGCAGTATCTGAGTTAGTGCGACATTTACAGTAACTACTAGTAGAAGAAAACAACCTAACATAGATCAGGATGGTTCCAGAGACACGATAAACACTGAGATAAGATCAAGATTCATTATCAGACAAGCTGCAGCTCTGAAGGGCGTTACCTAACAAGCGACCCCTGGTCAGCACGAAGGCCCGCAGATTACATGGTGACGCATGATCAGTGCGACGAATCTCCTCGGTCATTATTATTGGTTTTCTAGACCGGGGTAAAAAAAATCCGTGACCTGGCCGGGAATGGAACCTGGGGCCGGCTTAAGGATGCGTTATCACTTCTGTGTACAATTTTAGTATTATCCTAATATAATGAAGTACGTACTGAACGAACGCTTTTTTGGCATAGGAATATTTTTCGGGGAGTCATCACATATACATACTGTATAACTGTTCGCCTCCGTGGCGTAACAGTTAGTGTTATTACCTGCCATCCTCGAGAGCCCGGGTTCGATTCCCGGTACTGCCAGATTTAAGAATGGCAGGTGGGCTGATAAGAGGTTTATGCAGTTCACCTCCATTGGGGGGGTATCTGAAAAGCGCTGCAGCACCTTGGGATGAGGACACGAGTTCACTTCACTATGTAACTGCCAGTACACAAACATACAACCTGTGACAATAAATTTCGGCGAATAAAGTTAGAACTTCGATCCGGCAACACTGGCGACACGCAACGCTGCACCTGCGTAGCAGCAGGCTTTGACCACCTATTCCCAACGTTGTTCAGTTGAGCATCGTGTGTGTGCCGTGTAAGACCTGTTTGACACAGTGCGTGTTTAGTGCGTTGGTTCTGAACTGCCAAAAGGAACATGAACGACCAAAAGATCAATGCACAGTTCTGTTTTAAGCTTGGCAAGACACCGAAAGAAACGCATGCGATGCTGGTAGGTGTTTATGAAGATCATGCACTGTCCTTGAAGTGTGTGTACGAGTGGTTCGCCCGTTTTCGAGGAGGTCGGGAAAGTGTTTCTGACAACCCCCGTAGCGGAAGACCGGCGACCGCAGTCAGTGAAGAAAACGTTGAGAAGGTGAGGACATTAATCACGAACGATCGGCGATTAACTGTGCGCATGATAGCGGATGAACTGCAGATTAACCGTGCGACAAATCGTTACCCAGAAGTTAGGGAAGATGAAAATGTGTTCTCGTCTTGTGCCACATCACTTGACTGACGATCAGAAGCAGGCACGTTTAGAGGCTTCACAGGATTTTGTCGAAACGGCGGATGCGACACCAACTTTCTTGAACTGTATTGTCACTGAGGATAAAACCTGGTGTCTCAGGTACGACCCTGAAACGAAACGGCGAAGCATGGAATGGCGTTCCCCCGTGATCCCCTCGTCGGAAAAAAGGTTACAGCCGAAAAGTCACGCATCAAACTCGCTTTGAAAGGAAAGAGATTTGACGATATTCCTGACATCCAACGAAACGTGACGAGGCTTTTGAACACCATCCCAAAGGAAGCCTTCTTGCAAAGTTTCCAGGACATGTATCGCCGATCTCAGCAGTGCATAGTTATGGGAGGGGTCTATTTCGAAGGACAGTAAGGTCACTGTCGTGCATTGTTCATCTATGTTGATAGTACAGGACTATTCACCGAACTTTATTGTCATAGGTTGTATTTAACAAGATTACCGTACCTTATAGCTTATGTTCTACCTTTGCTGGTAGGACGTAGTGTTCATAGTGCGCTATTTCTTCTGATATGGTCAAGAAGAAATTGGTTACTTCCATTGACCTGTCTGTCTCATCATTGGCTTTGACAATATGAAAGTGACTCGGAAGTGAGCGATACTAGTAGGATTAATGGCATTCCCTCCGCAGCTAGTCCCTGTTATGAATGGTGTGAAAATATCTCACAGGGCCAGTTGATATGTGCATTTCAGTGGGGCTGGCAGACTAGTAAGTAATAGTAACTTGTGACTTGGTGAGGAAAGGAACGGAAAACTGCCACACTCTTCAACTCCCTTGTACGCCTATTCAGTAACGCCTAGGCTTTAGATAGGGAAGAATGGCGGAGTATGGTTCATCGGCTAGAGGGCTGAATATTATGATAGTCACGACGCCTCAGTCATGAGGCAAAACGAAGAAGAAGAAGAAGAAGAAGAAGAAGAAGAAGGCCGTCTGTGACAGCTGATGGAGGAGAAGTTGAGGATCAATACGAATACTCAACATCAGGGGCGCCGGGTTTTGAAAATTAGTGGTGGGGGTGCTTCAACTCCCAGTCCAACCTCGCAAGTGGCTGCGCGGTTTGGATCAGATTGCATTCGGGAGTTAGTGGGTTGGAACCTCACTATCGGCAGCCCTGAATATGATTTTTCGTGGTTTTCTATTTTCAAACCAGGCGAATTCTGGGGCTGTACTTCAAGTAAGGCCACGGTCACTTCCTTCCCACTCCCAGCCCTTTCATACCCAATCGTCGCCATAATACCTCTCTGTGTCGGTGCAACATAAAGCAAATTGTAAAAGCATGTAAAAATATAGTTAAAGCGATCTTTAGCAAACTCAACTAGCTCTGGAATCAATGACCGCTTCTGAACTTTTGGATGAATAAGATCTATTAATAAAATAAAATATCCATATAACTCGCTTGTGATTGAGAATAAAGTAAACAAAGAGTTTCTTAGTGGGCTCCTCGCCCCCGCCCCCAACTGATGGTAATATAGGGACAAAAATACTTTGGTATTGCTAATGTTAAGAACTAAGACAAAAACAATCCTCCCATTTCTTTCCTTCTGTTAATGTCTCTTTCAACCGGGAGAGTTGGGCGCGCGGTTAGGGATGCGCGGCTGTGAACTTGCATCCGGGAGATAGTGGGTTCGAACCCCACTGTGGGCAGCCCTGAAGATGGTTTTCCGTTGTTTCCCATTTTCACACCAGGGAATGCTGGGGCTGTACCTTAATTAAGGCCATGGCCGCTTCCTTCCCATTCCTAGGCCTTTCCTATTCCATCGCCGCCATAAGAACTATCTGTGTCAGTGCGACGTAAAGCAAATTGCAAAAAAGAAAAAAATATATTTCACAACCCTTTTTTAAAAATGATATTTGTTCGTGGCGTCGACCTCTGTAGAACTTTTGCCACTATTTTCGCCATGTGATAGGAACCTACGTGTAAGTGGAATTGCGGAAGTGTAGAATGTGAGGCAAGGAATGTTAAGGACGACACAAACACCCAGTCCCCAGGCCAGGGAAATTAATCATTTACAATTAAAAACCACTGACCCGGCCGGGAATCGAACCCGGGGCCGCCGGGTCGCGTTGCCCCCTACACCGCGGGGCCGAACTTTCACAACCTTTCTTCTCCCACAAAATCTTTGGGAGGTGCTCGAGCACCGTAGCACCCCCGGAGTCGGCGCCCCTGAGAAGACAGTTTACGCACTATAAATTATTTCGAAATTACGTCATGATGATGTAAACATTGTACTAAAATCTGTATTCAACTCACATTTATGTGGTCATGGTTCTCGAGGATGAAGGAATGTACACTGTTATCCGTAACCAGAGGGACCATACATCTCCACGCCTATACAGTAAGTAACAGTTCCCCAAAGTGAAGAGGCAGACAGCTCATCACTCGCATATGGAGGTGGGCAAGCAGCAGTTTGAGAACAAAAGGCAGCAGTGGAGCGCTCCAATTTGTTGTGTGCGAGCGTACAGGGTGGCAGAGTGGGAGGGAGGCATGCCCGTGCTCTCAGAGCAGCGGCATCAAGTTTCAATTAAACACCTCCAAGACGCCAGGGGTGGCCCGTCAACTAGCGTCTGCATGGCATACAATATACTGTCCAAACAAAAGCGAACGTGAATAACTGAACAATATACATGCCACTGTTGCTTCTAGCCTTAATACTCAGGTTCGATTCCCTACTCGGGCACGAACTTAACTCCCCTATGGGAGGGGCGGGCGGTAGAATAACACCCACGGTATCCCCTGCCTATCATAAGAGGAGACTAAAAGTGGCCCCAGGCGCTCTTAATCTGTGAGCGTGGGTTGGCGACCACGGGGCCCTTAGATGAGTACATGCATTTCTTAATACTTACTTGTGCCAGGCTCCTCACTTTCATCTATCCTATCCGACCTATCTTGGTTAACTCTTGTTCTTTTCCGACCCCGACGGTATTAGAGCATTCGAGACCTAAGGGAATCTTTAATTTTCACATCCTTCGTGGCCCTTGTCTTTCTTTGGCCGATACCTTCATTTTTCAAAGTGTCGGATCCCTTCCATTTTTTTCTCTCTGATCAGGTTGCCTAGTTGTACTTCCTCTTAAAACAATCACCACCACCACCACCACCACCACCACCACCACCACCACCACCACCACCACCAAGACAGTGTTAAGTAAATGAATAGCTTTAAATCCCGCCTTAGCCATGTTAGACCAGGCTTTCCGTATTCTTCCTTTTCTATTCTAGGTGAATACCGGAACGGTAAGATCAATGGATAGACGTAGCTCAGAGCCGACATATGAAATACGACGACTGCCGTTCCTGTGCGGTCACTGTCATGGGGTTATAGAATCACCACGTTTCCAATCAACGTAGCACGTCCTCAAGAATTACACAAAAGCCATCTCCGTACAGGCCACGAAAGCACATAAAAGAGTGGCACTACGAGGTTAGCTATATGCCTGCCACCTTTGCGCTCAGGAATTAACCTTGTACTCATTTTTGGTGTAGGCTGAGTGAATACATTTATACATTTTATACATTTTAAACTTCCTGATTGTGATTCATACCTTTTGGATGAACCGAGCACGTTCTCACAACCCCAGCTAGGCAGTCCTTTCAAGATTAATACGATAAAAGGGAAAATAGATAATTTAAAAACATACATAATAAACAGGTCCTGGTTGTATGTTCAGCCAAGACTATACGTCTAAATTTGAAAAGAAAAAAAAAAAAACGCATTACGGTATCTAAAATATGACCTCAATCAGCTACACCTAAATACACCAGTAAGACACTACAGTCACACAGGTTTTCAGGCCGTCTTCAGAATACAGTCACGAAATTGTTGACTATGCCTTAAGCTCCTTACACGACGCAATAACTACAAAGTAAGAAAGTATTAAGCTACGCTGATAAAGTTCATGGAAATTTAAAGGATACAATCTATGGCGGTATTCATCTATACATAGGTGTCGAGAGTTAACGAAGAAATTATAAAGCCCAGTGGCTCCAAAAGAGGGCCGAACAGAATCCTATAAGTAGTTCAGGATACCAATCCAGTTCATTGTATGTCTGCTGTCTAAAGCCAATTATTATACCAAACAATATTTTAATGCAATTATTTAGTTTTTGCATTAAAATCAAACAATAGAACATAGGCCTACATTCACCTCAATAACAAATATCGACGAGATGATAAAAGTGTAGAACTTCTTCAATCATGTTGAGAAACTCAGCACATAGGCCTAAGCAATAGCCGATGTGGCAAGAAAGCTGAAGGCGGAAAGATTGACTGTCATTACGGTTCATTCATGAAATATCTTCAACAGCTGTCAAGGTTGATGAGTGCAATGATTCAAGCCTCCGAATAAATAGACAAGAATTATGACTTTGAACTGCGGACTGCATCAGCATCCGCGGGCATCGTTTTTTGTTCTAAGTATTATAAACTATTGTAGTCAGTTTTTTCAGTGATGATGATAATTTAAAGATATACTGCATATTAAAGTTTTCGAGTAACGCATTTTCAGTAGCCTAGTGATTAAATGTTACTTACTGCTAATATGATATATCCCGGCTTTTATTCCTCCTACCGGGCTGAGTGGCTTAAATGATAAGAGCACTAGATTTCTGAGCTCAAGGAGGCTCAGTCAGGTGGTATTTGAATTACTGAATTTGAATTGAAACTTTTGTTCCCCCACCCTAACACAGAGGAAAACGCGCTGTCTCTGCCTGGGGGATGTGGAGTGCCTTAAGTTGAAGTGATGGATGGGGGAGATTTTGGTACTTGAAGGTGTTCAGATCGGCCAATTTTGTGTCGATAAATTGACAAGCACGTTAATTAACTCCTCCAAGACAAAGTTTTGAGCACTTCTGCATCACCGAAAGCCGTAAAGATACTTCGTGAATATACGACACTATTAGACATTAATCCAACCAGAGTGCGTGGGTGCTTCAGAATGCCTAGCATTGGTTTGTTAACACCAAGGATGATATGAACATCTAGGTTAAGACGTCCACAACAGAACCACTTTCAGAAACAAGATACACACATTTGAGGGGTTCCTAGAGCCAGAAACAGCGACCAAGAAGAAACAACACTGGACTGCTGAAAAACTGTAAGCAAGAGAATGAAGGAACACTGGCGCCAAAGAAAAGTGAAACAAAGAATTATTTACGAGGTCCATAGTTGGCCAGAATCGATTATGTACTCGTATGTATAAAGGGGCTGTCACACTGGATCGATCGAACGACTGCGATCAGCCGACTAAAGAAACAAACCTACAGTCACACAGAATCGATCGTCAGCAATCAACTACGAGCGATGAAGGTCGACTGGTTTGTGAAAACAAACATGTCCGTTTTCAGTGGCAGTCGGTCGATAATTGCGGATGTAACATTGTGGTCTGTTGATGAAATAGAAACATTAATTTTCCTAGTGTATGAAGACAAAGTGTTGTATAATCCTAAACTCCCTGGATATAGTAATAGGGAGACCGTGACTTTTTTATGGCATTCTATAGCAACGAGAATTGGGACGAAAACTGGTAAGTAATTATTAGCTTTATTATGATTATCGTTATGAGTAGTCTTACGTTAATAGATTAATATTAGTATTGATTTCTCCTCCTGACGAAGGCATAAGATTGTAAGGAGAACTAGAAGTACATAGATCCAGCTTATTGTTATAGTTGATGAGCTGCTTAAAGTAAACTCGTGTCCTCATCTAAATACCAGCCCTCCTGCCAATCTTACATTTCTGGCACTTCTTAGCGCTGCTACTGTGTTTAAACATGAACCACCAACAGAGACATTCTCCATTCACAGGTGGATTTCATAAAACATAATGCACATTATATACAACAGAACTTGTGAAAATATAACAAGAAAATAGTATTCAAAATATGAGAAAATAAGAGAAAGAGAAAAAACAAACATGAGAATACATTAAATACAGTACCCGGTGCGCTTATTGTTTGCACCATAATATTTAGCATACATATAAAAATTTTCTCACATAATATTTTAACAAAAACCTGTTATACCCGTTTTTTTATTTACACTAACTAATATTTAATTTTTTTTTCAGACGATGTTATCTGTGTGAAAATGCACTTTCCACATGATGCATGCAGTCTCGAAGAGTCATTGTGAATTCAATTCTCGGATTACATGCAGCAATTTTGTTAAAACGATTACACATTTAACTACTGGATAATTTTTGTGGCTCACTGTTTTAGAGTGTTCACAATAAAACGTAGGTCTTGTCCATAAATTCATACTTTTCACATTAAAGATCATTCTTGCAAGTATCTCACTGTCACCGCTCACATTATTTATGAGTTTGGGCAAAAATATTTGTTTCAGAATATCCCTTCTATTACATAATTCATTTAGGAAGTTATTGTATGAAACTTTTTCTTTCAGTGCTGAAGTATGATGCGTTTTGTAATTATAGGGCAATTATTTAGAGGATATTGCGTTTCAAATGGAACACTAGAACGTCTTTTCACCCCCAGTAAGAAATGTCGAAGAGATGACAAAAATGTATAACTCTTTCAATACAGTTGGGTAACTCAGCATATAACAGTAATGGCTAATGTGTCAAGAATTCTGAGGACGGAAAAAATTGACTCTCATTGCGGATCATTCATGAAACCTATAGGTTTTAGCAGGATGCCAATGAAATTTCCTGGAGTGAAATCTTTATATTTATAGCACTTCTACTGCTCAAATGTAGGGTAAAGTTATCATCGATATTGCAAGGTACTGATAAGGACAAATAATAGGTTGCACCCTTGGTCTCTGCAGAGTAGGTATATTTTGTAACAGCTTACGCACAAAGTTTAGCAAATCTGTTTTATATGCATATGTAACTTCTTCTTAGAGAGTGACCGAAAAGAAGTGTTCACGACTAGTGATTGAGAATCGCACAATATCACGATTATCCGGATATGTTTGACATTATCCAACGAAAGTAGGTAATGTTAAACTTTGTACTGAAATCGGAATTTATCCGGCTAATGAAGGATTATCAGTTTATCTTTGAATAGTGTCAGAACAACGTAGCTTCTGTTCCCGCGAAATTAGAAGAATATTTCGAATTCAATCCGTTAATTGTTATAACGTTCAACGGTCAGTCAGACTTGCTTTAGAAGTGGAAACAAGCAGTCATGGAGTGGAAAATGTCATGTGATTGTAGTGATGTAAAATATAAGTTTTATGAAGGTTTTAGTTGTTTAACATTTAATCCATTGTGCTCCTATAATTTAAATCTCCCTTCTTTCACAATAACGTTATTCATTACGTTAAAATTAATTCTTTATTATGACAATTTACCAGTACTGAACCTAAGAAGTAAGTATAAATAACCACCTAATCGATTAGGTGGTTATTTATACTTACTTCTTGATTAAACATCGATACGGTCATGAAATGGACAACTTGTAGTACTGAACCTATTAAAAACATTCAGTTCAGATTACGTTATTCAGATAATTTAAAAATAAATTCTAATGCATAGAATATATTTTTTAACATTTTAACATTATCTACAGCTTATTTACCAGTCTTAAAGTTTAGGGCATATCTTCAAAGATTATCCAATGTTTACTGGCTAGTAACATTATCTAGGACATATTTACTAACTTCCAGTTCTTGTTGGCTAAGTCGGCACTGAGTTTTAAATTCTGATGTTAGCCACGCTGTTTGGCATAATCCAGATAAATTTAACAATGGACAATATCGGTGCTTATCCGCAATAAGTATATTACAATAACCTGATTCAGGTCCAAATATGAAAGATAAATATGTTACACAGTTTAATTTTGTCCCGGACACAAGCCTAGAAGATAAGTTGTGCCTGACATCAAATTATGAATAAATCTTGGAACTGTTCTTAGAAATGAAGTGAAAATAAAACCTAAGTAATGTTCAAATCCGAAGAACTATATACATTTTTAGAATCGTATTACTCTTTTAATACTTTATGTTTATGTTACATAAAATACTGAAGTAAGAATTCTTCTTTTATACACTTTTAAATCTATACACCCTAACATTTGAATGTAGAGACGCCAATATCATTAAGTAACAGCTATTACTCGTGGTTTCGCACATGTGGAAATCAATTTTGTGACCACTTATGGAACTGATGAAAACTGTATCAAAATGTAACGATCAGTGGCAAAAAATTAAACATTTTGTTACAACCACAGCCCAGGAAGTACTGCGAAGGAAACCAACAACGGACCTGGGCGTGGTATCGGTGACACGCGAGGGAAGTCGCTGAACTCAATGTTCGCGGTATTCTTGAGGTTAAATATGTTATTTCTCAGCACCTACTTAACGGATAGAGATAAAACTAAGTGCAGGGATATTCTGGATGTCTCTTCTTTAATATTGGTAAGTTTCATCAATCCCCACCAATGAATGATACCCTTAACCTTGTCGTGGTGGTGGGGCTTGCGTAGTCAAATGATCCTGAGAGCTATGCCGGCAGTAGCTTAGCTACTGGTAAGGCCTCCCATGCAGCGCCGGACAGCTTGAAGGTGAAAATCCCGACTAAATGGGATATCGTGGTCCTCCAGGTTGGAGATTACGGGTCGTGGTCCTCCAGGTTGGAGATTACGGGTTGGGCGCAAGGGTAACAACTCACGCTTGAAAAAAACATTCGTTGCGAAACCTAACGACAGAAGCTGGACGGATATATTCGACATATCCAGGCAACGGAAAGGGACAAGCGATTTAAGGATTGCGACTTAGAATGTGCTGAGCCTCAATAGAGTCGGGGCTATGAGGAACCTGCAGCGGGTGATCATAGCTTCTCTGCCGGAAATAAGGTGGGCAGGGGCCGGGATGACGGATTTTAAGGCATATGTTCTGTTCAATAATGGTAAGGTAAACAATACCTTTGGCACAGCATTCATAGTCGAGAAGAAATTCAGCATGCATTGATCAGTTTTAAAACTGTTAATGATTGCATACATATTATGTACAATATTTACATATTTCTTTAATTTTTACCCATGCACCCACTGAAAATATGGGGAGGAACAAATACAATATTTTTACGAGAAACTACAGGAGACATTCGATAAACAACCGAGGTATGATATAAAGATAGGGGACATGAACGCCAAGACAGGGACAGAAGAGATGTATAGGTCGTATAGGTCTACTATCCGCAAGTACAGTATACATAAAGAATCGAATGATAATGATATCAAACTGCTAGATTTTGTAACAAGTAGGACTTTAAACGGTATTTACTTTCCCTATAAGCACATTCATCTGGAAACTACGATGCCACCGGATGGGAACACAGAAAACCAAACTGATTTCTAATGTTTCAGTGCAAATACATCATAGATCGGTGGTAATGGATGTTAGAAGTTACAGGGGTGGATATTGTGACAATGACCATCAAATGCTAGTGTTAAAATTTAGACAGAAGATAGCAAATATTAAAAAAAGGAAAATGAACAGAACCAGAAAAGATTTCGTCAGTAAATGTAAAGAAGAAACGATAGCTGAATCATACACGGACAGATTGGCGGAGCCACAGATCTGAGGAAAAGTAGAGAGATGCCTTTAGAAGATAAGTGGCAAAAAATTAAACATTCTGTTACAACTGTAGCCAAGGAAGTACTGCGAACGCAAATGCCAGTGGTTAGAGCCGAGTGGTTTGAAGAGGAATGTCAGAACGCTCTTGATATACGGAATCAGGCATGAATGTAAATGCTTCAAGGAATGAATCGAGCTTCAAGAAATTACTAAGGTAAAAGAAGAGAAGTAAAACTAAATTATTGCAAAAGGAGAAAGAGACAGTTTAAGAGTAAGAGTGATAGAAATGAAGGAGATGTTTAACAAAAAAGAGGCAGAGCAAAAGACGTGAAAAGAGGTTTCCAGCCGAAAACATGTTACCACCACTGATCTGAATTTCGGGCTGTCGCTCTGGTGGCGGATTCCCAATTGTTTATTTAATCTTTACTTAAATGATTTCAAAGAAGTTGTAAATGTATCCCTAATACCTTTACCTAGAAGTGAAAATTTGCCCCACGAAGCAAGTGGCAGTGAGGTTTGATCACGTAGCTATGTTCGGCTCCATGGCTAAATGGTTAGCATGCTGGCCTTTGGTTAGAGGGATCTCGGGTTCGATTCCCGAAAGGGTCAGGAATTTTACCCACCATTGGCTAATTTCGCTGGCATCCTCATCAAGACCCGCAGGTCGCCTACGGGAGTCAAATCAAGAGACCTGCACCTGGCGAGCCGAACATGTCCTCGAACACTCCCGGCACTAAAAGCCATACGCCATTTCATTTCACGTAGCAATCAGCCTGCATTCGGGAGATAGTGGGTTCGAGCATACTGCCGGCAACCCTGAAGATGGTTTTCCGTCATTTCCCTTTTTCACACCAGGCAAAAGCTGAGACTGTACCTTATTAAAGCCACGGTTGCACCCTTCCCACTTCTAGCTCTTTACTGTCCCATCGTCGCCAAAAGACCTATCTGTGTCGGTGCAACATAAAAATGATTGTAAAAAAAGTCCTCTTGAATTCTAATTTTGACCACTAAAAACTCAATTTAAGCTTATTCTTCAACTAATGTCATTCCACGTTCTCTCTCCACTGACAGGGCGGAACTAACCGCTTAGTCAAGCAGCAAGTCTTACTTGCAATATTTTCGTAACACTATTCGTTTGTCGGATATCGCCCAGAACAAATCGTCCTGCTTTCCAGTTCTGAAATTTTAGTGACAGCGATAAAAACCTGGTTGGTGATTATGCTGGGGTAATGAAGAGATAAGCAGAATATTTTGACACTCTCCTGAATTCTGGGGAAGGTAAAGAAGACCAATCGATCGTTGTAGCAGAGGAAAATGAAGGTAAACTGTGCGATAAACCACACTTGCCGACAGAAGTGAATGAAGCTATCAAGACCTTGAAGAATAATGACGTTCCAGAAGAAGGTGGAATATCCTCTGAATTACTGAAGCACAGCGGTGACAGGATGAGGCAAGTGATTCATGGCCTGTAGATCAGAACTTGGAAGCAAGAAGCAATGCTTCAGCACTGGAATAATGCAATAATATGCACACTGAATAAAAAGGGAGATATGACCATAGGTGGAAACTTTAAAGGAATATCACTACTCAACTTGACGTATGAAGAAATTACCACGTAATAGCAACATCATGACTGAAACCATTCGTAGAAAATGCACTCGGGGACTACCAGTGTGGATCTGACCATATTTTCCTGCTGAGAATAGTTATTTATAGTTTTTTACGTCTTTTAAAACCAACATGTACTTTTAGTTAAATGTATTTCGCGTGAGCAGCATAGTACAATGTCGGCACGTCTAGCGGACGTAATATTACTTTACATGCACTCCGCCACTAGGAATGACTCGGATTTCCTAGCGCCGGTCCTATGCCCGGTAAAGGAAAAGGGTCAATGACTAGTTGTTGAGCCTTGGGGTTGTACTGATGTCGAGTAAGTGCTGCCACTAAAACTCAAGAAATGCTTTGGTTGACAGTCTATCTGTCAATGTAACCAGCAAATCCTACCCTTCATGGAGATGGGTGAGGGCGAGTACCTGGTGCCTTAAAATTGGGTCCCTCAGCTAAGGTATGGTAACTCCGACAGAAGAGTCCTTGGTCCTCCAGGCTGGGGTTTGTGCGAAGGGCTGGTAACTCTTCTACTTAAAAACTTACCTCACTCATAAATGATGACGACAAAGGCAAGATCAAAGGATAAACGATTTGGAATTAGAGATACATTAAAGTTGGGAACTTGGAACGTTAGAGGCATAAAAGGCAAAGAAGAAGAACTGGATAGAGAGCTGGCTAGGAAAGAAATCAGTGTTGCTGTAATTACTGAGACAAACAAGAAATTAATAAATACACTATGATTTATAGCGGAGTTACACAGGATAAAAGAGCTGCAGCAAGAGTCGCAATATTAATATACAGCAAGAGTCGCAATATTAATATACAGGAAGTGGAAAAACAAAATAGAAAGCTAGACCATTATAAATGAAAGGATTTTAGTGCTGAGGTTGAAGGTAGAGAGAGGGAAATTAACCTTGGTAGCCGTGCATGGTCCTGAAGAAAACAAACAGGAAAAATCTGAACAGTTTTATGAAGTTATTCAATAAGTGTTAGATAACGTATGTAAAAGTGACTTTGTTGTTCCGGCTGGTGATCTCAATGCTCGAGTAGGGAACAAACCAATTGCAGAAATAGTGGGAAATAAAGGTGAACCAACTCTAAATGAAAATGGTAAATTATTGATTGAATTTGCATCCTATAATTAATTAAAAATTACTAACACCTTCTTTGAGAAGAAAGACATACATAAATTTACATGGACTGCAAGAGGATAGCGATCAATTATTGATTATATAATGGTCAATAAAAAGTCAGGCCCAGATCTAACAGACGTCAGAGTACATAGAGGCAGCGATTTATACACAGATCTATCTGGTCATTGCAAAAATCAGAATTCTTGTTAAATGGAGGAAAAGGCTGAATAAAAATATACAGAGAAACCAAGAAATCTATAAGATATATTTACTACAGGATGATGGAATAAAATACTTATATCAAAATGGGCTGCAACAATATTTAGTTCTTTCGTGGTTTTTCATTTTCACACCAGGCAAATGCTGGGGCTGTACCTTAATTAAGGCCACGGCCGCTTCCTTCCCATTCCTAGCCTTTCCTGTCCCATCGTCGCCATAAGACCTCTCTGTGTCCGTGCGACGTAAAGCAAAATAGCAAAAAAAAAATATTTAGTTCAGATTCCGACAAGTACTGATATTAACAAAGAATGGGAAATCATAACTTCAGTAATTTTGACAGCAGCAGATGAAGCCATGGGAATGAAGAAGAAATTTAGGAGAAAAACTGGGCTTAAAATATGGAATAAAGAAATTTCAGGAGCTGTCGTGCAAAAACAAAAATTATATTTGAAAATGATACAGCATCGCACCCCACAAAATGAGAAAAAATATAAAAAAGGGCAAGAACAAGGTCAAGTCACTACCAAGAAAACTCAAGCAAGAATCATGGGGTAGGTTAATAAACTCAATAGAAGATGATATCCATGGTAGGCAAGAGATGGCGTATAAGTTAATGAAGCACCTCAACAGTGATGAAAGAGAAACTGTTAATATAAATGTAATCGAAGAAGAATCATGGATACAACACTACAAAGAATTGTGGCATAACGAAGAGTATGGAGAGAGTCAGGAAGATCAAGATATAGATAACGACGTTGAAGAAATTGACCTAACAGATATAGAAGAACCTAATACTGTTCTGAAATACTTCAAAAATACGAGTAGAAAAGCACCAGGGTTAGACAATATAAATATGGTGTTGTTCAAATATGGTGGAATCATTCTTAAATTTAGATTGTTACACTTAATTAATCTTTGTTAGAAAAGAAGAAATATACCCGAAGAATGGAGGAAAGCTAAAATAATATCACTTTTCAAGAAAGGAAATCGAAGTTTTTGCAGTAACTCTCGAGGAATAAGTTTACTAAATGTTGGCTATAAAATATATGCTAAAAAAAATAAACAATAGACTTAAAATGATTGCACACAATCTCTTACTGGAAGAACAATGAGGATTTAGAAAGGGCAGATCCTGTGCAGATAATATATTTAGCCTCAAACAGATACTGGAGAAGAGAAGAGAAGAGAAGAGAAGAGAAGAGAAGAGAAGAGAAGAGAAGAGAAGAGAAGAGAAGAGAAGAGAAGAGAAGAGAAGAGAAGAGAAGAGAAGAGAATTTAACTTGAATACTTATGTCACTTTTGGCAACTATGAAAAGGTTTTTGATAGGGTAGATAGAGAACAGTCATGAAATATAATGGTAAAAAATAGATACCCTAAACTTTTTATTCAAGTTATCCAAAGTCTGTACAAAAGGACGAGAATTGTGTTAGATCTAGGATACAAACTAACGGAAGAGATATTAATTAATCAAGGTGTACGTCAGAGATGCAGCCTCTCTCCAACACTATTCAATACACATACAGATGAAGTAATCAGAAAGTGGAAACGAATTGTGCACTCTGGAATAAAATTGAATACAGACACATACATAAATACAATGCTATTTGCAGATGATCAATTTATCCTGCAGGATGATTAATATAAACTTCAGAAATCAATACATCAGTTAAACACCATTTGTAAAAGTTATAATCTTCGGCTATCCAGAACGAAAACCAAAGTTATGGCATGGCAAGGGAAGTGTCTTATCAGAGCGAAGATAACAATTGACAATCAACCAGTAGCACAAGTCTCAAATTTTAAGTACATCGGTTGGGAAGTCTCTTTTAATGATGATGACGAGGTGAAGAAGAAGCTTCATCGATGTGTGGGACAATTCGCCGAACACTGAAAGGAAAAGTAAGAGAAGATACTCAAATTCTTTAAGACTATGGCTGTACCAACTTTGTTATATGAAAGTGAGACATGGGTGGATAAAACAAGCTATAGGAATAAAATACAACCATCTGAAATGAGATTCCTAAGATCAGTGAAAGGATACTCCCTAAAAGATAAAATACGAAATGAAGAGATAAGACAACAATTAAATATATTCTCAGTGAATGAAAGAATATTCCAAAACAGGACGAAAAAATCACGTTCTTAGGATGGATAGCAACAGAATCATAAAAGTTAGCCTGGAATACCATCCTACGGGAAGAAGAGATATTGGTCTCGTATGAAGAGATGGAATGAAATCTGAGGTCAGAACAGGCTATTAGCCTAATCCATGAAGATGAAGTAAGTAAGTAAATAATGAACGGTTTATGAATTTAAATAAGCATTGCATTGAGACCTCAGCCAAGCGGGAGCTTGGAATACCAAACAAGCTGATATTGAGAACACTGAAGATGACAGTATAAGTGAAAATAAAAGTGCAAATGAATATATCAGAACCCTTCGAAGTTAAACGAGGACTGAGAGAAAGTGATGTACTGTCAACATTACTTTTCAATGTGACCTTGGAGAAAGTCATACTTTCCACTGAAATAAATCCAGAGAGCTTTCTTTAGATGGAAGGAGAAGACAGGATGGAACTGCAAGTCAATGCAGAGAAAAGTAAATATTTGACAACTCGAAGAGCTAACAGACAGCAAGAAAATGGGTCAATCTTAAAGACTGTCAGTTACAACTTTAAGAAGGTACGAGAATTTAAATATCTGGGATCATTGATTCCGCTGGGTAAGGGTAGCGTGTTTGCCTCTTACCAGGAGACCCCGGGTTCGATTCCAGGCCACATCAGAAATTTTTACCTGGATCTGAGGGCTGGTTTGAGGTACATTAAGCCTTCGCGATTACAATTGAGGAGCTGTCTGACGGTAAGACTGCGGCCCCGATCTAGAGAGCCAAGATAAACGACCGAGAGGATTCGTCGTGCGGTCCACACGGCACTCCGTGATATACAGGCCTTCGGGCGGGGCAGCGGTCACTTTATACGCCATGTCCCTTCGAGGCTATTGCACCATGGGTTTGGGATCAGTGATTACTGAAAATAACGAAGTTTGTACAGAGATACGAGAAAGAATGCTAGCTGCCAACATATGTTTCCATGCTTTCGTGCCATTGATACGATCGATCATCTCTGCTCTTCAGGAAAATGAAACCCTGAGTTTACCGATCATAAATCCGATCAGTGATTAAGTATGTGCGTAGAAACTTGGGCTCTAACCACAACAGCCGAGAACATATCAGGAGTGTGGGAGTGTAAAATATTGCGCAATATTTTCGCTGCTGTGAAAAATCACGGAGAATGGAGAATTCGACCGAATGTAGAGCTTCGGGAAATGTATGGAGACCCAGCTTTAGTGACAGAAATTGAGAAGTAGTCTCCAATGGCTCAGTCATGTGGAATGCAAGGCTGATGGCAATCCTGTGAAGAAGGAAAACATCTCTGAATCTGAAGGATGGAGAAACAGACGTGGATCAATGGAGTGATGGCTGGATGATGTGGAGGAAGATCTACATCAGCTGGGAGTCCGAGGTGGATGATGTAGAGGAAGATCTACGTCAGCTGGGAGTCCGAGGTGGATGATGTGGAGAAAGATACACATCAGCTGGGAGTCCGACGTAGGAGGAGGAAACCGCGGGACAGAGCAGAATGTATGGTAGTCATCAAGGAGGCCAAGGACCTTAGCAAGCAAACTAGTCAGTTTAATTGAATCCGGATAACCAGCTTTGCGTGCATTCAATTTAAACATAATGACAGACACACAAAAGTTCGAAAACATTGTCGGATATCGTTTCCATATCGAGTATACTACGAACCCTCTCAAAATTATTATTATCTTATTATATTAGTAAGATGTCCGGCTCCATAGCTACATGGTTAGCGTGCTGGCCTTTGGTCCAGGGGGTCCCGAATTCTATTCCCGGCCGAGTCGGAGATTCATTGGCTAATTACAACGGCTTGGGGACTGGGTGTGTGTGTCGTCTTCATCACTAGAAATCATCATAGGTAGGGTCTCACTCTCACAGACACGCAAGTCGACTATACGGCGTCAACTCGGAAGACCTGCGCCAGGCTTCTTCGGAGGCCACACGCTATTAATTAATTAATAAGATGAGACTGAGTTAAATGGAAAGCTGTATCAAACGAGGGGTGAAAAATGGATAAATTTTATTCAGAGACTGAGTGAAAATAAAGGAACATTTATTCACTTCTATAGCTTGCAATGAAGGTGATATAATATTGCAAAACATCCACCACGAAAGTCATGATCAATCTCCCAGGAAAATCTACAAATTATTTACTTTCATAAGAAGAGATTGCAGTAAGTTCGATGCCTGTCCAGATCTTCGATAATGGCGCTACTTAATAATTTTCTTGAGCAATGAATTCAATATAATTCTGTTCAATTCCCTTAAACGCCAGTGTGGGTCATGATTAATAGCGTTAAGCACGGCCTACTTGATGCGTCGCACTAGCAAGCTCCTTACCGGCCTTGACAATCGGGTCCAAGCACTGTAATCGGAGTAGTTTCACAGTTCGACACGTGGCGCAGGTGGCCAAAGGTTTTGCTGTAGAAATGCCTACTCCTCTATGGAAAATATATTGACTTTGATTGCCGATTTTACGTAATTTAGAGGTATATAGAATGTCACATGAGTTAATACTGTTAAAATGATTAATCCTAAAGACTACTTTCGTTGATATTCCCCAAAATAATATCGTGAAATGAAACTGCTGAGAGGTGGTGTAGTTCAGCTGACGTTCTGATGTTCACTTTGATTGCCGATTTATCTTAATTTAGAGGAATAATGGAGTATGTTACATTGACTAATACTGTTAAAATGATTAATCCCAAAGGTTATCTTCGTTGATAATTGCCAAAATAATGTCGTGAAATGAAACTGCGGGAAAGTGGAGTAGTCCAACTGACGTTCCTTAACTGTGAGAAATAATAGTAATAAATTATCCATAGCATTTAGATACATTGGCGAGTTTAACACAATACTTTTGTCTTCTGATGTTAATCTTGAGATTAAAATTCTTCAAGTGCTGCTGTCGGGAAAGGGGCGTGGTCAAAACATAAGAGTCTTATTTTTCTACTTAAATATTTGGTGTAAGGATAATATAAACATTTTGACTCATACATGTTTAAATTTTAATTTCAATATATATACGTAGTAGTTTCAGATTACATTTCATTCATATCTTGCTCTAGAATTTTCAAGAAAAATTCAGTGAGAGAAAAGTATTTTGAATAAATACTTGGCAAACTGTTCATTGTACAGGTAACACTTAGCTTCATATGTTGGACTTCCTGTCATAATAGTAATGGGTACTACTTGTCAGTGTTTAAATGTTGAAGTTCAGATTATCTTGGAAAAAAATGTGTTGTGTTGCTGTCATATAGCAAACATGACTCCACCTGAAGGATTATACAATGAAAGAAAATTTAGGGATAATAAAGGCCCGAAAATAGAACCGGAAAACTGAGTTGAAAGTGCTAATTCAAGGGTGGTTGTAGGGAGCTATAATACAAACTTAGGTGTTTCAGTCATCCCCTTACTTGTAATGTCATTTCTGCTTCAGGCATATCTCCACTTTATACTAGTTGTTCTATAGTGAAACTGGCATTTGAAATTGAATTTGTAAGTAAATCTCAACAATATCAGAATTCATCAGATTATTGTTTCATAGATTTCAACGTAATGTTCACAGTTTTGTGTCAGCTTGTTAGTTGTAGTGGGAAGCAAAAATGTTTTCTGAAAGATGCAAAAAGCTTTGAAGTGACTTCCTGAATTAAAGGCCACAGACAACAGAAGAAGCAGAATTAGTGTTAGGGACAAAGTTATCGCGAGAAATTGCTTTGAGCCACTCCTTAGTTTTGTCCTGGTCTACAGGGAATTCGTGAAACGATAGTGTCACTTTGCTCTTTTTTCCAGTTCGAAGTACAAAAAGGCACACAGTAACACATGTTCCAATATTTCCAAACACAGTTAAAGAAAAACAAACCACTATACTACACAATAATTTAGAAGAAAGAATTAGCGCATAAATTAGAATTCTTACTTAGGACGAAGTTACGGTGAGAAATTACTTTGAGCCACTCATTACAATTGTTCTTGTGTGCAGAAAATTTCTCTTCGAATTAAAAAAAGGCGCACTAAAATATCACATATTCCAAGATTTGTAAACACAATTCAAAAAATCAAATCACCTTACTACACAAAAATAAAATAATTAGAGCATACATATCAACTCTCAATAACTAGCCAACAAACACCTCATTGCGAACACGTTACCAACACTTACAACACCCAAACAATATAAATGAAACTGGAAATGCGGTAATTTGCGAGCTTCCTGTCAGTGACTTAGGAGCCCAGCGCTCCAGCGGCATTATGGTGAAACTTTCCAATTACTGCTTTATGCTGGGCTTCACAAGCGATTGTCAAGGCCGGTATAACAAGAGCAGAGAGGGATCCAGTCGGCCGTGCTTTAAGAATAGTACCCGTAGAAGTTCTTTCTGAATTGCCGGCCTGAGTGGCTCAAACGGTTGAGGTGCTGGCTTTCTGACACCAACTTGTCAGGTTCAATCCTGGCTCAGTCCGGCGGTATTTGAGGGTGCTCAAATACGTCAGCCTCGTGTCGGTAGATTTACTGGCACGTAAAAGAACTCCTGCGGAACTAAATTGTGGCACCTCGAAGTCTCCGATAACCGTAAAAGTTGTTAGTGGGATGTAAAGCAAATAACATTATTATGATTATCTTTCGGAACTCGTAGGAACATAAAATGTGAAGCCGTACGTTTGCACAAGGATGATGACTGATTTCTGCCGGTGTGAAAGTGGCACAGACTTTGCATACTTCAGTGGATCTCTTTATGGGATCGAACCCCCTAATTTCTAAACACGGAGCAATATGGACGTACCGGATGTTAAGAAGCCAAGATAGTGAAGCGAGCGGAAGTGAAGTTCAGTGGGCTGGGATGTGTCGGGGAAGAGGGCGACAGACTAGGCAGCATGGTATTAAATGACAGTGCGGGTATATTCACCTTGTATACGTCCACGCCGCTCGTCTCAGCTCTAGATACAGTTTAAAGAAACATGAAAAATAAAATTCCTTTCTTTTTGATATATGTTTACAATATTGCACTAACATACGGCATGAGGTAGGATGAAAATTTTAATTTTAATAATAATAATAATAATCATCTTGATTTTATGTATCACTAACTATTTTCACGGTTTGCAGAGACGCCGAGGTGCCGGAATTTTATCGTGCATGAATTCTTTAATGAGCCTATACATGTATCGACATGAGGCTGGCGTATTTGAGTACCTTCAAATACCAGCAGACTGAGTCAATCGGGGATCGAACCTGCCAATTTGACCAAGTCGCACACTACCGTCTGAAACACTTAGTCTGGAAATAAATAAATAAATAAATAAATAAATAAATAAATAAATAAATAAATAAATAAATAAATAAATAAATAAATAAATAAATAAATAAATAAATAAATAAATAAATAAATAAATAAATAAATAAATAAATAAAAACTTCAGTATCCCCACACAGTAGGAAAGAAAGCGAACTAAATGTCAGTTATAACATTCTAATAAATTATAACTTTTCGCACAATAACTGCATATTTGTGTAAAATTTTATGATTCACCATTTCTAGAACAGATCATTGACAAGATGCTTTACAAAATCTTTACACTCGTAAATAATTCAAGGCTGCAAATCCACCCAGTTTCATTTTCAACAACGGAGACCAATCAGTATACCATTGCATAATCTCCTTCGAATTACCGCGAACCTTCCTCCTAGCCTAAATTCAAGATATTCAGGTAGAGGGGTTAGCTTTAAAGACCGGCCGCTTTTTTCTCAGGAATTAAGCAGGTACTCATTTACAGTGTATTCTACGAGATTACCAGAAGTGGGAATCCACATTTTCGACTTCCTAACAGGGAATCGAAACTCCACTCTTCTGGATGAACCAAGCACGCATTTTTCCTAATTATGTATGTACTGTATGTTCAATCCGTCAGCGATTCCGCTGGTGGGATCCTCAACAGCTCTGCCATCAGCTGTCATAGATGGCCTAGGCATCACTGAAGAGGCGTACTAGCGAAATGAGGAGTGAGGTAGTTTCCCGTTGCTTTCCTCACTTTCTAATTATACCCCCAAGTAATTAGAAAACATTCAGCATTGTACCTCACCAGCATACATTACAAGTGAGATCTACTTCACATGATCTAAATACAGAGGGGGTAGCTACGATGTTCGAAGAATCCAAAATGAGGAAGCAGCAGAAAAGTAGCAAAATCGGATTTTGGTTCTCTTCTTTTTCTTTTAAATGAAACGTCTCATTTACTTTTACAAATCATCTACAAAGGAAGATGATATCAAAATTATATATTTATCTGGTGCACAATAGGTATTTATTCAACTCGTGCGTCAAATGGACATTTTTGCATGAGTAAAAAACCGAGGTTTTAATTACACGAGTGCTGCACAAGTTCATACATAATTCTATCTACTGCCGCAACAAAAATATACAGTAAATTCTATGAAAAGAAGCAAATTAAAAGGGAAGTAAAATCATGCATACTGTAACGTATTAAAAGTGTTGGGATTTCTTCGTTTACGGTGTTATAGTAAAAATGTACTGTTTGGCATTACCATATGCATCGTAGGTGAGTGTGTTATGGGGAAGGCCATAATGTATAGTAGGCCATATATTGCCAGCGAAACATAAATGCTATGATGTATTGCATCGAACTGTTAGCGTGCTGGCCTTTGGTCCAGAAGGTTCCGGGTTCGATTCTCGGCCGAGTCGGAGATTTTAACCTTAAATGGTTAATTACCTTGACTCGGGGACTGGGTGTTTTTGCTGTCCACAACATCACTGTAACTCACACAGCACACATAACACTATCCTCCACCACAATAACACGCAGTTTCCTTACACATGTCGGGCTCGTTGGCTGAATGGTCAGCGTACTGGCCTTCGGTTCAGAGGGTACCGGGTTCGATTCCCGGCCGGGTCGGGGATTTTAACAATAATTGGTTAATTCCAATGGCTCGGGGGATGGGTGTGTGTGTGTGGCATAGTCAACATTAGAAATCATCCTAGGTAGGGGCCTCATCTTCACAGACATGCAGGTCGCCTAATAGGCCGTCTACTAGAAAAAAAACCTCCACCGGGCCTCTCCGGAGGCCATACGTCATTTATTTATTTATTTACCTTACACATGGCAGATGCCGCCCACCCTCATCGGAGAGTCTGCCTTACAAGGGCTGCACCCGGCTAGAAATAGCCACATAAATTATTACAATCGAACTGTTAATTTATCTTCAGTACATAGATCTCTTTCAAATAACCTGGATATGGTTATGTAAAAAAAATTAATAAAGTTGTTAAAATAGCTTCCTTCTGTTACAGCAATAAAAAGAAAACATTTTCAGATAATCACCATCCATAACACATAGCCGGCACGGTTGCTATGTAACACTGCCTGGCCATCCATCCGTACCTTACATCACAGCCTGAACGATTGCTAGGGTTCCACTTCCATCACAAATTTTGTGACTAACGCAAATTTTCAGCTGTCCCCTACTCATAAGATATTTCTATGTCAAAAGAACCCCATATTATGTGTTATCCTCTCTTTGTATTTGAACAGGTAATAATCACTAACGTCGTTGTTATTATTACAAGTTGCTTTACGTCGCACCGACGATCTCAGAGCGACGATGGGACAGGAAAGGACTAAGAGTAGGAAGGAAGCAGCCGTGGCCTTTATAAAGGTACAGCCCCAGCATTTGCCTAATGTGAAAAAGGGAAACACGGAAAACCATGTTCAGGGCTGCCGATAGTGGGGTTCGAACCCACTATCTCCCTAATACTGCATACTGGCCGCACTCAAGCGACTGCAGCTATCGAGCTCGGTCACTAACTTCATGATGTACGGACATTGTGAAGGCATGACGTAATACAGTACGCCATGAATTGTGAGATATAGTTAATTCATTTATAAATACAGTAAAACCTCGTTAACACGAATTCCAAGGGACCGGAAAATTAAGAGTTCGCGTTAAAAAAAATCGTGTTATACGAGTACTGAAATGTTAGATGTAGACTATCAGTCACATTATTATAGAGTACTCGTACATACAGTAGTACAGACACTAACTGTTAGGTACTCACAAGTCATTTTCGGGAGAAAATTTAAAGTATGTTTCGCTGTCGCTCTTGCGAATGAAAGTGCCTGGTAACTTTATGGCCAACTGCATCCGTAGCTTCCGTAAAGTCACCGGTGAAATGAAATGTCGTATGGCTTTTAGTGCCGGGATATCCCAGGACGGGTTCGGCTCGCCAGGTGCAGGTCTTTCTATTTGACACCCGTAGGTGACCTGCGCGTCGTGATGAGGATGAAATGATGATGAAGACAGCACATACACCCAGCCCCCGTGCCACTGGAATTAACCAATTAAGGTTAAAATCCCCGACCCGGCCGGGAATCGAACCCGGGACCCTCTGAACCGAAGGCCAGTACGCTGACCGTTCAGCCAACGAGTCAGACACAGTCACCGGTGACTTTGGATGTTCCAGCAAAACGATCTAAAATATTCAAGGAAGTTGATTTTTCCTGGCGATAGTTCTTGCACCTCGGACGCATCTGCTTGTAGCCTACATCACTTACTACGGAAGCACATACGGCAACATCATCGTCTGCATTGATGAATTTCCC
This sequence comes from Anabrus simplex, assembly GCF_040414725.1. Lineage (NCBI taxonomy): Eukaryota > Metazoa > Arthropoda > Insecta > Orthoptera > Tettigoniidae > Anabrus > Anabrus simplex. Next base: position 333,293,697 of record NC_090265.1, read on the forward strand.
AGGGTTCGTAACGTCTTTTAGAATAGCCAACTCATTAGGTGGAGTGGTATCGATGTCATCATCTAACTCCTGTACATGTCAATCAGTCACTACTGATCTGTATTTAGGGCAGTCGCCCAGGTGGCAGAATCCCTATCTATTGTTTTCTAGCCTTTTCTTAAATAATTGCAAAGAAATGGGAAATTTATTGAACATCTCCCTTGGTAAGTTATTCCAATCTCTAACTCCCCTTCCTATAAACGAATATTTGCCCCAATTTGTCAACTTGAATTCCAACTTTATCTTCATATTGTGACCTTTCCTACACCATTCCAACTTATTCGTCAACTGATGTCATTCCACGCCATCTCTCCACTGACGCTTGGAACATACAACTTAGTCGAGCAGCTCGTCTCCTTTCTGCCAAGTGTTCTCAGCCCAAACTTTGCAACATTTTTGTACCGCTACTCTTTAATTGGAAATCACCCAGAATAAGTCGAGCTGCTTTTGTTTGGATTTTTTTTTTTCATTTCTTGAATCAAATAATCCTGGTGAGGTTCCCATACACTGGAACCATACTCTAGTTGGGGTCTTACCAAAGATATGCCCTCTCCTTTACATCCATACTACAACCCCTAAATACCCTCATAACCATGTCCAGAGATCTGTACCCTTTATTTATAATCATATTTATGTGATTATCCCAATGAAGATGAGCAGCATCATTACGTCTCTGGGTTATGTTTTATTGTGTTTCTCTATACTTTAAACCGGCACCTCAAAGGGATGTCCGGAAGTGAGCAGGGTGGAAAGAGAAGGAAACGGATTTGTCAGTTTTCTTTCTGCAGTGCAGTGTTTATTTTTAGAGAAGCCCAACAATATGTGCTGTGACAACACAGATTACCAGGCTGTGGCTACTGCTGTTATATTGCATCACGCACATTCATTCCACCTTGGGCTGCCGTATTATTCTCAGCAGCGCGAACTGCAGCTTCATAAGAGACATAATGCCTTGGTACAAGGGCTGAAGGCGACTTCTTGCATTTGGCGAGAAAAAAAACACACGTTTACGCTGGTTAAGTTCAGATCACGTATGTTGTGGGCTGTGCACATGTCCAATATCAGCAGAACATATCTATTCTGAGCGACCATAAAAATATTGAAGCGAAAAAGCCACTTACGAAAAGTTGAGCTGTCGATCCAAGCTTTCTTATGATTAGCGTAAATGCAAGGTAATGCTTATGCTTTTTAAATATGTTTTTTTCAGATTTGCCAATCACCCACGGACGGGGGTTTTCACTGCCTCCGCATTACACACAAGGGCACTAATTAAACGTTGTTTACTGCGAGTTCCTCTGTGACACTTTTAATATAATAATGTTATTGGTTTTACTCCCTCTAACTACATTCACGGTTTTCGGAGATGCCGAGGTGCCGGAATTTTGCCCCGCAGTTCTTTTACGTACCGGTAAATCTACCGACACACGGCTGATGACCTTGAGCACCTTCAAATACCACCGGGCTGAGCAGGATCGAATCTGCCAACTTGGGTTCAGAAAGCGAGCGCCTTAACCACCTGAGCCACTCACCCCCGCTTTGACACTTTTGACCCTAGGGTGCGACTTGGAAAAAGGTTGTAGAAAAGTCTATAGAAGAGTCCTGTTTTGTCCATATTGAACACATCACTTGATGCAGACTTTTCTCGCACTGGGCCAGATTCATGCAGTTATCTGTTTTCACTTTCTTCACCAACTTTGCTTGCTTCACCACGAATCAGTAATGATGAAATTGAGTATTTCTTTTGGAACCGGTACAGCTAACCTGAAGAACCATTGGAGTCTTCGATACCAAGATCCGTGGCAATTTAATTTGATTTTACCTGAATTAAAGACCCAGTTAAAGGTACATTGGAAACATGCATATGATTGAACCATTCTGGTAGGCCTAGTAAAGTTTCGATATCTTCGTACTTCATACTACAAATTCGCCTAGATTTGTTTCCGAAATATTATTCAACAGAATTAATAACTTTTTCACGATCCTTACTCACAGTAGATAATGTAGACTTGGCAATTCCGAACAGTTCAGCATTTGAAGTTTTCTTTAATGCATCACCATCTGCTTTCTCTTCAGTTTTGTCTCCAGATCTATTGCTGTTTCTTGGCCATATCTCGGAGTCTTACTGGTGGCACACTTTAAGTTCTGATGAGGTACACTGATCTCTACCGTTACATCAAACAATAACAACTGTTGATATGCATGAAAGCCTTCTGGAATTGTTGAAATGCGTTTGTAGGCTAACAACACAAGCTGATTGTTGACTCGGTAACGTTCACGATTGATGATCTACGTTACAATAGCACCAAGAAACTTTAAAGTATAGTTTGACAATGGAATACCTTCATGTACACACATTTCCTAGCAGAATGGCATACAAATGATACGAGTAAAGAAGTGGAATCAGAGGTAAGGCTTTTTGCGGATGATGTTATACCATTGCATACTGTCCATCTCACAACGTATGGGATTGAAAGTCAGGTTGTGAGTTTTACAAATAGGAAAAGTCCTCTCGGTTTTAATTACTGCGTTGATGGGGTGAAAGTTCCTTTTGGGGATCATTGTAAGTATCTAGGTGTTAATATAAGGAAAGGAAAGGAAATATAAGGAACGATCTTCATTGGGGTAATCACATAAATGGGATTGTAAGTAAAGGGTACAGCTCTCTGCACATGGTTATGAGGGTGTTTAGGGGTTGTAGTAAGGATGTAAAGGATGTATGGTTCCAGTGCATGGGACCCTCACCAGGATTACTTGATTCAAGAACTGGGAGAAATCCAAATAAAAGCAGCTCGATTTGTTCTGTTTTTTTTTTCCGACAAAAGAGTAGCGTTACAAAAATGTTGCAAAGTTTGGGCTGGGAAGAACTGGGAGCAAGAAGACGAGCTGCTCGACTAAGTGGTATGTTCCGAGCTGTCAGCGGAGAGATGGCGTGGAATGACATTAGTAGACGAGTAAGTTTCAGTGGCATCTTTAAAAGTAGGAAAGATCACAATATGAAGATAAAGTTGGAATTCAAGAGGACAATTGGGGCAAATATTCATTTATAGGAAGGGGAGTTAGAGATTGGAATAACGTACCAAGGGAGATGTTCAATAAATCATTTGAAATCATTTAAAAAAAGGCTAGGAAAACAACAGATAGGGAATCTGCCACCTGGGCGACTGCCCTAAATGCAGATCAGTATTGATTGATTGATTGATTGATTGATTGATTGATTGATTGATTGATTGATTGATTGATTGATTGATTGATTGATTGAGTGAATGAGTGATTGATGAACACAATGAATAGAGTCGGTGCTTCGCGTTATGTGAGAATCATGATGCAGTGGCTAACAGAAATAGTTCCTGGTAACAGAACTTCGTGTTAACCGAGGAGACCTTCCATAAGAAATAATACACTTTCTGGCAGGGCCAAACTTTTGTTCATATTAACCGAGTATTCGTGTTAGGCGAGTTTGTGTAACGAGGCTTTCCTGTAATATCCAAAATATATCCAAAATAATCTTAAATTGGTCGTCCTTAGCAACCTAAACAACAGGTTTATTCTTAGCAATAAATTAACATATTTTCATTCACAGTTATAAACTGTTTGAAAACCCACCTGGTAGCCGTGATCGCTAAGGAGTCGTTCTTTATGGTATGACACCGTGGTTAGCCGGCTGGAGTCCCATTGTCGAAAAAAAATCACCGTTAGAATGTTGACCCAATAGCGATGATTGGGAATTAGAATTCGGGAGGGGGGGGGGGATATAGAGACAACAAAAATTATCCGGGTTTGTGGAATACAGCGGGCAAGGGATGGGGTGTACCTATATGCATCAAAACCGAAAATAAAAGCTACAAAACGGTAAGTTTCTTGAGCCTCACTGAGCGAATTTCGACTGCCCTACGTAATCGCCGCTACTGTGTTGGCCGGAAGGGTAGGGGAGGTGGTGATACTGTATATGCTTTTTAATCACTAGATTGTGTGTCAAAATCCTGGATTCCGGCAAAGAAATATTTAATTTTATACGAGAACATTTCCGAAATGCGAGGATATTCGTAAACTGTGGAAAACTTGTGGCAGAAGAGATGATGTTTTGAATCCTTCCACCTGAACAATATATATATATATATATTTTGCTATTTGCTTTACGTCGCGCCGACACAGATAGGTCTTATGGCGACGGTGGGATAGGAAAGGCTTAGGAATGGGATGGAAGCGGCCGTAGCCTTAATTAAGGTACAGCCCCAGCATTTGCCTGGTGTCAAAATGGGAAACAACGGAAAACTACCTTCAGGGGTTCGAACCCACTATCTCCCAGATGCAAGCTCACCCGCTGCACAATATGTTCATCTTATTTCAAACAAGACGATTTTGAAAGAAGGCCATTTTTTGTGCGGTTGAGTGTGTTTGTGTACGTATGCACGTAGGCAAGTCAATAAGTATCTGCAATTTTGCTCTAATTGTCTTTAGGTTGGCTCTATGGCGTGTGTGCCACTAGATGGCACCGTTGTCTACGTCTGTGGCGGATTTTTTTCGGTCTGCGGGTCTACTAGGGACGGAAATTCATAGAAGACTTTCAGGACAATACGGGGACAATGTTTTTCCACAGCGAATTATTTACCGGTGGATTCAACAGTTCAAAATGGGTCGATCGAGCGTGAGGATGAGGAAAGATCCGGGCGTCCATCTGCAGCCGTAACCGATGCCAGTATTGAACAAGTGCGTGCTATGATCCTGAATAACTGTTTATGACGTGGCAAACCATAACACATTAGCCATGGTTCTCAGGCCACAAAAAACGGATAACGGAACGCTGTTCTTTCTCGGTGCAAACAGAGAGTGGCGCGGCTAATTTTACGTCGCAACAGCGCAAGCTGTACTGATACGTTGCCTACGCTATAATAGAAGGCCTGGACAAGGCGACACATTTCTGAGCGAACAAAGTAGTTCAGGCAATAGCCACTTGGATCGCGTTTATGTTCTGTTGTTCTCATGTTCTGTCTATATCCTTACATTGAAGATTCACACAATAACGTGAAATAATACATTTTATTATAATTATGACCGGTGTGAATCAGATATAAATATATACAACAACTTAGAACACACTACACTTCATATGTTTCTTTCATTTAGCACTTGATTATCACACAAGAATAAAGGATAGGGAAATAGGCCTAAATAGAAGTACACGATTTTTCCCTATTTCTATAATGTCAACACTTTTCTGCTCAGAGGCTTTCTCTTGAATTTGTTTAGTAGATCACAGTCTTTAGTCACTTTCTTTGCATTATTATCAAGAACAGGCCTGAAAAATTTTGTAAGTATAACGTATGTGATGTGTGCTTGATCACAGCCGCGACACTGAAACGTCTCTTTAAACTTTGGAGCGGTAAGGAATTTCAGCTTTCGGACAAGGTTACATTTTCCGAGATATCCTAACGCCCGCGTTGTAAATATTAATACATTTTTAAGAAGAAGACGAATTTGCGTCGGCACTTTATCGGGGAGCAGAATTCCCCTCACTGTACTTACACTGTAATCTGATTCGACAAAGTGCAACCTACATATTCTGGAGTTATCATTAGGAGCCCAAAGAAATCCTTTTCTGCTGCCCTGTCGAGAAATAGCAAGCCTCCATTTGTCCCCTAAACTCGGATCTTTAGGAAAAAGGTGAACATTTATATTTGTGTATATTTCATCCCTGTGTCAGGTGTGCAGTTAGGCACGCAACAATAAACCACCTTAACCTACAGAATAGAAAGAGAAACTTGACGGCAACTGGACCCAGGGGCTCTGAAATTTGGAGCGTGGGTTGGCGACCACGGGGCACTTAGCTGAATCCTGGCATTTCTTCCACTTACTTGTGCCAGGCTCCTCACTTTCATCTATCCTACCGACCTTCCTTGGTCAACTCTGGTTCTTTGCCGACCCCAACGCTATTAGGTTTCCGAGGCTAGGGAGTTTTTCATTTTCACGCCCTTTGTGGCCCTTGTCTTCCTCTGGCCGATACTTTCATTTTTCGAATTGTTTGGTCCCTTCCAGTTTCTCTCTCTGATTAGTGTTATTACAGAGGATGGTTGCCTAGTTGTACTTCCTATTAAAACAATAATCACCACCACCACCACCTTCACGCTACTTTGGAAGCACATAAGTAAACAAGTGTTAAGGGCATCTCAGCAACCATCCATATATTGCAAATCGTGAGACCAAATAAATTAAAAAACTACAAAACTCTTCATATTTCATGTTAGATAAGGCCTTTCCTTATAAAACGAAGTTTAATATCTTATTTCTTCTCATAAAACATGTGTCAATAACACACGTAATCATAGAATTCGCGTCAAACAACAGAACATAAACGCGAACCTAGCGGTGGGAAAGAGAAAGACGATTACCCCACTTTTAATGCAAGAAATTGGCTCTCTGTCCAGCCTTCTAGTATCTAGTAGGCTTTGACTGATAACGCTGAAACCTACGACAGACGTAGACAACGGTGCCATCTAGCGGCCGGTGAGCACACAACACCATAGAGACAACATGAAGACAATTAGAGCAAATTGCAGATACTTATGTATGTATGTATGTATGTATGTATGTATGTATGTATGTATGTATGTATGTATGTATGTATGTATGTATGTATGTATGTATGTATGTATGTATGTATGTATGTATGTATGTATGTATGTATGTATGTATGTATGTATGTATGTATGTATGTATGTATGTATGTATGTATGTATGTATGTATGTATGTATGTATGTATGTATGTATGTATGTATGTATGTATGTATGTATGTATGTATGTATGTATGTATGTATGTATGTATGTATGTATGTATGTATGTATGTATGTATGTATGTATGTATGTATGTATGTATGTATGTATGTATGTATGTATGTATGTATGTATGTATGTATGTATGTATGTATGTATGTATGTATGTATGTATGTATGTATGTATGTATGTATGTATGTATGTATGTATGTATGTATGTATGTATGTATGTATGTATGTATGTATGTATGTATGTATGTATGTATGTATGTATGTATGTATGTATGTATGTATGTATGTATGTATGTATGTATGTATGTATGTATGTATGTATGTATGTATGTATGTATGTAAGCTTTTGTCGTTTCATTGTTATAAAGAAAACGTATTCCATACATAATTTTTATCACGAAAACAGTCTGAATTATACTTAGATTGATGCTTTCACGACCCGTAATTGTGGAAAATTGTTCGAACTGTTTGAATTATTATTTCTTTGAGAATATGCTAGTATTTGAAAGGAAGCGGCTGTTGTATTATATTAGATAGCGTACAATTCAGTTATTTGCCAGGAATTCAAGGTGGAAAACAGGTAAAACCATTCTGACGATGGATGAGGATTGGAATTTTTTCGCACCTCTTTCCATCTGTTCTCACGAGGCAAGGTACACTTCTTTCCAGGCATCACGCCAGATTCTATATCTCTGACTGAGTCGGAAATCGACCGGAGTCTCAATAAGAATCCTAAGAGCAGTATGGCGGCCACGTTTCATGATATTATTTTATTCTTTCTAGTTAAAGTTATTTCTAAAATAAAAGATGTTATGTTATAACTCATACCAGAACTTGTTTCTGACCGTTCTTACTAGAGATTTTCGAATCCGAATTGAAACAAACTTCTGTACATGGATTTCTCTTTAAACAGTATACATTTCGATTACAATTATCAAAACGTTGTCAAAGAATTATTTTGTGCTTTTTGGCAGTTCATTCACATTAGAAAAAATGCAGGTTTTTTTAAGAGATTCATTTGACTTTAATTGTTATAATGACAAATGAAGATATGCTCCGATCGGTGGAAAGGGCATAGTTTTCTGTGGAAGTTATTGTTAATATTTTCACAGTTAATTGCCTTTAACAGCAAATGTGCTTTTCTTATCCGTTTATAAAGCATTCAAAAAATCATTTTAGTATGTATCATTTTTAAACATTTCGTTTCATGCTTTGGGAATTATGTTTAATATTTACAATATTAGTCCGACAACTAATCAAATTCAATGTAAAGATAACCTTACAGGTAAGACAGTGCTTTTAAACTGTATGTTTTATGACTTCTGTGGAAGATCTTTCTCAGACATTAATGCAGTCTGGACCAGTCACACGGCCTTCAAGCTACCTACATTTGTTCTCACGAATTGCGAACATTAAAGCCACAAAGTGACAATAGGTTTTTGCTCTGTTGAGCTCGCGGTCTAGTTACGAGGTGATGTAAGTGGAACACCAACATGCAACACACTGAGATAAAGTTACAGCCAGGAAGTTCAACGCACAAAAAACCAGATTCTACCCGCTACTGGGTGCTTCAGAACTTTATGTCTCTCATTAAATATATGCTTATGATATATTACTATTCAACACATATCATTGTAAATGATAGCAGAGTACTTCACAATCAGCTATTCCTCAGTTTCTGTGAGAACTCTTCTCAGCAGACTGGAATTATTTAAAAGGTTTTGGCCTTAATCCTAAGATGGATTATATAGAAAAATAAAACCTAGATTTAGGGGATTTTTAAGGGCCACTTTGTAGGTTCATATATACGAAACTATTAATTCCAAAACTACCAAGCACTGCTCATCTTTTTAACGTCAACCATGGCAAAATATAGGCTATGCTTAACATCGACTACCTATCATTCTTAGTTCATCGACAGGGATGCAAATAGCAACAAACCACATTTAAAGATTCTAGATTACGGCATAATTTTACGTACAATATTCTCTGAAGATTTTTGAGTTAGAATTAACTTTGTGCAAAGCTAGTATAAACAAGAAAGTTTATTTAAAAAGTATTTTATCCCACTAAAATGGGCTTGAAAGAAAAGATTTCCCCTTAAAAATTTTGAAGGTGGTTAGTGGTATACTACCTCTATTTTATGGATCAATATACATCTTGCAAGTATATATTAGTCAATTAAAGACATGTACTGAGTTTGATTCTGTAGCTCTCACGGCTCACGAGAAAGCGTACCTAATGATTAAAGACATCACTTTCGGAAATGTAATGGTAGATGACCATTCCGGGAAATGGCAATGGTGCCACCGTATCCTAATCGTCATTTTAAACACATTTTTGTTGGAAGAACATTCACCATATTAAACATTTTTGGATTAAAAATGTGAAGTTTTGATCACTTTTCACGAACAGGTGCCCTTACGTGATTTCTGCATCTCAGAAGTGAATTTTATTTATTTATTTTATATTTATTTTTTTGAATATGAAAATGCCTATTGAAGTACTGTACCTATTTGACACAAAAAGACAAAATACTATTAAAAATATAAGAACACAAAATGTATCAAAGACAAGATTTTTACAGAGTACAATTAACTTGATTAACTTCAGTAAATTAGCTAAAACTAAAATTAAAGAAACAAATAAAAAGAGAAAATGTAAATAAGAAAATATAATAAACAACGAGCTTCCAAATATTCAGCAAGATGGAATCTTTTTCATATAATTTAGAAGCATCCATCTTAAGATCTGTGTTGAATATGTCAAGGCTAGAGAACGCATTTATTTTATCACCGATTGAACGAATTGTTACAAGCGGGAAGTTGATGCGATGTACAGGTCTAGAGTTAGAGACGTGAAATAATGTTTGCTGGCATGAGCCTACACGTGAAAGAAAAAAAGACCAGGTCGAGCAATTATTAATAATTAGTTCTGCCTGTAAGAAATTTGCTTAAGGTTTGCATTGATATTAGTGCTACGTTTTTTTGCTAGTTGCTTTACGTCGCACCGACACAGATAGGTCTTGTGGCGACGATGGGACAGGGAAGGGCTAGGAGTGGGAAGGAAGCGGCCGTGGCCTTAATTAAGGCACAGCCCCAGCATTTGGCTGGTGTGAAAATGGGAAATCACGGAAAACCATTTTCATGGCTGCCGACAGTGGGGTTCGAACCTAATATCTCCCGAATACTGGATACTGGCCGCACTTAAGCGACTGCAGCTATCGAGCTCGGTGATATTAGTGCTCTTCTGTTCTTTAATGAAATAAAGTTTAAAATATTCAGTAATTATTGCAAGTCTTACATGAGCATCTTCACAATATTTTTGGCCATGACTATGCAATAATGGGCTACACTGTGGACTTGTAGTAGTATGGGTAAACTGCCTATAAACATCATATGCAATAGACAAGGTACGGAGAGACATACTAACCGAATCGTCGACCGCTGATGGTTAGTATATGAATTTAATGTCTTCAAAATTAGAGCTGCAGTTAGTTCATTAAGAAAGGATTTCCGAATAAACGCTGAAATACGTAAGACACGGACATACAGTATACAACAGTAAATAATGTAACTCAGGGGTATCTTGCACCTGGTTTATTCCCCTACATCGGAAGGTGGATGTTTATGTTTGCCTTAATTTACATATCAAACATGGCACTACCGTCCACCACAGAAACACGTAATAGTGAACAGATTCCTTCACATAGGGTTGGCATCGGGAAGGGCACCCGACCGTAAAACTGCGCCAAAATGCTGACCCTAATAAATTGGAGACAAGCCAGGAAGTAGAAAAAGAAACATAAGAAGAACTTGCGTAACATTCAAGAGCATACGTAGGACACTTTCAAAAGTAATTTAAATTATACGTTCCTTTTTTATGTTACGATGTTAGTGGACATATTTATAGCCATTTAATATTAATACCCTTTATTATAAGTTCAATTGGTACGTAGTAGCGTGCGGTGAGCTAACTCGCTACCCGAGCTTTGTAATCAGCAGGTCTCACTTACTACACCTTCTTTGGGGAAATGCGTGCACTGCACTATACGATCGAGTTATCAAGACTAACCTTTCCAAAAATAAACAGCAGAACATCGCCAATATTTTAAATAATATCCCTGAAAAGATTAAATGTTCTACTAGCAATATTAGGACGCATGCGCATGAGTTCACAACGACGACGGGATAGTACAGGACTGGGAAGTTAACGTCTATGATCATACGGTACAGTTTTTTCCTGATGTGATAATAAACCAGGCAAAAGTACCAGCAGGGATACCGACGGTGGGGATCGAACCCACCATGTCCCAAATGGAAGTTTGTAACAAAATGATCTAAACTGTTCAGCAAGTCGCTTGGTAATGGGGAAATAGGTCAACGACTCTGCGTTCCAACAAATCCCTAAATTGGTCCTACATGCACTTCTACAGACACCACAATAACATGTACACTCAACCGCAAAAATTTGGCCGGCAAAGAAATATTTAATTTTATAAATTCCAAAACCGGAGGATATTCGTGAACTGTGGACAGATAGTCGATGGCCGAAGATTGGAATCATATCATTCGCACAATATGTTAATCCTGATTTTTAACGTTGAGAACATTTCTTAATAGTAAGGGTCCCCCCCATACTATGAAAAACGTAAAATTAAGCGATTTCCTCATTTTTACGAAAGTTGAAGGACTAAAGGGCCCAGAAATGTTTCAAATTGTATGTCTTGGATAGCTCTTCAAACTAAAAAGAAAAAAAATTTCGAAAATTACTTCCGGCCTAAATGTAGTTCCGGGAAAGCAAGCATAAAATCGCTAGATTCTGTACTCGTTTCTTTTTATGCAAATCCTAGCCAAACTAACTTATTTACACAATTCTTTTCGTAATGCGTTCCTTGGTTCAATACCCTCAGGCATTTCTTCGATTTTTTGAAAAATGTCCACACCGAATTTAGTTAGAAGGGATTAAGTGAAGCTCTGTATTGACTCACATTAGCGCTCGTAGTGGTGCTTAAGTGAACAATGCCTTGACTCATATTAGCGCTCGTAGTGGTGCTTAAGTGAACAATGCCTTGACTCATATTAGCGCTCGTAGTGGTGCTTAAGTGAACAATGCCTTGACTCATATTAGCGCTCGTAGTGGTGCTTAAGTGAACAATGCCTTGACTCATATTAGCGCTCGTAGTGGTAGAATAAGGGAAACAGCTAATCTAACCGACCGGATAACGATGATTAAGAAAAGGATTATAATTTTTGGGAATTAATATATTCTCATACTTTATTATATTTACCTAAAATTCGTAACTCATATCCTTAGGATATTTTCAACATTCAGTTGCTTTCCTGAAGGGCTAGAACTGTCGATTTTTATAACTCTTAGATTATTCAGTCTGTCGAAACTAATTTTGAATAAATAAATTTACAAACTACTTGAGAACGAGAACATATGGTAACAGAATTATACCTAAAAAGGAAACAACTTTAAAATTTTAAAAATCCTGCCGGGAATCGAATCCGGCACCCCTGTGACCAAAGACCAGCACGTTAACCATTTAGCCACGGAACCGGACACTAGTAGCGGCATTGAAGCACACGGACGGAAGTGACAAGGGCACAGCAGAGTACAACAGAGGTGCGAACATCCACGTGGCTGCTGAGCGTGCTGCATAAGCGAGGTCCTGTGAGGCGCAACGGACAGCCAGGAGAGATGCCAAGTAACTCGACGCCCGTGTGACTCTGGCTGAGTGGACACCCTCTTTCTTCATGCGCTCTGTTGGGCAGGAATGTACCTGACTCTCCAGTCCTTGTGCCATATGACCTGTTCATTCAAGAGCTATAGGTGAAACTGCTACAAATATCAACGCACTACAGTAGCTCCAATTAATCTTGTGAGGATTCTAAATATTGTCTTTTAAAACGTCTGATGCGGCTGTTATAGAAGAGAATTACAAGGGAATAATTTCAGACAATCAAACGAAACTGCTTAAGTAATAATAGCAGAAGAATTAAAGTATTTACTGTTAATTCCGCCTGGGGACTAGGGATATGTTTTTTGGTAATCAGAATTGATGTTGACCTTCCTTTACCTTTCCGATTACGGACTGAAGATGCTTTTTTTAATACTGTATTTCCATTGAGGCTTCTGTTCTCAAACACTGCTTACCATGGAAATTGTTTATAGGCTTACCAGTTCTAATCTAACCTGCCCACATCCGATAATTTTAAGATTTAAACCGTGAGTTATGCGTCTTTAACCTGTTCTCTAATTCCTTCCTCTTGCAGTTTGCCTGCTGGTGATATGTTCCGGATCTTTCCTCATCCATTCTGTTTTTATCTTAGAAGATTTGTAACTCAATAGGGGACCACCATCGTGTCTCACATGTGAGGAACAGTAAGATTTATTGCGTCAGATAATAATATCTAAAGGGGGAAAACGGCGGTTATAAATGATATTTAAAAAAAAAACCAAACCCCATGGCACTACAGCCCTTGAAGAGCCTTGGCCTACCAAGCGACCGCTGCTCAGCCCGAAGGCCTGCAGATTACGAGGTGTCATGTGGTCAGCACGACGAATCCTCTCGGCCGTTATTCTTGGCTTTCTAGACCGGGGCCGCTATCTCACCGTCAGATAGCTCCTCAATTCTAATCACGTAGGCTGAGTGGACCTCGAACCAGCCCTCAGGTCCAGGTAAAAATCCCTGACCTGGCCGGGAATCGAACCCGGGGCCTCCGGGTAAGAGGCAGGGACGCTACCCCTACACCACGGGGGCCGGCTATAAATGATATTTAAAACCATAAAATTCAGCTTATGCTGGGCAATACAGTATATAAATACGCTCAACGCGCATTTCGAAAGGTATCTTGCTTTTCTTCATCACGAAAAAACAGAAAACGGAAACACGACGCATCAATGGTTACTAAAAAGAAAAGAACTTTAAATGGTGCCCTAAGATGTACTGTAACAGGGACGCCATTTTATCCCCATGCTAGGGACAACGAGTGGCAGCAGTAAAGCTTTACTTTCTGATGGTTCTGATAATGATTAACTATTACGTCGTGTTTCCGTTTTCTGCTTTCTCCTTATGAAGAAAAGCAAGGTACTTTCCGAAACGCGCATTGAGTATGTTTATATATTTTATTACACGGCATAATCCCAAAAATATTGCATCATGAACAGTTATTCGGCCCGTGAAAGTCTAAATGATGATATAAGAAAATTCTGCTTTTTTGGAATGAAAACTTCAAAACTAATGACAAATCTAACCAACTTCGAGGTCGAGAAAGCATAATATTGCTGATTTTTCATACGCAATATTAGCTGTTAATGGGGAACCTTGTCTAAAGGAGAAAGTTCACCTTTGGATGCTGCCATAATCTGCCTCTGTATAGGGAGATCATGATCCCATGTCAGTAGATGTAAACCTCTTTGAAGTCTAGATATCTTCACTGATTCGGTCTAGAACGGAGTCGTACAGCCCTTGTAACCATTCCCAAAGCAATTCGGCCTACAACTGTTGTAATGGGCACTTTGTATACCGCAGACCGGTAGAGCTCGGCCGGAATGTCATGGCACGACAAATGCGCACGGAAGTAGTTAGACTAGCAGAGAAGAAGAAAATAGGGGGTGATTACACCAGTATTTTGGCGGAGAGAGCGGGAGAGCAAACTCAGTATTTTACAGTGAAGATGACCGACAAGTCCATTCCGCAGACCGATACTAACACCGTGCGCAAGTGCCACAACTTCCTGGCTGAGCTCTACTAGGTCGCGATGGATGCCTGAAGATGAGCAAGATCCCACAAATGATCAAGCGGGTATAGATTGGGAAACCTTGCTGGTCCCTGGAATGTGTGAACACGACGCACGCAGTCCACCGAGACACGTGCCGTGTGTGGACGGGCGTCATCTTGTTGAAAAACTGTACCACGGTGCTCTTTTTTTGAGGGTAACACATATGGATGCAGGTTATCATGACTGACGTACCGCTGTGCCCTTAAGGTTCTCCGCATATCACAAGTGGCTTGTAACTTTATGATGCGATGAGTAAAGTCGGCGTGTCTCCACAACATATGTAGGGTATGTCGCAACCAACGAATGGGATGGTGAAGTCGTAGTCTGTCTGGTGCCAAACGTCGAAACATGGCGTAAGATGGCGTGTGGTGTTGTAGCGTCCAGTAATTGTGTTCGGATGGAAGGCACAGATAATACAGAGTTGTGTAATCCTTGGCGCACAATATGACGATCAATTCTTGGTGCGGTCTGTCTTGGATGACCAAAAACTTCACAACGTGTCTGGATGCTGCTATGTATCCATTGGGTCTACCATCGGGAAACTGTGACATCTGAATGCCCCACTTGCCCGGCAACTACATGATTTGACCGCCCGGCCTCAAGGACTAGTAATGCTGTGCAATGCGCCTACGTGATATATGCTCTGTGTTCGAGATCCACCCTCACTCTGTTGATTCACTGCCTGGCACTCCGAACATCCCTATAGTTGTGGCGGTACTACAAGCGCACTCTTGTGACCGTTATTGGCTTTTTTTGCTAGTTGCTTTACGTCGCACCGACACAGAAAGGTCTTATGGCGACAATGGGACATGAAAAGGTTAGGAGTGGGAAGGAAGTACCCGTGGCCTTAATTAAGGTACAGCCCCAGCATTTGCCTGGTGTGAAAATGGGAAACCACGGAAAACCATTTTCAGGGCTGCCGACAGTGGGTTTCGAACCTACTATCTCCCGAATACTGGATACTGGCCGCACTTAAGCGACTGCAGCTATCGAGTTCGGTACCGTTATTGGTCATAGTAATTCTAACACACACTTATCGATGGAATGCACTTGTATAATATTACGTTCAAGTTGGACCATACCTTCTGGGTGCCTATCTTGTTTTGTCATTGGCTGTCTATGCATTCATTATGAAGTTATTACGCAAAGAAAGTAAACATAAACAATTCGCTCTTGACTGATCTCATAGAACTCCGGCTTATCCAAATTATTTTTAGGGTCACTGGAATTAGCTTGGCTCGTAGATTTACACACAAGGATAAAAAAGCAATAACATAGATCTTAGGAGCCATTCTTCGTGTGATAAACATAGCAAGAAATATACTGGTTACACTATCATGTCGAGTATCTTCGGATATTGAATTCCAGTGCATCACTACACTGAATTTGTTTATTATTGTTAAATATTTATCATAGGTCTCACAAATGATCCAGTATACTCCGCTGTTCCCAGCGTGCAAGTGCAATACTTAACAGTTAGCAAATGAAAAATAAAAGTTTCCTTTTTACACAAGCATAGCTGACTATTAAGGTGAATCCGTGATTTCAGGACAAGAGAAGCGTAGTTCTTACAAAACAAAAATATTATTAAGTTCAGAGTTCCTTAATTGCGGTTTAGTAAATCGTAATACAGCAACATTTATCAGGATAATGTTACTCCATACTCCTGGGAGAAGTCATTGAGCGGAGGAGTGGAGCCTAGGGCTTGGTTAAGCCCCTGATGCGGTAACTAATAGGGGCCAGCTAATGGGATCTGTCACAGCCCCACCGGTGCTGCTGCTGCTGCACGTGACCACACACAATGAGAGGACGGGGTTTTGTAGATCTCGCGGACAGTCAAGAGTTAAGCAGAGGATACACACTGTCAGCTCTTACGTCCAGAGAGGATGGAAGCAGTATAATTTCCATGCTTGAAACAGATTACTCCTAGAGGTGTTCTTTTTCACCTTGATACCTTTATTAACTAGGGCGTTCAGTTACACCTTTAGATACATCGTTGGAATTTAAGAACCAGAAGGTACTCCCCAGTATTTTGTTTTCAGTGCTGCTATAGGTACGGTATATTTATTAATCAAATCGGCTCCCTTTTCCCTCCCTTACTTTGAGCCGCAGGGGCGGCTGCTATAAGCACAACACAAGACATAAGTGAACGGAAATATTTTTTGTACCATTCCAGTGCACGCTGTTTCGTTAGGACTAATCCTAAAGTAGAATATTAAAATCTGTGATTATATCTTCCTATAAACTACCACTGAACTGTGTTCATAATTTACAATCTAAGTCCAATCACATTTTTCCTCTACTTAAATACTGATTTTCGAACATATGTGTACGTGCTGTCGTAACAGGTGTACCCACAAACAAACAAACAAACAAACAAACAAACAAACAAACAAACGAACGAACAAACAAACAAACAATTAAATAGATGAAATGAAATGTCGCATGGCTTTTAGTGCCGGGATATCCCAGGACGGGTTCGGTTCGCCAGGTGCAGGTCTTTCTATTTGACACCCGTAGGTGACCTGCGCGTATGATGAGGATGAAATGATGATGAAGACAACACATACACCGAGCCCCCGTGCAATTGGAATTAACCAATTAAGGTTAAAATCCCCGACCCGGCCGGGAATCGAACCCGGGACCCTCTGAACCGAAGGCCAGTACGCTGACCGTTCAGCCAACGAGTCGGACATTAAATAGATAAATATATACTTTTTTATAATTTGCTTTACGTCGCACTGACACAGATAAGTTTTATGGCGACGATGGAATAGGAAAGGCATAGGAGTGGGAAGGAAGCGACCGTGGCCTTAATTAAGGTACAGCCCCAGCATTTGCCTGGTGTGAAAATGGGAAACCACGGAAAACCACGTTCAGGGCTGGCCGATAGTGGATTTCGAATCCACTATCTCTCGGATGCAAGCTCACAGCTGTGCGCCCCTAACCGCACGGCTAACTCGCCCGGTAATAGATAAATAAATTTAAACAAACAAAAATAGCAAACAAACAAACATTCAAACAAACGGAAAAGCCAATCAATCAATCAATCAATCAATCAATCAATCAATCAATCAATCAATCAATCAATCAATCAATCAATCAATCAATCAATCAATCAATCAATCAATCAATTAAATAAAACAGCCAAACAAGCACAAAACGAACAAGTAGACAAACGATTAAATAAACACATAACGACCAGACAGTCGAACGAAATCTATATAAATTAAATTGTAGGGGGTCTGCTGTCTGTAATTTCTTTTGTTTTGCCAATTTTTCAGATATTTATCCGTTTTAGGTCAACTCAAGACCGAATCGGTGGTTTTTACGTTTCGTGTCTGTTTGTTTGTCTGTTTGTTTGTCTGTTCGTCTGTCTCTTTGTCTGTTTGTCCGTTCCACCATCACGTCGAAACGGCTGGATAGATCTCAACCAAACTTCATATTTAGAATATACTCATCCCGGGGAAGGTTTCGATATGCATATCGTTTTAAAATCTTTGAATACACGGGAAGTTTATAAGAAAACCAGAATGGTTTTTCCACCATCACGTCGAAACGGCTGGATAGATCTCAACCAAACTTCATTTTTAGAGTATACTCATCCCGGGGAAGGTTTCGATATGCATATCATTTTAAAATCTTTGAATACACGGGGGATTTATAGGAAAACCAGAATGGTTTTTCCACCATCACGTCGAAACGGCTAGATAGATCACAACCAAACTTCATATTTAGAGTACACTCATCCCGGGGAAGGTTTCGATATGCATATCATTGTATCTTTGAATAGACGGGGAGTTTATAGGAAAACCTGAATGGTTTTTCCACCATCACTTCTAAACGGCTGGATAGATCTCAACCAAACTTCATATTTAGAGTATACTCATCCCGGGGAAGGTTTCGATATGCATATTATTTTAAAATCTTTGAATACACGGGGGTTTATAGGAAAACCAGAATGGTTTTCCTCCATTTTCTCTTATACTATTGATTTTCTGTAAACTTAGTTTACCGTACGTGGAACGCCTCTTCATTATAAACAACTTTCGTTATGTTCATAATTTACCTTACTCTTCACATGACGGAGAAATTTACAATTTTCCGCTGGTTATCATGCTCTGCATTGAGTGACCGACAGACCGACAACGAACCTACAGGTTACCATGGCAACGTCATTGACTGCATGCCAGCAGGGAAGTAACATATTGCCATTTTTCTCATCATGCTTTTAAATTCGTGGTTGTTCCTTGGGTAGAAGGCAAGAGAGGCGTCAATCGGCCTATCTGCGGGATATTGGCGGAATATCGTTGGATGTTATAACCGCCCTCGAATAGATTAAGTAATAACCCCATTAGTCATCTTCTTCTTATTTGTTTACCTAAGAATCACTGGACCTAAATTTCTCCTCTGTTACCGCTTTATTATATCCATAACTCACACTAGCATAATTTATTGAGGGGCATTTGATTTTGCAATACATTCACTTGGCATTTACATATTTGTCGTTATCCGGCTGTCCTCAGTTATAATCCATTTTCTATTACTTTCAACTTTCTTAACTGTATTATTTTCTTCCTTAATTACGCCGTATGTACGCGAGTGCTACAAACTACTGGATGTATTTCCACCAAGACTCATATTTAGAATACACCTGTCCTTGATAGGTTTTAGGGCAAATATTGTTTCTAAATCCCTGAACTGACTGGGGGTTTATACGAAACCGAAACAGTGATTTTGCACTTCCACAAAGTATACACAACCAAAATGGAAATCTACCTACCTTGGTAGAAATTAATTTCTAAACCTTTTTTCTCATGTGCATCATTTCGATACAAGGATTAATAAGGGAGATATCATTAACGGACCGTTTTTCTGTACAAGTCCCATCGGACTTAACTCACGAGCGGGTGCGTGTAAAGCGTATTCCTTACAACTTGAAAAGTACTGAAGACATTCGAACCAAAATTTATATTTAGCATCCACCTGTCCAAAGGTAGGTTTTAAACGTAAATAACATTTCATGTTCCGGAATGGACTGGCGGTTTATAGGGAACCGAAATGGTGATTTCACTCTTTCACAATATATACAAAACAAGACCAACCTGAGTGGAAATCGACCAAACGTGATGGAATTCCACCTCTAAACTTTTTTTTTCATGTGCATTTCTTCGTCAGGAGGATTAATAAGGGAGTTATCATGAATGGTCACTTTTGCAGGTTAAGTCCAGCGGACATAGCCCAAAAGGTGTTTTACATGGAGCAGATTCCGTATCTATATAAATCAAATCGTAACGACTGTGTGCCTCTACACTGACTATTTTGGCGAAATTTTCATACAGCTTTCCGTTTAAGGGGTAATAATGACCATCTCCATAATTTTTGTTTTAGTTTCCTGAAAGTCCTCATTTTTACCCGCCTCGCCCAAAATCCACATTGCGGCATAATCTGCAAGAAGAAAAAGAAGATAATTGAAATTTGACAAAATTATACGTTTTAGCCTATAACGAACGGAAAACATCCTAGATCATTAAATTTTTCATTTTTTATCCCCGAAGAATATCGAAATATGCAGGCAATTTTAATGATGGTGCAGACCTTCGGAAATTCCTATCAAATAACGGATTGCACAATCTCCGTTCAATTTGGAATGATCTACAACCTTGGTCTTATGACTTTTTGCCGTATCTGTATCCCTGTTACGTTTGATTTTTCTCTATTAATCGATGTTAAGTCAATTTGGAATTTTCACATGCATAATTCATACTTTCAATTACTTATATTAAATACAGAATCATCAAACTCTTCACGAAAATTGGCCCACCCCGTAGCCATATGTGAGCCAAATGCTATGTATGTAGCTGTCACATAATTATCCGAAAAGTAATGTAATGTGAGATAACCTTACGAAATCTTTACCCTGTTCCACGTTTCTAACTCAATCTGACCCAAGAATAGATGACATATCATAGGACCAGCCATTTAGGCCACTAAATCCGGCGTGTCTTATGGTATAATCCTTTGTCGATATGACGTACGTTTAGTAGCAGTTAATCTGTAAATGAAGGTCTTCAATATTGTAAACACGCATAGGCCCTATACTTTCGTATGTCACTCTATATATATTCACTGACGTCGATTTTTAGCGGTCGAGAAAGGGTGGGTCTGCTATTGTAATCAGTACTCCCCACACCGACTTTGTCTGGCAGTAGGAAAGGGTTCCTTCTCCAACTCCTGTGTAACTGTCGTTAGTAATTAAGGCCTACAATTGAAATGAATAGTTCCCTTCTCGATTTGACTTGCAGAAGGCAAGTGAGCATGCAGTTTTGTTTAAAACTCCCCTACCCGATTGTGTTTGGCAGTAGGCAAGGGTGCCCGCCATTATAAAGAAATGTCCTCATCTAAAATGTGACTGGCATTAGGCATAGTGGCCTGCTATTTTGATGGAAACTTACCAACTTGGTGTGACTGGCAGTAAGCTGGCTGGCAGTAGGAAAATGGGCCTGGCATTATAATGATAACTGTACAACTCAATTTCGAGTGATAGTAGGGTAATTGCCTGCCATTATAATAGAAACTCCTCAACTGTAATCTGTCTGGAAGTAGGAAAGGGGGCTGCCATTTTAACGAAAACTCCCCAAATCGATTCTGTCCGCGTAGTAGGCAATGGGGCCTGCAATTATAATGTAAACTTCCCAACTCGATTGTGAATGCCATTAGGCAAGTGAGCCTGCCGTTATATCACAAATCCGTAACAAACACTTTACATTGGAAACAATGTACGGGGACCTCCCCATGCTCTTTCTCGGATAACGCTAAGAGACATGCAATTTTAAAACTCTTATTTACTGCATGTACACTATTTACTTCGATATTCGAATACAATGTAGAATACCGTAGCGAAGCACGGGTACATTCGCTAGTATTAAATAAACAGACAGAGAAAGGAAGAAACTACTAAACACTTAACAAACAGGCGGAGAAATACTACTTAATCGAACAAATAAAACCATATAAACAATTTATGCTATTATGTCGCACCGACTCAGACGATGGGATAGGAGAGGCATAGGAGTGGGAAGGAAGCGGCCGTGAACTTAATTGAGGTGCAACCCCAGCATTTGTCTCGTGTGAAAATGGGAAACCACAGGAAACTATCTTCGGAGCTGGTGACAGTGGGATTCGAACCCAAATGCTAGCTCACCTACACGCCGCGAACCACGTAGCCAACTACCTCGCTAAGCGCGCGCTCAAAAATATCGGTTACGTATAAATAGTTCCTACTCGAGAACAGGAATAAAATCTGTGTAAGTTTTTTATTTTATTTTGTAGAATGGCATTAATGCAGTTTACAATCTCGTCCAGGCGTAAGAAGTACGTTAGAGATAGAGGGACTATGCTGTATGTAAGGATTTACACTTTTCCGTCTTCAACCCGATCACTATTAAATACATTTTGTTTTACTAAATGCATATTAAACGTTTAATAACTGCACACAAATTAATACTACTTCTATCTGAAACAGTGCTTTATACTCACATAATACTAGGTCCTGCAACCGGACGAGTTGGCCGTGCGGCTAGGGGTGCGCAGCTGTGAGCTTGCATCCAGGAGATAGTGGGTTCGAACCCCACTGTCGGCAGCCATGACGATGGTTTTCCGTGGCTTCCCATTTTCACACCAGGCAAATGCTGGAGCTGTACCTTAATTAAGGCCACGGACGCTTTCTTCCCGCTTTTTGCCCTTTCCTATCCCATCGTCGCTATAAGACCTATCTGTGTCGGTGCGACGTAAAGCAACTAGCAGAAAAAAAAAAAAGGGTCCGGTCCTGCGACAATAATCATGTGCGCTCAGTTCAGTTATCAAAATACGGTATCAATAGTATTTTACCTATTACAATGCACTCTCACCATTGGTAAAGAATTCTGTTTCTATGAACATATTCAAGCGTAATGCAAGTCGCTATTATTGGACTCAATATTTAAATAACACTGTATGATTAATTATCCTGTAAATTTCTAGTACCAGTTATTTCATTGCTCTCTTTGCGTTCATAAATACTTCTGTTTAACTGTGAAAACATTTGTATGTATTGCAGCATACAATTTTAACACGTTAAAATGTTTGATGGTGTTTGATGGTTCATGGTGTAGGTTAGTGTAATCACGTCCTAGTTCGTGAACCATGGACAACGGCTGAGTGGCCTAGTAAGTGGTCCTGAGAGTGGGGACACCAACTGCTATGGAATGGGAATGGCATCTCGGACATATTCTGAATCATGCCCCTTCTTGTGCTAGGACCATGCAATCCACCGGTGGCCCCTAACCCGTTAGAGGAGAGATCCTCAATTGGACTATGTGTAAGAGGGTAGCATCCTGCTTCACAGAATTTTTCATCAAGCACGCTCAGAACGTTTTAAACAAGCATCGGACAATTGGGAGTAATGGAGTTTCACTCTCATTCGACAGGCGAGGAACTCCTTGGAAACAACTTGGCGAAAGAAATGGAATTGCGACGGGGAGCTATCAATATTAATGGGGATTATGGAAGAAAGAAAGAAAGAAAGTAGGGCTGGCTGAGTCAGCAAGGAGGATGCGTCTGAATGTGTTAGGAGTTAATGATGTTCGGCTAAGGGGAGATAACGAGGAAGAGATAGGAGATTATAAAGTGTACTTGACGGGTGTTGAAAAGGGAAGAGCAGAGTGTGGGGTAGCACTGTTAATCAGGAATATTATTGCACGCAACATAGTTTCTGTCAGGTACGCAAATGAGCGAATGATGTGGGTAGATTTGGCAGCTGGACGAATTAGGACGAGAATTATCTCAGTGTAGTCAGCATGTGAGGGTGCAGATGAGGATATACTCGTAGTTGACAAGTTTTATGAAGAATTAAGTGACACCGTAGTCAGGGTCACCAGCAAGGACAGAAAGGTGCTATTGGGCGATTTCAAGGCGAGAGTTGGAAATCGAATTGAAGGATACGAAAGGGTGATTGGTTAATATGGAGAAGACATGGAAGCTAATACGAATGGGAAAAGTTTGCTAGACTTGTGTGCTAGTATGGGATTAGCAGTTACAAATACAGTACATTCTGCAAGCATAACGCTATTCACCGCTACACATGGGAGGGTAGGGGCACCAGATCCACAATACACTATTAAACCTATAATTCTACCTTGCTGAAATTTCAACTACAATATGGAATGCATCCATATTTTTACTGCAAACTCATCTTGCGTTCCGTGGCGGGCCAACTCACAGCGGGAGGCGACCAACCAAAACATCGAACGAGGTAGGAAGATTTCGGAAGACCTCGGGTAATTAATAATGAAATTCTGGCTAATAACCCTCATTGCAAGAGATTTCGACACTGTCATTAACAAGGAAATAAGTAATTAAGAATTTGGGAAATATTTGATGAAGCTAAATTTCACTGGGTGGAAATATTTTTAATTAGGCTTGGAGAGAAGGTAGCATCTTGGTCGAGTGGAAAAGACGTGTCAAGGACGTAGGTCAAAATGCGCGGGAATCATTGTGCATGAAATTAATTAATAACGCCCGTTAAAGAGACAGGAAAAATCAGCGAACAACACCATCGTGACTGAAAAAATTATGTGGAATATCTGGGAGTGAGTCTCAAAGAAATCGGTCCAGAGGTCATCAAATGGAATGATTGCGCCACAGTAGATAACGCCAAGCAATGCGTCGCTAGAGAAGGCGTAAATACACCCTCATCAACCAAGAGAGTCAGTCATAATTCAATTGTCCGAGAGAGTGAACATACGTCAGGCGACATTAAGAAGAAGGCTTAAAGTGGGCGAAGCAGACTTAAAGAATCTCTGAAGTAAGTTGGCTTCAGGGATGCTTATTTTACCCAGTGGTAATGGTGAGCGAAGACAACTTAGATATTGAAGCATTGTAGTTAAGACATCTATCCTGGTCGGGTAAAAATCACAAGTTAAATAGTTGTAGGATTCCTGAACTTCTGCGTAGGGAGACAGCAGATTCATAGATAGCTCTTTGAATGATTGCGGACAAGGTTATTTTGACAATCGGTGAGGGAGGACTGTTGTAGTCTGGCAGAGATAAGCTTTTGTCTAACGGTCATTCACATATTATGTGGAACACCTGGAGGAAAGCAGTTGGAAATTTCCGTGAACTGCATCAGTTGAATTCTCAACACGAGGCTAGGCGGTTTATATTGTTGTATATGTGTACAGATTACAATTTATTGTAAAGTTTCATAAAAGATATTAATGTGTGTTGCTATAAGACAAGTGCAGAATCAGTGCATTTATAAGGTTAGTATTTAAGCGAAGAATGTGTCCTACAATTATGAGGGGCTACGTCCAGAGGTGGCTGGCGCAAGATGAAGTCGAGATAATGCCACGTCAAACGGGACAATTACAGGTCTGTCTATTTTAAATATTATGTTTTGTAGTTAGAGATGTAAATGCTTGTCGCTTTAAAGTAATTAATTAATAAATCATAACACCGCGTTGTATATGTGGCGTGTGTAAAGTTAAGTATGGTGCGATAATGATGATGTGTCTTGTCGTTATTCCATTGTGGAGGCGAATTGTCTGTTATTTATGTCAGCGAGCGAGACTTTAAACTGTGTTTAAATGTCTTTGAAAATAAAAGCGAGGTTAAATATTGCAATGAAAATCAATGACATAATGTTCGAGCCGGTAAAAGTTACAATAACGATAACGACAAAATAAACGTTATGAGTGTGATAAAGTCAAATGACATATCCAATAATAATAATAATAATAATAATAATAATAATAATACGTCAGGATAAAATTGAGATAATAATGCGTTCAGCTGTTACGCAAGCGAGATTTGCGATTTATATCGAAATACAGTGAAGTATGATAAAGTTTGGCATTTTTGGGAAATTCAAATTTTGTGATACAGTGTACTTGTGACATAGAAAATCACGGCATGCTATTTTGCTCCTTAGGTCCGGAAAAATTTCGAGAAGTTAATTGTGAGATCATTATAAAGTTGTTTGATCATGGGATCGCTTATGTTTAAAAGTTCCAAGCAAGAAGAAAATGGATTGTAATTGAAATGAAATATTATGAGAATAATTAGGAAGATGTTAAAGATAGAGTAAGCCTGTATTTTATGAGTGATGCAGAATAAGCAGGACGCAGTCGCTTAAGTGCGGCCAGTATCCAGTATTCGGGAGATAGTGGGTTCGAACCCCACTGTCGGCAGCCCTGAAGATGGTTTTCTGTGGTTTCCCTTTTCACAACAGGCAAATGCTGGGGCTGTACCTTAAATAAGGCCACGCCCGCGTCCTTCCTATTCCTAGCCCCTTCCCGTCCCATCGTCGCCATAAGACCTGTCTGTGTCGGTGCGACGTAAAGCAACTTGTAAAAAAGAAAAAAAAAGAAAATAAATATAGATGAAGTATGTCGTATTTATGCATGTACCTGATTGTCAACTTACCATAAGGGATCTATTTTCTGAGGTAAAATGGGCATCTTACCTGCAAAAGAAAAGCGTCAATTAATAAAGGTACCCGTATAGAAAATATCTGACAACAGTATATTAGCACATACCCCATGCATAGAGACACGAATTGTCCTGCTCCTTGGATGAATGGCCAGAGTACTGCCCTTCGATTCTGAGGGCTCCAGGATCGATTTCCGGCCGGGCTGTCAAATCTTCTGATTCGAAGTCTGTCTGATTTTAGCCGCTTGTCTTAATACACAACTCTGCGTATACATAAAACACACAGCCGGCCAGAAACATGCGATAGTGAATACATCTCTCCACACAGGGTTGGCATCTGGAATATCATCAGGCTGTAAACTGGTCTTAATCCACAAGACGTTCCACCCCAACTAACTGGGATAAGGCCAGAAAGAAGGGAACAAAAATTACGTTAAAAATTCTCTCGTTGGCAATGATGTACTTGCGAGTCTTTACTTCAGCCTGTTATTGACACGTACAGTCGCTGACGAAAGGAATGTAGGCATGGTATCTTCTTCTTCAGCACAAATGGGTCACTTAGGACCACGCGGAATGAAAATTTGTTCTTTTTCATCGAATGATGTGATTTCTGTTTCTCCTTTCTGTAGGCGTACATGTCAATTATATATGCAATCTTTCTGTTCGGAAACATATGACATGTTATGACTACTCGTAAAATTGTAACTGGAGTTTCTCAGTAAAATTCAGTCGCAATTAAGAAATCATTGTTCAGGCTCTAAATATTGGAGACATTTGCTTGAAATGATGCCACTGTCCAACAAAAAAAGTGTGGGAGAAGGAAAGGATGCGGTACAGATATGCCAAAAACAAACGTTAAGTTGACGTTTAGCGCTTCAGAATACTAGCCATCATATTTCGAATTTATACCGCATGAGACAGGACAAATTGCAGAGAAACTTTCCACGACCTACCACGACTGTTCTAATAATAATGAAAGATTAGAATTCAACTTAACGCAGCTCTATTCATGAAACGGTGCCATCGTCCATCACTAGATGGTTCACAATGCGCAATTATAATCGGAGTAATTTATGGCACCATATTTGCACGGAAGTCTGATGTCTTCTCGTCATGAAAAATGGTTCTCTGCAAACAATCCCTTTAGAGGCCTTTCACTGCGAAGTCGACCGAAGCGCAGCTAGATAGCCTGCAGACATTAGAGCTAACTTGGTCAAAGTGATGAAATCCTGAGCCATTTTACTTGTCTTTTGTTGTCAGATTCATGCCTTCCCTAATTAAACTCACGAGACTGAGTGAACGGTGTTGCAGCCCTCAGTCCAGGATTAAACTCCTTCAACTAAACGGGAACCGAATACGGGACCTCCAGAAAAGAGGCAGGCACGCTACACCTATCCCAAAAGGCGTCCTTTAACGTTCTAATAGATCTACAGACAGCTGGGCTGATTCGCTCACACAGTAGAAGCGCTAGCCTTCAGAGCTCAAGTTGGTTAGCTCGATATTAGTTCATTTCAAGGTGCTGAAATGCACGTCTCATGCAGGTAGATTTACCGCCACGTAAGAAAAACTCAAATGGAACAAATTTCCGGCACCTCGGTGACCCCAAAAATCGTAGTTAGTGGGAGATAAAACCAATATTAGGCTATTATTCTTATTCTTATTCTTATGCTTATTCTTATTCTTATTGTTATTCTTATTATTCTTATTTCTGGTCTTTTTTCCAATATACAGGATTCGGCAATTCATGCGAATTAAGCCCAGTTTTACGGGTTCACATCATTCGTGCCGCTAACCCTATATGGAGGGTTGTATTCATTACTGCGTGCTTCTAGAGTGAATGGTAGTGCGCTGCGTTGTATGTAGATGAACAAAAGTGTATTTAAAAGCAAACACCCAGCATTCGAGCCAGAGATATTAACCATCATCATCTTCTTCCTCCTAGCCGTTTTCCCATTTTATTGGGTCGGCACCTGATCTCGACTTGACTCAGTTTTTCGACCGGATGCCCTTACTGACGTCAATTTTTACGCGGAAGGATATATTCTCTATTGCGTGCTACTTACTTGGTAACTATCAGCGTGGTGTTTTGTACGTAGGTGAAGAGAAGTGTATTAAGACAAAACAAAAGCAGCCAGTTCCGTAGCCAAAGGAATTAACCACGCGCAGTTGAAATCTTCGGACCGGTCGGGAATCAAATCCGGGACTCTCTGAACTTAAGACCAGTACCCTGACCGCTCAGCCAAGAAACCGGATTATTATTATTATTATTATTATTATTATTATTATTATTATTATTATTATTATTATTATTATTATTATTATTATTATTATTATTATTATTATTATTATCATTGTACCGGGTGGTACATCTCAACGCCGCACATTCAAAACTAGCGCCTAAATAAAATCCTGTATTGGTGAAACAGTGAAACTGAAACTACACCAACTTGGAACTTTAATCAGAAGATGTCACCAATAAAATATAGAGTAATTTTGTTATTGTAAAGTTTCCTACACTGACTGAACTTCGCCTAGTTTTGTTTGCTATTCATCAAGAAGTTTGGAGATTTTTCCACAGATGACACCACTAAAAAACTATTATCATGCACCCTGGTGCAAAGTGAAAGAACTTATAATTTAAAGTTTTGTATTTCTACATTTTGGTAGCTGATTGATGTTCATTTATTTTTGGGTTGGCAATATTTCCTTTTTCTTTCCGCCAGTTTTTGAATCTAGCCAATCCCTAATTTCTGTATTTAATTTTCCACCTATCACAGGCTTCTTGTTCCATTCTGAGTGTTACTTTTGAAATCTACCAATAAAATTGAGAGGGTGTGGCTAGTTTAGTTTTGAATGATCTCGAATCTTCCCTGAGGGTTTATAAACTGCGGCTTTTCACTTTCTTGGCCAACTGATCGTCAACTTACTATGTGTGTGTGTGTGTGTGTGTGTCAAAGCAGACGGCGGGCGGCCTCTTTCGTCGGCAACAGAACATCTACAAGGTAATGACCACAAACTTCTTTCTTTCTTGCTACCTCCGCAGTTTAACCCGAGGGAAAGGTCCGACTCTTTAGTTATGTAACAAGCTTTTCTAAAATGTAACTCTCTTTCAGCTAATGTAAAACCTTCATAAAATCTTTAACTGTAAATCGGGGATAGAGAGTGATGTACCCTCTCGAGCTCTCCTTCATCTTGATTTGGGGTGAATACGTTTTTCTCTAACTGTTTTTCCTACTGTAATGTGTTAAAGTAATTTCTATACAAGTCACCTCAGTAGTTTGGGAATAGCCCCTGTTTCATCGGCCTAGAGCCCCTTAGGTTGTTTTAGTGTTCATATCTAGGAGTGCAAGTATACGCCTCCATTCAGTTTGTGTTTCGGGCCATTTACTTAACCTGTTCTTTTCCGCAAAGGCCCTATAGGTTGGGTACAAGATACCCCTGTTTCAAATTGTAAGTTGGGCCATGGAAGGCCAGAGAATGTAAGATTTTTGATGTTGCCTCGAGGAGGCTGAAAGAAAACGGAGAGCCTGTTAGCTCTTTTTCAAGTCTTGTAATTGTAAAGAGTGCCTCTGGAAGGCTAGATTTTTGTATTTTGGAGAGCAAGTGCTCTTGAATTAGGGGATTTCTGCCCTTGAATAATTTGTGCTCTTTTGTAAATTTGAGCTAGAAGCTCAGGAAATGCAAAGCGAGGGGCTTGAAGCCCAGGATTTGTCAAGACCACTAATCCTGTCTTTTCCTAGACTTGTTTTATGATTATCACTATACCTGATGTTTCATTATTATGATGAAAAATTGTTAAGTTTGAAGTGCTGAAAATATAACCCTCAGTTTAAGTTTTAAATTCAATTCTTGACATTGTAGTTAGACCCATTCACCCCGGCACCTTCTTTCACCTCTGCGTTCCACAGATACCCCGGAACAATTATTATTATTATTATTATTATTATTATTATTATTATTATTATTATTATTATTATTATTATTCCCAGCTCCATGGCTGAATAGTCTTGGCTTTCGATCCCCGGAGCCCCCGGTTCGATTTCCGGCCAGGTTGAGGAGTTTTAATCCTAAACGTTTGGTTCGGGTACTGGGTATTTGTGCTGTCCTCAATATTCCTGGAACTCACATTACACTATCCTCCATCACAGTACGCAGTTTTTGATATACAGCAGAAGCCGCCCACCATTGTGGGAGGGTCTGCCTTACAAGGGCAGCACCAGACTAGCAATTCTCACACGAATATTCTACTACTACTACTACTACTACTACTACTAATAATAATAATAATAATAATAGTATGGCCTCAGCTACCGTTTGCAGACATTTCAATTTGACGCCATCTGGCTGTCTGCTCGTCAATTTCGACGTTCTGTTGTACTCTTGGCCTACTGGATGGCAGACCGAGTAAACCGAAATTCTCCTGGGCGTCTGAGGGTGATATTTAATGAATTTTGTCGCGTAAACACCAAATGTGTCACCAGAGATATTTTACATACCGACATAGTACGACATGGAGCGTCGAATGGACCTTTTTCCGCCCTTCAAAAATCCGACTACCTCTGCCGGGTTTGAACCCGCTATCTTCGGATCCGGAGGCCGACACTCTACCACTGATCCACAGAGGCAGCTAAGTACTAGTAGTAAATCTACAGATTCGAGTGTCAATGACCAAAGGAATCTTAACTGCCAACAGAGAGCGTTAGAGCTAGATTTCGGTCCCGGAAGCAGGCGTTGCGAGTACATAATAAATGCCTAACTTAACAATCCAAGGATGTCTCAGAAAAAAACATTAATTGTTAAAATGCGTGCCGACTTTACCGACCACGCGTGCAGAGTCGGTGCCCACATCCAAGAGCAGATTTAAGAAAGCGAAAGAGCATGGCACGGGTGGCCTGAGCCTGTATTGAGAGGTTGGATGTAGCAGAGAGAAAGGATTGGAATGCAAGCCGTGGGTGTTAATGTTAATGTTTTATCACATGTTTTATTGTGCAGCTCCTATCGCAGGAGGCTGTGTTCATCTGTTCATCTCGGGGACAGCCGGCATCTTTCTCTGTCACCCGGTACACAACACCCTGCTCCGCAACTACCTGCATCCTTGCTAACAGATACAATTCTGCAACAATAACCATATTCTACTAATCACGCAGCAACATTCGAATTTTCATGTAAACCATAAGTTGAAGTCTTTTTTAAGAATAAATGTGAATTATTATTATTATTATTATTATTATTTCTTTCTTTCTTTCTTTCTTTCTTTCTTTCTTTCTTTCTTTCTTTCTTAATCTGCTTAACCTCAGGGTTGGCTTTCCCCTCGGACTCAGCGAGGGATCCCACCTCTACCGCCTCAAGGGCAGTGTCCTGGAGCGTGAGACATTGGGTCGGGGATACAACTGGGGAGGATGACCAGTACCTCACCCAGGCGACCTCACCTGCTACGCTCAACAGGGCCTTGAGGGAGGATGGGAAGATTGGAAGGGATGGACAAGGAAAAGGGAAGGAAGCGGTTGTGGCCTTAAGTTAGGTACCATCCTGGCATTTGCCTGGAGGAGAAGTGGGAAACCACGGAAAACGACTTCCAGGATGGCTGAGGTGGGAATCGAACCCACCTCTACTCAGTTGACCTCCCGAGGCTGAGTGGACACCGTTCCAGCCCTCGTACCACTTTTCAAATTTCGTGGCAGAGCCGGGAATCCAACCTGGACCTCCGAGGGTGGCAGCTAATTGCACTAACCACTAATCCACAGAGGCGTACATTATTATTATTATTATTATTATTATTATTATTATTATTATTATTATTATTATTATTTATTGTAGGAAGGTAGGGATGAAATAGCTTCATAGAATAATAAGATTAGCATGGAGTGTTGGTAAGGTACCTTCAGATTGGACAAAAGCAGTAATTGCACCTACCTATAAGCAAGGGAGCAGGTAGGATTGCAACTATCGAGGTATCTCATTGATTAGTATACCATACAAAGTATTCACTGGTATCTTGGAAGGCAGGGGGTGATCAGTGGTTGAGAGGAAGTTGGGTGAAAACCAATGTGATTTCAGACCACAGAGGGGCCGTCGGGATCAGATTTTCAGTATGCGCCAGGTAATAGAAAAATGCTACGAGAAGAATAGACAGTTGTGTTTAAGTTTCGTAGATCTAGAGAAAGTATATGACAGGGTACCGAGGGAAAAGATGTTCACCATACTGGGGGATTATGGGATTAATGATAGATTATTAAAATCAATCAAAGGCATTTATGTTGAGAATTGGGCTTCAGTGAGAATTGATGGTAGAATGAGTTCTTGGTTCAGGGTACTTATAGGGGTTAGACAAGGCTGTAATCTTTCACCTTTGCTGTTCGTAGTTTACATGGATCATCTGCTGAAATGTATAAAATGGCAGGGAGGGATTCAGTTAGGTGGAAATGTAGTAAGCAGTCTGGCCTATACTGACGACTTGGTCTTAATGGCAGACTGTGCCGGAAGACTGCAGTCAAATATCTTGGAACTTGAAAATAGGTGCAATGAGTATGGTATGAAAATTAGCCTCCCGAAGACTAAATTGATGTCAGTAGGTAAGAAATTCAACAGAATTGAATGTCAAATTGGTGATACAAAGCTAGAACAGGTCGATAATTTCAAGCATTTAGGTTGTGTGTTTTCCCAGGATGGTAATATAGTGAGATTGAATCAAGGTGTAGTAAAGCTAATGCAGTGAGCTCACAGCTGCGATCAACAGTATTCTGTAAGAAGGAAGTCAGCTCCCAGACAAAACTATCTTTACATCGGTCTGTTTTCAGACCAACTTTGCTTTACGGGAGCGAAAGCTGGGTGGACTCAGGATATCTTATTCATAAGTTAGACGTAACAGACATGAAAGTAGCGAGAATGATTGCTGGTACAAACAGGTGGGAACAATGGCAGGAGGGTACACGGAATGAGGAGATAAAGGCTAACTTAGGAATGAACTCGATGGATGAAGCTGTACGCATTTACCAACTTCGGTGGTGGGGTCATGTGAGGCGAATAGAGGAGGATAGGTTACCTAGGAGAATAATGGACTCTGTTATGGACGGTAAGAGAAGTAGAGGAAGACCAAGACGACGATGGTTAGACTCAGTTTGTAACAATTTAAAGATAAGAGGTATAGAAATAAATGAGGCCACACCACTAGTTGCAAATAGAGGATTGTGGCGACGTAATCGAGACGTATTAGAGGCTGCCTAGCGGAGGAAGTAAAGGCGTAATCTGTTCACCTGGAAGAACGTGGGTTCCATTCTCCCCCAGGAAGTTAAACATTTAGAAACCAGAATTTCACTGCAGGAGAGGCACATGGCCCCGAGGTTCACTCAGCTTATACCAAAAATAAGTGCGGTACCAGGTTAATTCCCGTGGACAAAGGTATCTAGAATGAATCTAACCTCTTTATCCCACTTAATGCCGCGGTTACAGATAACGAATATTTATACGTTCCACTTCTCTAAGAATCTTCGTGGCCAGTACGCAGATAGCTTTGTTTTGCTGTGTTTCTAATTACAGCAGGAAAGGGAGTTACAAGTATGTATGTTTCCAGGTCTTCTTTCTTCCTCCTGTCCTTCTTCCGATTACTTGTAGTGGGTACTATATGTGGATTCAATGACGCCAACCCCATGTGGAGGGACAAATTCATTATTACGTGTTTCTGTGATGGTTGGCAACATAATATGTTGCATGTAAATGTCTGCATTACTATACGCACAAATATCCAGTCAGCGAGGCAGAAAATCAGACACGGCTAAAATCCTTAACTCGGCCGAGAATCAAACTCGAGGCCCTCTGGACCGAAGGCCGCTATGCTGACCATAAAGCGAAGGAGCCTAGCGGTTGCAATGGTTATAATGAATAATTACTATTAAGCACAAGGAAGCTTGTAGCACCAAGCGAGTTGGCTACGCTGTTTGGTCTCGTAGCTGTGAGCTTGCATTCGGAAGATAGCGGGTTTGAACGCCCACTGTCGGCATGCCTCAATACAATTTTCCGTGTTTTCTCATTTTCACGACAGGAAAATGCTGGGGCTGTACTTTAATTAAGGCCACGGTCGCTTTTCTCCTAATCCTAGCCCTGTGCCATAAGACGGTGTCGGTGCGACGTAAAACAAATATATATTTTTAAATCTGTACTTTTACGTGAATGCTGATATTTATCATAGCCATGTGATCTTCAATTTTACGTCGAATCCGAACCACAGAGACGTGATATTACATGTAAAAAATCCTACATGTATTGATGGGCATTCGATCCACGGCCACATTGGTGGGAAGCCAGTGACCATGCCACTCCTCTATTCGAGTTTATTACTGTAAGTTAACCATCGTGGTCTATTTGACCACCCATGTAATCATATTTATTGCTGTTCCTTCCAGAAAATTAAGAAATCGTGGATCACATCCCGTGCACTAAGTGCGTGCTTAGTATGTCTGATAAACCCATGCGACTGCGGTGCCTGTACCTCAGTGTTATTTATGGGTTCACATCTCTATTTGGCTTCAGTGAAGTTGATAAGCACACAATGGTGACCGAGAGCGGGGTTTTAACCCAGTTCTCTTCTCAGTAGTGCTCCTCTCACCATTCCATTGTAAATTTTGACGTAAAGTTGGGAATCGAAACCGGGTTAACAGAGGAAATTACAGTAGAGATTTTTAAATAAGCACGGGTTGCACCGGTAGAAATCACTTCGCATTTTAAAATTAACTACGACTTTATTCGAACATCTGGTTAGTATTTACGAGTAATGGAAAGCAATGTGGGCACTCGGCAGATAATGTATGAAGGTCATGTCGAAGTTAACGTGCAAGATTTTCAGAAATAAATTATCGTGTTCTACTACTGAAATATCACTAGATATATCTGTACTATTCCCATTAATTTACCCTTCTTTGTACACAAGTCCCCCACCGTCCTGAAAGTTTGAATAATCCCGTGCGGTAGAATTTGATACAACCTTGCGAAAACGGCTTTTGGATTGTCTCTACTGTGTCTTAATGTCGTTCTCACATCTGATCTTTCATAAATCCAAGCAATATTGGCCTGCGTATGCCACTTTAGAATTACAGGAAGAATGTGGAAGAACTTCCCAACTGAGCCTTTCAATTTGTTTCTACATTGCATAAATTCTTTACGAAAGGTACAGCCGTTAGGTTTCCAATATTTGTGGAGAACCCCTATAATAAATATCATAATAACAAGCCAATTTTAAGGTGTAACAACCATAATTATACTATTATAAAATTATTACTGGCCTCTTGTTGTAGGGGTAGCGTGTCTGTCCAGAGGCCCCGGATTCGATTCCCGGCCAGGAAGATTTACCTGAATCTGAGGAATGGCTCGAGGTCCACCCAGCCTACTTGATTACAATCGAGGAGGTACATGACGGTGAGATAGCGGTCCCGGTTACAAAGCCAAGAAAGACGACCGAAAAGATACTTCGTACCAACCACACGCCACCTTGTCATCTGCAGGCCTTTGGTAGGCCATTGTCCTTCGGGGCTGTTGCGCCATGGGGTTTGGTTTGGGTTATACAATGAAATGGCGTATGGCCAGGTGCAGGTCGAACCCGGAACTCCTGTGACCAAAGGCCAGCACGCTAACCATTTAGCCATAGAGCCGGACGATTATGCAATAATTAACATACATGTTTGTTATTTCATTTAGTCATGCAAGGATCAAGAGAATGAAGAAAAGCATACGAAATGTGATATTGATGAAGCTATTTTATTAATTGAAAATAGAGAACAGTAATAATTATTACTGTAACTTTAAAATTCAGATTTATAAAAGGGAGTTTTTAAATCGAGGCATTAAGAAAATGTAATGTTAATTACAAAAAGTCCGCCTCTGTGGTGTAGTGGTTAGAGTGATTAGCTGCCACCCCCGGAGGTCCGGGTTCGATTCCCGGCTCTGCCACGAAAATTTGAAAAGTGGTACGAGGGCTGGAACGGGATCCACTCAGCCTCGGGAGGTCAACTGAGTATAGGTGGGTTCGATTCCCACCTCAGCCATCCTCGAAGTGGTTTTCCGTGGTTTCCCACTTCTCCTCCAGGCGAATGCCGGGATGGTACCTAACTTAAGGCCACGGCCGCTTCCTTCCCTCTTCCTTGTCTATCCCTTCCAATCTTCCCATCCCTCTACAAGGCCCCTGTTCAGCATAGCAGGTGAGGCCGCCTGGGCGAGGTACTGGTCATTCTCCCCAGTTGTATCCCCCGACCAAGAGTCTGAAGCTCCAGGACACTGCCCTTGAGGCGGTAGAGGTGGGATCCCTCGCTGAGTCCGAGGGAAAAGCCGAACCTGGAGGGTAAACAGATGATGATGATGAATTACAAAAAGCTGATTTCATGGGAAATCTGAACGTAATAAATTATTATATTCAAAAAACCACCTTTACAAGACACACTCGAGCGTAGATATAATGGACAACGATTTTTAAGAACATCTAATCACTACATACTATCTTAACATTTTAAGTCATCCATTCCATTTTACATTTTAAGCAATTTTAATGATCAATTTTTGTTTTAATAGACATATATAATCTTATTGATTGTTTTTAAAGTGTTAAATTCATATATTTTTATTAATGTATATTAGACATTCTTTTGTGATATACACCAGGATCAGGGCCCTGACCCACCAATGATTTATGTTATTTATGGCTGATGATGCTCACTAAGATTGAGCGAAACATGTCCAATTTGTAATTAAATGGTTTCATCCTAAATATATGGATGTGTATTGGAAAGGTGATTTTTTTAAATATAATAATTTATTACTCTGAAATCCAATACGGTTGTAAAATGAGATTTATAACTTGTAATAAAATCTGAACGTGTTAATTAATTTATTTATTTACGATATTCCAGTACAGATCGTTTTCGTTATCATACACTGGCAGTACAAAGTAATGTTCAAATGAGTTTTCGGCACTGTTTACTCTTATATTATTAGCAAAACCATATGCAAAAAGGTACCATTTCACTCCCCTCCAAATACCCTCAGAGGTACGCGTACCCCCGGTTGAGAAACACTGCTGTACATGAAGCAAGCAATTACAAGGAGCGTTGTGGTGCTAAAGCAGGAAGGAGAAGGTTGGATTGAGGGCCTTGAAACTATGAAGTGAAGCTACCATCACGTAGTAGCGGACTGGCTGCACATTGTATAAGTATTGCGTTGTGTTTTCTCCTGTCAACAAAAACACACACACATCATCAAATATCGCTCGGATCCTTTTCACGTTTTTTATGAAACAGCAGTGTCATGCATGACGCCAGCTGACCAGTACGTTCCGACGCCGAGACAGTGTGTTCTGTTGACATTAGGACACAACGAAATGCAGATATGTACTCCCGACCGCATCAGGTCATAGTCTCACGGTCGTGAATCCAACCAGGTAATTCCTGTGCTAGAGGATGATCTGCCTTCCGAACCGCGATCAAATCCGCTAGCTTGGACTCCATCGTCTGAACCACTCAGTCCAGCGAGGATTCCTTTAATACAACTTTAGCAATTCAGTTTGGACCATCTTCTTTTTCTTTTCTTTTCCCACCACTTTTCCCATTTCCTGGCCGCGTGGTGTGTCGCCTATGTGGTCTTGGTCCACTCTCTCCTCTCCTGTTTGGCCCTTTCTCAGTTACCTGGGGTCAGAATTTTGTATGAAAACCTAGTTTTGCGGACAGATTCTCTACTGTTATTTTCATTGATATCTTACTCAGCTCTAACAATAACTCGTAATATTTCTTCTTCATTCACCGAATGACTTGGCCCCACCACCATTTACAAAACACGATATCTGAGATTAGTCACATACGCAGCCATAGAGACACAAAGGTTTTCGGTCTGTTTCTTGAATAACATCAATTTGGAGCATAATTCAAAAACAAAAAGACATCTCCAGGTATTGTATTTGGTGGTGGATGTTCCATAAGAATACTGATTCGGTTCGTACAAGTACGTGCATAGTAACTAAGGTAGAAAAAAATTATGCCATGATCAGATCAAACTTCATATTTTTTTACAATTTGTTTTATGTCGCACCGACACTGATAGGTCTTATGGCGACGATGGGACAGGAAGGTGCTAGGAGTGGGAAGGAAGCGGTTGTGGCCTTAATTAAGGTGCAGCCCCAGCATTTGCCTGGTGTGAAAATGGGAAACCACGAAAAAAAGAACATCTTCAGGTCTACCGACAGTGGGGTTTGAATCCACTATCTCCCAAATACTGGATACTGGCCGCACTTAAGCGAATACAGCTATCAAGCTCGGTAAACTGAAGATCATACGGATTGATCAACAGCAGACAGTTTTCAATTTTTACTGAGTAGCTAGAACGATAATAACTGAACCGTACTCAAATGTCAAGAGAGGATGGTTACGTAGTTGAACTTACTCTTAAAACAATCACCACCACAACCACTCCATTGTCACACGGCATCAGGATTTATTGCTGTCATAAATTCTTTTCTAAGTCCGACTCGTTGGATGAATGTTCAGCGTACTGGCCTTCGGTTCAGATGGTCCCGGGTTCGATTCCAGGCCGGGTCGGAGATTTTAATCGCTGCTGATTTATTCTTCTGGCTCGAGGATTGGGGGTATGTGTCCGTCCTAACACTTTCCTCATCATATTCAGACAACATACCACACCACCAACCACCACAGAAAAACGAAATAGTGATTACATCGCTCCATGTAGGATTGGCGTCAGGAAGGGCATCCGGCCGCAAAACAGGGCCAAATTCACACGTGCAACGCAGTTCGCACCCGCGACCCCACAGGTGTTGGAAAAGCGGTAGGAAAATAAGAAGATAAATTCTTTCTTAACGGCTCAACTTAGAGAAGGCTTAGTTCGAAAGGGCAAAAAATAACTACAGAACATTTATTTGTTAAGTTCCGAACGTGTTGAGCAAACTAGCGTGTCAGAACTATCTTTTGTAATGCTTTCTACTCTCTAGTGTGCCATCGGTAATTTTGTTTTAAAATCATCAAACCTCAGTTGACTTCGTTTCATATAAATCCATTCGACTGAAGCAGAGTCTTGGAAGGGCGTGCCAATCCAACTGATGAGCCCGGCACCCCTGTGACCAAAGGCTAGCACGCTAACCATTTAGCCATGGAGCATCCGGCCATAAAACTGGGTTAAATCCATACAGCGGACCAACCCCACGTATATTAGAAAAGACCAGGAAGAAGAGTTATGTAGATATGAACATAACATTCTACATCCCAAAATTTTTAACTTAATTTCTCAAAATGATCTACTTCATGCACAATTTAGAAAAAGAGTGTATATTTCTTTGAATTTTTTAATACAGTGAGTTAGTGACTGACTTGCTATTCTCGGGAATTTTAATTGTAATCGTTAATATTTTGTATTGTTTTTCACTACTTTCACAATATATATAGTTGTTTAAAAATTAAGGATAATAGTGAAATTCAGTACAATGGCACACTACGCTGTTCGTGTCGGTATAAATTTATATTTCCTACCCATCTGTAGAAGGAGGGGGGTGGGGGCGGGGGTCGGGGGGCGGGGGCGGGGGGCGGGGGGCGGGGGCAGGTGGTAGCAATGGTGTGATAATATTTTAAAGGCAAAATGCAAGTAGGAAGCCATCCTCTTTTATATTTAATTAAAGGAAAGTGGAAGAAATCCAACCTTTCAAAGAATAGAGTTTTCGAAATGGGACATGAAGGACTTTAAAATTACATTCTAGGTCTCGCAAGTCTAATACATTCGGGG
This sequence comes from Anabrus simplex, assembly GCF_040414725.1. Lineage (NCBI taxonomy): Eukaryota > Metazoa > Arthropoda > Insecta > Orthoptera > Tettigoniidae > Anabrus > Anabrus simplex. Next base: position 333,333,540 of record NC_090265.1, read on the forward strand.
TAGGAGGAGAACGCGAGCTGAACAATAGAGATCAGATAGGAAAGATGAAAGCGAGGAGGCTAGAATAAAGAAGAGGAAGCAATGCCAGACTCAGTTAGGGGCTCTGTGGTCGCCTACATACATTTCCAAGTGTAGATTTCCCGTAGGTTACCCACAGGGCGTGATATCTGAGGCTATAATCGCAATATCATCAGCCGTGTAAAACAACAAGCTTTCGCTATTTTTGGACCGTATAAGTGGTGTCGATAGAACGCAATACAGAGCAGAAAACACGGTCAGGCCAGAATCAGATGACGGTGTCCCATATCCTACATTTTCCGCAAAGTCTGGCAGTGGTACCATGTACAACAAGATGCAAGTGTCAACAACAGATGTGAAAAAATATCCATCTTCAAGGAAACATCATTATTTAGTCGTAACTTAACAACTTCTTGCTGTGTGGAAGACTTTGAAGCGCAAGGGAGTGGGTGTGCCACGAAACAAGACCAAGATGCCGAGATGGGACGTCCTACCAGCTGATGCGTACATTCAGTGCGAGTATGGTGTTGTGCAAGATCCAGACCATTTGATGATCCGCCAACAGCTAGAACATCCCTGTACAGTTCGAGATATTGTGCAAACCAGTGATGTAGCTATATCTGCTGCCACAAGTCGGGTCCTCAGCCCCATGGCTGGTTGGATCTCCAACAGCCCCATCATCAGTAAAGAGATAGCCTAGGTTTTACTGAATAAGTGTACTTGGGAAATGAAGAGTGACTTGTTGCTTTCCTCACCGAGACAGAAGCTGCTATAATATATCAGTCTGGGGTGCTCACTGGAACGCATGCTCCAACCAATATTAGGGACTGGCTGCATAAGGGATGTCTTTACTAGCATCATTGCCCATACCACAGTCATTTTCAAAGGCAAGGATGAGCGTGAGACAGGTCATTGAAAATCAAAATCCACAGCCAATTTCCAGTTATTCGACCGGGTCAGGAATGTATTGCATGAAGCCCTCATCTAGAAGCGAGGATAGGAATTGTGCCGGCTGACGAAGCCCGTCGCACTCCTCTGGTGCAATGATTATTGATTGACAGATGAAATGAAATGATATTGGAGACTGTTGCTGGAGTGAAGGATGACAGGGAAAACCGAAGTGGCCGCAGGAAAACCTGTCCCGCCTCCGCTTTGTCGAGCACAAATCTCACATGGAGTGACCGGGATTTGAACCACGGAGCCCACTGGTGAGAGGCCGGCGCGCTGCCGCCTAAGCTACGGAGGCTCTCACGTCAATGAACATGAATTTTTTTCTAGCCTATACCGAAAATATAGTACAATATTAACACCATGTCTCGCCAGCAAAAGCATACCGTTTTCTTATAAATGTTTAATTTAAGGATATTATAGTAAATACATCAAAGGAGCTCTTCAGAACCAATTTCCGGACATCGAAAAGCCTTTTCAGGCCATCAGAATGTTTCACGTCACTATGAAAGCAAATGGCGAAAAATTAGGAAAAAAGTGAAATGGCGTATGGCTTTTAGAGCCGGGAGTGTCTGAGGACATGTTCGGCTCGCCAGGTGCAGGTCTTTTGATTGGACTTCCGTAGGCGACCTGCGCGTCGTGATGAGTATGAAATGATGATGAATACAACACATACACCCAGGCCTCGTGCCAGCGAAATTAACCAATGATGGTTAAAATTCCCGACCCTGCCGGAAATCAAACCCGGGACCCCTGCGACCAAAGGCCAGCACGCTAACCATTTAGCCATGGAGCCGGACAAACTAATGTCCCCGTACCGTTAGTCTATGGTGTTTGTTCTTCAGTGTATATCGTCTAGAGTCCGGCTGAGTGGTTCGATTCTGGTTCAGTTCTATGGAATGCCATGGTGCTCAAATACGTCAACCTGATATCCTTGTCCCGGGATGGTGCAGTTTTTTAGGTGTACCTCTAATGGAGGTGAGCTGCATATACCTTCTTAACCCCATATCAGCCCTCTTGTCGATCTTTGACAGTACCGGGAATCGAACCCCAGCCTCTGAGGACGGCTGCTAATTGCGCTAACCGTTATACTATGGAGGTGGACAGTCAGCACATGTAAACGTTTTACAGTTTTACATGTACTGACTTTTATACATTAGTAAAAATAGGGGAAGGCGTGGGAGTAAAATTGCAGTCCCGTCTAAATATATACATATCAGTATTAACCCCAGCTTATGGCGACGATGGGATAAGAAACGGCTAGGAGTGGGAAGGAATCGACCATGGTCTTATTAAAGTACAGCCCCAGCATTTGCCTGGTGTGAAAATGGGAAGACCTATCTGTGTCGGTGCGACGTAAAGCCCCTAGCAACAAAAAAAAAAAAAAAAAAAAAAAAAAAAAAAAATGGAAGCTCACAGCTGCACGACTCTAACCGCACGGCCATCTCGCTTGGTACAATGGAATAAGGCCCGCCTCCGTAGCGTAACGGTTAGCACTATTAGGTGCGATCACGATGGTCCGTGTTCGATTCGCGGTACTACCAGAGATTTAAGAATGGCAGGAGAGCTGATATGTGATTTAAATTGTGCATGGGGTTCGCCTCCCTTTTGGGGTGTGGCTAAAAAGAGCTGCACCATCCCGGAACGAGGTCACGACTTTATTTTTACTTAATTTTACTGTTCTTATTATCGATATTAGTACTATTTTGTGCATCATAAAACTTGCTACAACGCAACATTTTTAAGCGGAACAGCAGAACGTATCAATATGTCCTTTCCTTTCTTTCTTTCTTTCTTTCTTTCTTTCTTTCTTTCTTTCTTTCTTTCTTTCTTTCTTCACCCTTGTTGTATTTATGCTTTCATGTTAATATCACATTGTCTGTTTATTAAGTGTCTCGGATTATAAATAAATAAATAAATAAATAAATAAATAAATAAATAAATAAATAAATAAATAAATAAATAAATAAATAAATAAATAAATAAATAAATAAATACATAAATAAATAAATGACAGGAAAAGCGGGACAAGCAGAGAAATTTGAAAGAAAGATCCTTCGCAAAATAATGGGTCCAAAGATTGTGGATGGACAGTATAGGCTGCGAGGAAGGGAAGAACTTTACCGAGACAATGAAAGGCTAACTGAGTCCATGAGAAAACGGAGACTTAAATTCTATGGACATTTATTTAGAATGGATGAGAAGAGACTAACGAAAAGGATTTTCACAATACTAGACAGCAGACGTAAGTGTCGGACAAATGGTTCAGGGAGGTGAGAAAGGATCTCAGACAGGTGGGATTAAATTCAGAAGACATCTCAAACCGAACAACGTTTAGGTCAGTGATCGACAGATTTCAGGGATTCCATGACGAACCAAAACTGAACCGTGGGTGGACGGAAGAAAGAAGACAGGCTGCCAGAGAGAGGATGCTGAAGTTCTGGGCTGTGAGGAAGGCTTCCAGAAACATGTAATTGTTATCTAACGTGGTCTCTAATATATATGAATAGTTGTATTAGTTGTATTCTTATTGAATGTGTAAGACATTTAAAGAAATAGTGTCAAAATTGCAACAGCATAATACAACTCACGTTTCTTATTTAACGTATATCCTGATACGTTTCCTCCCACGATTTCTCTTCTGTAGAAATGAAACATGTAAAAAATTCAAACTGCTTCAACTGTTAAATCAAAGAGACAGATGTTGATATTAATTTTTATATATACGCACATTAGGCTCTTTTTTATCCACCGGCTTGGCAGAGTAGCTTCCCGGTAAACGGCTCCGAATCGCTTTAATCACGCATATGTTTATCACATGTGGCTGAGCCGTTATTATCTCCGTTAATAAATTGGCAAATTATTTCCTCTCCACCGCAATGAAAAACTATCTTGCTTACGAGCATTTATTCTATGATGAAGATGACCACATTTAGATCCAACATGTACCTTGAACAATTTGCGCCATAAACAAAACCGTGCTTCCCCTAAATGTAATATTAATGGAGAACGTCGAAATAAAAGTAAATCAATTTTTTTTGCTAGTTGTTTTACGTCGCACCGACACAGATAGGTCTTACGGCGACGATGGGACAGGAAAGGGCTAGGAGTGGGAAGGAAGCGGCCGTGGCCTTAATTAAGGTACAGCCCCAGCATTTGCCTAGTGTGAAAATGGGAAACCACGGAAAACCATTTTCAGGGCTGCCGACAGTGGGGTTCGAACCTACTATCTCCCGAATACTGGATACTGGCGGCACTTAAGTGACTGCAGCTATCGAGCTCGGTGGTAAATCAATAGTTACAGTAGATAGGTACACTACCATTTTAATATGTAACAATAAAGGACTTGGTGTTAGCAATCACGAACACTCCTGAATTAGCTAGAAATTCATGTGCTATGTTTATTACAAAATTTGAATATACGAGAACGGTTGTATCCGTCATTGCCGGAAAATGGGTTGAAACTCGAAGTGAGTGCGCTGAGCGCCTTTGAGTCTGCAGAAGTTAACGTATATGACATACTTGGTATATGAATGTTCTTCGTAAAACATCTTAATGAGTAATGCAAGCTAGGGGTAAAATAAAAGCCAGAACATATCACTGGCCATAACTTGTTACTACAGTATTTACCTCGAAAATGTGGTCTAACTGAATGTATGTAACAAAAACACTGACATACAGGTTTAAGATGTTTATAGTCAATTATGTGCTATTTTGGATATCCTACGAGAATAATTGACACACATTAGTTTAAAAATGTGTGTATAGAAGGAAAATTCCTGATTTGTTGACCACTAACTGAACTGTTGATCAGTCCCAGTCTTGCTTCCGACTACAGCAAGAGTATGGACTGACTTGTGCGACGCCCTGTAGCAGATCCCCTCTCTAATTGGAAGAGTTTGTGGAACACGTCGTTAGATGAGCTGATACAAGAGTTTATATGTTGAGGCCGAGTGTACGGACGTGTAGTGACGTATCAAGGACTTGAATCGCTTGTAAATGTTCTTAAGACATAACACACGTACCCTTGCGTCAAGTGCCATCATCATTACTACAGACCGTCACCGAAACCTGAGCCAGAGCATATGCAGTATGCAGTACATGTTAAAGCATCGTGAATCAACGCATTTACCACTTTAAATGCGACTTCAAAACTGAAAGACCGGCTCTCTTCTCCAAGAAGGACAAGACCAGTCCTCCTGCACCCAGTATCAGTTTCACACTTCTGCCAAGGAATGGAGAAACGTAGAATGAAATGGATCGATATAGATTCTCAATTGACAAGCAAACCTTTTGGTGATATACAAAATAAAAGAAAGAATTGTTTATCTTTTTCAGTTGAATATGATGCACAACGTTCCATTATAATTCTAAGAAATGCTAAATGAGAGATGTTAGAATCCTTGAAATTAGACGAATCGGATCTTGACACAGTCACCCCACAATTAGAACTGAGGCATCATCCACTGAACCAAATGATGTACACAAGGATAAATGTTATATATATGAACCTACAAATCCATATTACGCTGAGAAATATCATCTGGACTCCACGGAAGTTTTAGGATTGTTGATAAGAGCAAGAGACGCCATAACTCACACATTTCGCAACTTTTGTAAGAAATTAAATTTGTATAACCATTTTATTAAGGATATTGGGTTAACAGCCCTGAAAGGCTCGTTAACAATAGTAAGAAATCATTTATACTCTTTATATTTGTCCTATAAGGAGTTCCTCATGGAATTTTATTGTAATAAGTAGGCTATAATATGGCAAACCAATCATTTATAGACATATTTTATATGACTTTTGTAGTTGTCAATCAACTTTTTATGTAAGCTTTGTCTTTTTGGCAGCCTCCAAATGGGGCAAGCAGAAATAAATGAGTCTCTACCTCTAATAATAATAATAATAATAATAATAATAATAATAATAATAATAATAATAATAATAACTGGCAACTGTAATGAAGAAAAGAAGACTCCAGTTTCTTGGACACATTTACAGAATGAATACAAATAGACTAACTAAACAAATCTTCAACTTACTGAACAGTTACAAATCCAAGCCAACGTGGTTCATTGAAGTTGAAAAGGATATAAATAACGCTGGAATTAAAATAGATACGATAGAAAACAAAACACGTTTCAGAGAATTAACATGAAAGTCAGAACTTCAGGAGAGAAAAAAATAAACAACTGGAAGAAAATAGACTCAAGAGGAAAAGGAACATCATTCTCAGAAAATTAAGGAAGTTTGGAAACAAAGAAAGTTAAATGCAAAAAAAAGTACCAAAGTTGATCTATCGTACCCTCAAAAGGGTCATTCGAATAATAATAATAATAATAATAATAATAATAATAATAATAATAATAATAATAATAATAATCATCATCATCATCATCAGAAGAAGAAGAAGAAGAAGAAGAAGAAGAAGAAGAAGAAGAAGAAGAAGAAGAAGAAGAAGTCCCGGAATCAACCTGGAAGGAGTCATCATGGTTCTGGCAAATGAAAGTGAAAGACGTAGTCGCAAACATCTGCTAATGTAAAATGTTGGATTTAACAAGAGAATCCAATGTAACTCCAGCACACAGCCTATAAGAGGTGTCCCTGTTACGCCGAGCAACTCACTGGAAGGTTGGGTAACCAATCCTAGCGGAAAACTGGATCAGCAAGCCGACTAGTGCTGGGGGAATTAGTAAGATAGTCAATAGCTGCAACGGTGGAAGAAGATTATGATTCCCAACGGCGAAGAACGTGGACGAACTACCTTTAGAACCTAAATCCACATACGTCTGATTCCGTAACGGGCGGTGTTGTGGTCAGCATCTGTACACCAGATGAGGTGCGGCTGAGAATAATGAAAACTCTACGTCTTACCAGCCATAGTTTTAACTTCGGAGTATTTCACAATGTCCTCCCCGACACATTCAAGTAACCTACAAACTTACGGAAAGATTACCCCAGGTGGTAATCGGAAACGAGAATTCATCACTGCTGGAAGCCGTGCAATTGGGCCTGAGGATTCTGAAGAGCTTAGAATAACATTCGGGATGGAGTCGGAGCCGCATGGAAACCCAACAACAAAACTAAGACCAAAACAAAAATACTTCTTTGGCACTCTGAATACTAATTCACTTATAAACATCGGAAAACTTAAAAAAACTAACCAAAATTGTTAATGGTCAGAAAACGAGATATACGGATGATAGAACGATAAACTTAGAAATGTACAGGATATACAAAGGCAAAACGGAAAATTAAGTAATGAAGAGCTTTCCTCATCTTGAAGCTGCACTAATTGTAGTCAACAAAAAGACAGTGAAATCAGTTAAAAATGTCCATTCTCCCTCTGAAAGGCCACTTTTGACAATAAGATGCGGAAATAAAAATTGCACTTTAATCAGTGTTCATGTGTCCACAGACTGGTAAAGAAAGGATATATAACAAGATTGTAGGCGACTTCTCGGTACATAAAAGGACAAACAGAAATGGAATAAGAATAACTGTACTGTGCAACCGATGTCCACTTACATAAAAAAGACAAAAATAAAACCTGGTGGTCTCCGAATCCGAATCTAAGAAAATTTCAAATTGATCATGTAACTATATCCTCTAAGGCAAAAGAAAAAAAAAAGCTTTACGGCCAACAAACATGAGATTCATCCCGCGAAACAAGTTCAGCAAGATACCACCCATGAGAATTCGATATGGTATAGAAAAACTAAGAAACAACAAAGAGATAAATCAAACGTTCAAGGATAAGTTAGAAAGTAACAGTACGGTAAATTGGGAAGATAAGAAATGGAAAATATCCAGAGCCGCCCATGAATGATGCCCTAAAATAAATAACAAGCACAGGTGATAAAATGAAGAATGTGAAGAAGCCATCACTGAAAGATTGGAGACATGAAAAAAATGTAATCGTTTAAAACTACTGAGAACTTCCAAACATTTAAGATAATTCGCAAATAAACTTCCAAAATAATACGAAATGTAAAGAGGAAATGAAATTTTCCCAGGAATAAGAATGTAACCAACAAATAAATAATATTTCAGTGGAAAGGAAAATTATTTTCGGGATTTATTTCATGGTATACGCTACTTCAACAAATTGCTTGAGTAAATAAACAAATAAGTTCATCTACTACAAATAATGTGTTATTGTTATAAGTAAAGATTTGAAAAATAATATATGAATTGGAAGTGATACAGTGGAAAATAATCAAAAAATATGTCTTACATTTGTATATAACAGAAGAGAAATCCTGTACTTGCACTTGGAACACAAATGATAGCAAATAATATTAGTGTAATAATAAAAAATTACAACAATAAGAATAAAATTTCCAAGAAAATACTTCAAAATACAGATGCGATTTCGTCTATGGCTTTTATTTAAATGATCTATTACACTTGGTGCTGAACCAACATAAGCACTGTCCACCATCCTGACTGATGCCTATCCTTACGCCACGGAAGACAACGATCTGCTGGCTGTAAACCAGATTGAAGTTCAAATGCTAGACATAAGATGGCACAACAGCATGATACACCGCATTTCCACTGAAATATCACTTATCAAAAAATTTTAGTTACATCCTTATCCCAGGAAGGTCTTCAATTATAAAGGGGGTGGACTCACCCAGACTAAGGAAGAATTCACTAAAAACAATACCAGAAACTTTTACAAAACCTTACCGAGCAAGTGGCTATCAGCTTGCATTCGGGACATAGTGGGTTCGAATTCCACTGTCGGCAGGCTTCAAGATGGTTTTCCATTGTTTCCCCATTTTCACACCAGGCAAATGCTGGGGCTGTACCTTAATTAAGGGCATGGTTGCTTCCTTCCCACTCCTACCCCTTTCCTGTCCCTCGTCACCATAAGAATCATCTGTGTCAGTGCGACGTAAAGTAGATGGTAAACAAATGAGACAACATTCAAAATGAATATGGTAAAATGTCCACTACATAATCTCGGAATGAAAAATGAGGAAGGGAAAATGGACTCAATAACAAGGACAATTATTGTCATATTTTAGCAACATACTTAAGAATTGTTGAACTGCGTAAAGACACTTCAATCGACCAACAACTGAAACTAGAGATTCGGACCCACATGAAGAGAAGAAAATAGATGGCATCATTGAAAAATACAGCTGCAGGGAAAGATGTGATTGTAGCGGAATTGTGGAATAAAGCAGGTATTCGACCAATATAAGAACGGAGAGGCATTATGGAAAAATAATCAGGCAGGATGAAACAATCCTAAATGACTGGAAGAATGCCCTAATGCAACCATTACATAAGAAATGTGATGAGGTAGATGCCAATAGCTACAAATGAATATCCCTTTTATTAGTCACGTATAAGATACTATCAAGGGCTCTACAAAACACGATAGAGCCAATAACAGACAAACATACAGCAGAATACCAAGGCGGATTCAGGAAAAGGTAGATCCTACACAGTACAGATATTTAATTTGAAAACGATAATACGAGACAGAATAACAAGTGAGTTCATGAAGAGATTTTGAAAGAATAATAAGGCGAATTTTGACACATTTGAGTCGCGAAAGTCATCGAACCAATGAGCAAGTTACAATGCGCTCTATGGAGGGGCATAAAGAAACAACAACAACAATACTACTACTACTACTACTACTACTACTACTACTACTACTAGTAATAATAATAATAATAATAATAATAATAATAATTCATAGTTATTTTCCACTTATTGGGATCGGCACGTGATGTGGATTTGGTCCACTTTTAAGAAAAAGAATCGTTTAGACATTAAAAGCAGGTTTGAGAGTGGTGGTGATTATTGTTTTAAGAGGAAGTACAACTAGGCAACCATCCTCTTTATAACACTATTCAGAGAGAAAAAAATGGAAGGGATCCGACACTTCGAAAAATGAAAGTATCGGCCAAAGAAAGACAAGGGCCAGGACGGGCGTGAAAATGAAAGACTCCCTAGGCCTCGAATGCTCTAATACCGTTGGGGTCGGAAAAGAACAAGAGTTGGTCGGATAGTCTAGATGAAAGTAAGGAGCCTGGCACAAGAAATTGGGAACAAAGCCAGGACTCAGCTAAGATCGCCAAACCACGCTTCCAAGTTCAGAGCCCCTGTGGCCTCGTTAGTCTTCCCTTACGGCAGCTATCTGATCCTGATAATCTTCAGAACCTCAAATAGTTTGGTCAAATTAGCGTTATCGAATGCTTTATCTAGATCTACGAATACCATGTTCGTGGACTTGTCGTTCTTAGTTCGATCCTCTAAGCTCAGATAAAATCAGTTCGGCTTCGCGTGCTCTTATATTTCTTTTGAAGGCAAAAAGATGGTCTCCCAACTCAGCTTCAGCTTATTTCATTCTCCTGTAAAAAATATGTTAAAAATTTTGTCTTAGTAAAGATGGAAAGAAAATCATGATTTATGAATAGGTTTCATAACAAATTCTTTATTCTCAAAATTCTTTACTTTGTAAAATGGAAATCTGTAAAAGTCGGTATTTCTCATTTTTTTACACTCCAACTCCCCTCAACACAATGGTCTGGACGGATGGACGGGTGGGTGGGTGGAAAGCGATTGGCATGAATTAGACATCGATGACGGAATTTCTAGTAATAAACTATACGCTGACCCAAACCAATGTATGTAATGGAAATAATTATTGCAAATAAAAAGCATTATAAAGGATGGCAATATAAAAAGGAAAAAACACAAAAACAAAAATAAAGCGCTTTTAAAGCAGCCATCAGCGGACCAAAACCCTCATGGGAAAAGCTGATGGGAAGTATTTTTCATGACCTGTTAACACCAATTTTTTTCGATGCTTATCACAGGTCATTATTAAATACCGGAGGAAACTATTAGGCAAATGGTGAAGCAAATTTTACTGTATATGCAACTTGTAATCGGTATTTTCCACTCCGAGCAAGGCGCGGCATGGCATGGGGATCCATTTCAATCCACCCAATTACAAAATGATGTTAACAAAGTGAATTCATGTACGTGTTTCGCAGTCATACAGCATAACCACTGGATATATCTAAAGATCACTACGGAACTAAAAACGCAATTTTCCAACCACCCCGAACCGAGAAAGGGTTACCTTACAAATTGATAACTTTTTCTTGGAAACATCAAATCGTGAAATTTGTAAACAAGGTATAAAATATCCCACTTTAAATTGTGTTAAAATTTGGATTCTATCAGGTGACGAGTGACTGAGAAACAATGTCTTACAGTGGACGCAAGGTTGATACACGTTTAAAAACGGGCACTTTCTGCGTTCCACCTGTGATAACAAAATTTATACAATATAAATAATTCAAAACCTACATGACCTAACGTGAAATGAAACGAGAAAAAATGGTGATAATTGATTTTCTGTAGGCCTATTGGTTATTTGATAAACAACCTCCAAACTCGAGTACGTAAAATATTTTGATCGACAGTAAGCGATATGTTTCGAGCTGGCAGCGGAGAGACGGCGTGGAATGACATTAGTAGACGAATAAGCTTGAGTGGACTCTTTGAAAGTAGGAAAGATAATAATATGAAGATAAGCCTTATGTAGCCTTGGAAACGTTGAATCAGCGGTAATCTTCTCTGTCATTCTGCCACGGCGCTCTGTAACAAAATATACTTACCGCTCGGGGCGTGATCGGCTCGTCATTTTTCTTCTAAAGCTGGTACACAAGGGAATTAAGTACTACGGGTACTATCATTACTGAATGAGGATGGACCAGGTTAAATTTTTACTAAATAATTTATTCTAATCGATATTATTTAAATTCAAAAAATTAAGTGAGCAATAAAATCATGAAATTTACTCCAACTATAAAATAACCATCAATAGTTAATTGGTCAATTAAATTGAAATTAATTGCTGACACGGTAGGTGTGCAATATCGATTAATTGACTGACGTAACCTAGTTGCCTTTCATCTAAAATGTCAAATACAATGATTGTTACATAAGGTATCACTGAGCAGTGTTAATGTTCTATTTAGTTATATTAACAGTTATTAAATTAAAATTTATAAAATAAATTATATTGCTTTGTATGATTTGGCACTGCTCCGATAAATAATTAGGAGTTTCCTGTGAACAAATCTCAGCTTGGAAGTTTACTGCTGCCTGTTACATTATTACTGTATTATCTAAATTAGCATAACATCAGATATGGTTTCAACTGACCTTTCGTGACCTGGTATCGGACGAATACTCAAACAAAATTTGTCCATGAGCATTTCATGATCACTGTGTTGTCAACGTGCATTCCCTAAGTTAGAAATTTTATAAATAAATCAGCTAAACAGACCTGCTCAACATTTATATCTTATCATTACACATTCAAATGTTTATCCCGATCGGGTCTGCATGATTCGCGTATATTTTATCCAGTAAAATTTTTCTTATTACAACTCGTATTAAAAATAAATTTATTTCGGTTTTGGTTAGATTTAAATAAATGGTCTGTATTTGGTTGCATAATATAAGGGAGTAGACTTCCTACATTTATTAGTAATTCTTTGTCTTCTTGTTCTATTAAAGAAGATTTTTTATTAGAATTTTACTATACAAATCAAATATCTTAAACGAGCTGTTTTTAATTAAAATATTAGCTAAAAAGTAGTGTTTTGGATGTGAATTCTCTATATATTTTTAAATATTTCTTTATCTTCTTGTTCTATTAACGGAGCTTTTTATTAGAATTTTACTAGGATAAGTATATATATATATATATATACAGAAAGAATATTTAACGAGGTTTTTTCCTTGTAATTTTCTTTGTTTTATAGTTAATAACAATTCTTGCTAATAAATGTGTAAATATTACCTAAAGACATAGCTCCTAGAAGTTCCCATGTACAAATATATATAACTAAAAATAATACAGAAGATAAATTATGGCTATTGTTATTTACTTATTTACATTATAATGTTTACCAAATCTATAATAAAGAAGAAGCGAGATATTTAGTTCTTCGGTATTCGAGTGGAAAATATATAATGATATAAGATCTTTACATAGACTTCCTATAGATTATCGAAAAGGGCTTTTAAACTATTTTAAAGAAAACAATATAACTATTCCAGAATTCGAAGTTGTTAAAATCTAAACAATAGAATCTATGTTTGTTAATAAAATTTAGTTGTTTCTTGTACATAAATGCGTAGCTGTGAAACGGTACTACATGTTAAAATCTAAACAGTAAATACTATCCTTTATTTTTATTTGCTTTTATTTTATCGAGAAGTAGTTTTAACTTATAATTTAAGTCTATTTTTCTATCCTGTATTTCTTTCTCTAACCAAAAATTAGATACATAACTTCCTATATTTTCGAATTTAAATATATCTTTCTTTCCCTCTATAATCCACTTTAGATAAACTAGATATAATTAATTCTGTTCCTCCTTCTAAACTTTCTAATCTTTTACACGCGATTACTTTTACTTTTCCTGCTATTTCCTCCATTCTTGCGTTATCTATTTTTTCTTTTATTTCTTTATACAAATTAATTTCTTTATTTTCTAATGCATCTAGGAGTTTATATTCTTCTATATTAGGATAAGAATGTCCATTATAATGTTTAGTTACATTTACCTTTATTTCCACAAATGTTTTTTCTGCTGGATAAAATATTATTTCTAACCCATTAAAAAAGATAAAAACAAACCCTTTTTTCCTTAAATTTTCTCTGTCTTTACTTGTATCTATTAGTTCATTTTTAATAGAATAAACAGATTTAACTCCACCTTTTCGCATAATGCTTTAACATATGGAAAATTATATTTATTATTTACTACAAAAGCATAAATATGATAAGTACAATTGTTTATATCTAAGTCTTTCTAACGTTTGTTAAAATAACCTCGTAATTCTTCTTCTGTTTCTTCTATTTGTTGTTCTTTTTCCAGTTCTTTCTTATATTCCTCTTGTATAGATCTTGTTTGCTCCAAATAAGAGAGTTTCCGTTCTTGTATTCCTATATTTTCTATTCTTGTTCTCATTTCTTAGTAGACTGTAAATATATTATTTTTATTTTTATTTCTTTAATGGGATATGGATAGAGTTTGTGGGAAATATTTGTTCTTTTTCTAGACACAAAAGGAATAACATTTTAGTACAAGTTAGACCCATTTCTTCGATATTTATATATTTAGAGATGGTAGAATATAGAGTATTAGATTTCATAAAGTATGTTTCTTCAGCTTTAATATAACATTTTTGGACTATCTACACTGACTGACAGTGACAAAGCAACACCAAGGAGGAGTGGTTCGAAAGGGATGAAAGTTGGGGAAAAAACAGAGTCGGCACGGAAGAATAATTGATGTTTATTTCAAACCGATATGCAGGTTGCACAATGCGCACGGCATCGACTCAGTAGGATGTAGGACCACCGCGAGCGGCGATGCACGCAGAAACACGTCGAGGTACAGAGTCAATAAGAGTGCGGATGGCGTCCTGAGGGATGGTTCTCCATTCTCTGTCAACCATTTGCCACAGTTGGTCGTCCGTACGAGGCTGGGGCAGAGTTTGCAAACGGCGTCCAATGAGATCCCACACGTGTTCGATTGGTGAGAGATCCGGAGAGTACGTTGGCCACAGAAGCATCTGTACACCTCGTAGAGCCTGTTGGGAGATGCGAGCAGTGTGTGGGCGGGCATTATCCTGCTGAAACAGAGCATTGGGCAGCCCCTGAAGGTACGGGAGTGCCACCGGCCGCAGCACATGCTGCACGTAGCGGTGGGCATTTAACGTGCCTTGAATACGTACTAGAGGTGACGTGGAATCATACGCAATAGCGCCCCAAACCATGCTGCCGCGTTGTCTAGCGGTAGGGCGCTCCACAGTTACTGCCGGATTTGACCTTTCTCCACGCCGACGCCACACTCGTCTGCGGTGACTATCACTGACAGAACAGAAGCGTGACTCATCGGAGAACACGACGTTCCGCCATTCCCTCATCCAAATCGCTCTAGCCCGGCACCATGCCAGGCGTGCACGTCTATGCTGTGGAGTCAATGGTAGTCTTCTGAGCGGACGCCGGGAGTGCAGGCCTCCTTCAACCAATCGACGGGAAATTGTTCTGGTCGATATTGGAACAGCCAGGGTGTCTTGCACATGCTGAAGAATGGCGGTTGACGTGGCGTGCGGGGCTGCCACCGCTTGGCGGCGGATGCGCCGATCCTCGCGTGCTGACGTCACTCGGGCTGCGCCTGGACCCCTCGCACGTGCCACATGTCCCTGCGCCAACCATCTTCGCCACAGGCGCTGCACCGTGGACACATCCCTATGGGTATCGGCTGCGATTTGACGAAGCGACCAACCTGCCCTTCTCAGCCCGATCACCATACCCCTCGTAAAGTCGTCTGTCTGCTGGAAATGCCTCCGTTGACGGCGGCCTGGCATTCGTAGCTATACACGTGTCCTGTGGCACACGACAACACGTTCTACAATGACTGTCGGCTGAGAAATCACGGTACGAAGTGGGCCATTCGCCAACGCCGTGTCCCATTTATCGTTCGCTACGTGCGCAGCACAGCGGCGCATTTCACATCATGAGCATACCTCAGTGACGTCAGTCTACCCTGCAATTGGCATAAAGTTCTGACCACTCCTTCTTGGTGTTGCATTTGCTCTGTCAGTCAGTGTATATAATACTCGAGTTATTTTCTAGAGCTTCTATATAGTTAACCGGTAAATAATTAAAACTGAAAGCAGAGATAGTACATATTTAATAAGTTTGCTTCTTTGTTCTTTGTTCTCTGTTAAACGAACTTGTATCCCGGTTAAGATTTTCGTAGTTTTGTTACCCAAATAGGCATATTGTAACATATCTTTAAAAACAAGACAGGAACTGTTTTGTAGAATATTCGTTAATTTTTCCCACGTTTTAGCTATTGGAACAGAGTAAATGGGCGCGTTTTGGAAATATTCTCTCGAGTTTTCTAATAATCCTAAACAATCTTGTATTGGATTAAATTCTTTTATTTGTCCGAAATTTTCGTTCGTGTAGTTATATAATGTTGATTCCAATCTTGTCATTCCATTCTCTTTAGCTAAAGGGGAATAAAACGTTCCTCTTAATCTTTTATCTGAGCAATTTGAAAAATCTGTGATATGGCTTCCAAGCTATTTCTTAACTCGTGGACTTGTTAATTGGCGAATAAATTTATCGTATACTAGCAAATGTACCCGTGCTTCGCTACGGTATTCTGCATTGTATACGAATATTGAAGTAAATACTGTACATGCAGTAAATAAGATTGTTTTAAAATAGCATGTCTCTTAGCGTTATCCGAGAAACAATATGCAGAGGTCCCCATACGTTGTTTCTAGTGTAAAGTGCTTGTTACGGATTTGTGATGATAACGACAGGCTCACTTCCCTACTGCGATTCACAATCGAGTTGGGAAGTTTACATTATAATTGCAGGCCCCATTGCCTACTGCGCGGTCACAATCTATTTGGGGAGTTTCCGTTACAATTGCAGGCCCCCTTTCCTACCTCCAGACATATTACAAATTGAAGAGTTTTTATTATAATGGCAGGAAACTTCCCTACAACCAGTCAAAATTGAGTTGTGCAGTTATCATTATAATGATAGGCCCCTTTTCCAACTGCCAGCCAGCTTCCTGCCAGTCACACCAAGTTGATGAGTTTCCATCAAAATAGCAGGCCAGTATGCATAATGCCAGTCACATTTTAGATGGGTACATCTGTTTATAACTGCGGGAACGCTTGCCTACAGCCAAAGACTGTATGCTGCATGCTCCCTTGCCTTCTGAAAGTCAAATCGAGAAGTGAATTATTCATTACAATGGTAGGCCTGCCTCATTAATGCCAGTTACACAGGAATTGGAGAAGGACTCCATTCCTACTGCCAGTCATAGTCGGTGTGCGGAGTACTGATTACAATAGCAGACACACCCTTTCTCGATCGCTACAAAATCGACATCAGTGAATATATATAGTTCGACATACGAAAGTATGTGCTTGTTTACAATATTGCAGACCTTCATTTACAGATTAACTGCTTCTAAACGGTACATCATATCGAGAAAAGATTGTACCATAAGACGCCGGATTTAGCGGCCTAAATTGCTGGTCATATGATATCTCATCTATTCATGGGTCAGATTGAGTTAGAAACTTGGGTAAAATTTGTGTAAGATTATCTCACATTGCATTGCTTTTCGGATAATTAAGTGACAGCTACATACATAGCATTTGGCTCACATATGGCTACTGGGTGGACCAATTTTCGTGTAGAGTATGATGATTCTATCTTTCCTCTAAGTGATGGAAGGTATGAATTATGTATGTGAAAAGTACTACTTTACTTAAGATCGAGAAATAGAGAAAAGTCAAACGTAAAATGGATATAAATACGACAAAAAGTCGTACGACCAAGGTTGTAGATCACTCCAAATTGAACGGGGATTGTGCCATCCGTTATGTGATGATACTTCCCGAAGGTCTGCACCATCATTAAAATTGCCTCCATATTTCGATATTCTTCGGGATAGAAAGGGAAAAATTTAAAGCTCTTGGAAGTTTTCCGCCCGTTACAGGCTAAGTCGTAAAATTTTGCCAAATTTCAGTTTTCTTTCTCGACTGGCAGATTATGCCGCAATCTGGGTTTTCAGTGAGAAGTGTAAAAAGTAGAACTTTCAAGATACTAAACCAAAAAATATGCAGATGATCATTATTACCCCTTAAGCGTGTAGCTGTACGAAAATTTCGACAAAATAGTCTATGTACAGGCACACAGTAGTTACGATTTTATTTACATAGATAAATAAGGAACCTGCTCCACGTACAACACCTTTTGGGCTATATCCGCTGGACTTAACCGGAAAAACGGACCGTTTATGATATCTCCCTTATTAATCCTCCTGTCGAAAAAATGCACATGAAAAAAAGTTTTAGAGATGGAATTCCATCATGTTTGGTCGATTTCCAGTCAGGTTGGTCTTGTACTGTATATATTCTGGAAGAGTAAAATCACCATTTCGGTTCCCTATAAACCGCCAGTCCATTCCGGGAACATGAAATGTTATTGACGATTAACACCTACCGTTGGACAGGTGGATGTTAATATAAAGTTTGACTCAAATATCTTCAGTAGTTTTCAAGTTGTAAAACATACGCTTTACACGCACCCGCTCTTGAGTTAAGTCCGGTGGGACTTGTACCGGAAAACGGTCCGTTAATGATATCTCCCTTATTAATCCTCGTATTGAAATGATGCACATGAGGAAAAAGGCCTAGAAATGAATTTCCATTACGGCAGCTAAATTTACATTAAGTTTGGTTGCAAAATGACGGTTTCGGTTTCGTATAATCCCCCAGTCAATTCAGGGATTCAGAAACAATACTTGCCCTAAAACCTACCAAAGGACAGATGGATTCTAAATATCAAGTTTGGTGGAAATATATCCAGTAGTTTCCAAGTTTTAGACAAACAGACAAACAAACAAACAGACAGACACCAAAACAGAATATATGCAGATGGTCATTATTACACCTGAAACGGATAACTGTACGGAAATTTCGCCAAAATTGTCAATGTACAGACATACTCTAGAAGTGTAGACCTTTATTCGATAGTTACTGCTTTGCAACTGTACGACGTATCTACAAACGGACTTCACCATCAGACGCCCCTTTCAGTGCTCTACATGGTTGGTCCTATGACATCTTCTCGTATCTCCTTTATTTATGGGTTAGATTGAGTTAGAGTCATTGAATGGGGTGAAATCTTGTACAGTTTTTGAATGCTACTTTATATTTTTGATTCTCATGTGACAGCTAGAATCATAAAATTTGGCTATAACATTGCCAATGGTCATGTCAATGTGCGTGCCGAATGTCATGATTCTACCTTTCCTATAAGTGTGCCAAATGATAACATATACGTGTAAAAGTACAAAATCAACTTGTGTTTAATGTATTAGGGATAGAAATACGACGAAAAGTCACAGGACAAAAGTTGTAGATCTCTCCAAAATGAAACGCAATTTGCTTTGTGACTTTTGATACGACTTACTGATTAGCCACCAATTACCCCGAAACGAAGGTCTGCACCGCCGTTAAAATTGCATCCATATTTCGGAATTTACCTGGGCCAGAAGTTATACATTTGCATAGCTTAGAATATTTCCTCAAAGGAAAGAGTGTACAGCATTCGGGATTAGCACTCGCATACATACGTGGTAATTAAGGAAGAAAGTAATACAGTTTAGTAAGTTGAAATTAATAGAAAATAGATTATAACAGAGGACATCCGGATGACGACAAATATATAAATACCAAGTGAATGTATTGGAAAATCAAATGCTCCTCAATAAATTATGCCGGAGTGAGTTATGGATATAAGAAAGCGATAATCGGAGAGAAATTTAGGCGCAGGGATTCTTAGGTAATCAGATAAGAAGATGAATATTTGTGTTATTACTTATGCTATTCGAGGACGGTTATAACCTCCAATGATATTCCGCCAATATCCCGCAGAATGGCCGATTGACGACTCTCTTGCTTTCTACCCAAGGAACAACCACGAATTTAAAGGAATGATGAGGAAAATGACAATACGTTACTTCCCTGCTGGCAAGCAGTCAGAGACGTTGCCATGGTAACCCATATATTCGTTATCGCTCTGTCGGTCCCTCAATGCCGAGCATGGTATCGGCAGAAAATAGTAAATTTCTCCGTCATTTGAAGAGTAAGGTAAATTATGAACACAACGAAAGTTGTTTGTGATGAAGAGACCTTTCACATACGGTCCACAGAGTTTGCAGAAAATCAATAGTATAAGAGAAAATGGAGGAAGACCGTTGTGGTTTTCCTATAGACCCCCGTCTTTTCAAAGATTTTAAAATGATATGCATATCGAAACCTTCCCCGGGGTGAGTATACTCTAAATATGAAGTTTGGTTGAGATCTATCCAGCCCTTTCGACGTGATGGTGGAACAAACAAACATTTTTATTCTTTTTATTTTGCTAGTTGCTTTACGTCGCACCGACACAGATAGGTCATTTTGGTTGACAGCTATGCCCAAACGTACATGCATAATCTCACTGCTCTAGAATCCTGGAGCTGACGTTGCCATGGTTACGGCAGTTCATTTCTTTATCCGATTCCTAGAGCAGGGGTAGTGTGGTGCCAATATCTCCGTAACGGTTGGTTTTAGGGCCTTAAAACATGGTTTTCGGGCCCGTAGGGCTTACCGAGTTTTGTTCTTTGCGTCAAGAGGATTAAATTGAGCTTTGTCTCGTCCTTATACGACAAATTCGATATTTTGCCTATAATAGTATAAGAGAAAATGGAGGAAAACCGTTTTTCCTATAAAACCCCCGTCTTTTCAAAGATTTTAAAATGATATGCATATCGAAACCTTCCCCGGGGTCAGTATACTCTAAATATGAAGTTTGGTTGAGATCTATCCAGCCGTTTCGACGTGATGGTGGAACAGACAAACAGACAGACAAACAGACAAACAGAAACAATTTTATTTATATAGATTTTTAATCTAAGAATTTAACCAAGTTAGACAATCTTTTCCAACAGAATTATCACTATTAACTATTACATTACAATATTCATTATATTCTCCTTGCATTCGAAAATTAAAAGTATTGATTAAACATTTGCTCATTTCTTCTTTATTAAAAACTAGCGAATGTACCCGTGCTTCGCTACGGTATTCTACATTGTATTCGAATATCGAAGTAAATAGTGTACATGCAGTAAATAAGATAGTTTTAAAATTGCATGTCTCTTAGCGTTATCCGAGAAAGAGCATGGGGAGGTCCCCGTACGTTTCCAATGTAAAGTGTTTGTTACGGATTTGTGATATAACGGCAGGCTCACTTGCCTACTGGCATTCACAATCAGGTTGGGAAGTTTACATTATAATTGCAGGCCCCATTGCCTACTATGCGGACAGAATCGATTTGGGGAGTTTTCGTTAAAATGGCAGCCCCCCTTTCCTACCTCCAGACAGATTACAGTTTTTATTATAATGGCAGGCAATTACCCTACTATCACTCGAAATTGAGTTGTGCAGTTATCATTATAATGACAGGCCCCTTTTCCTACTGCCAGCCAGCGTACTGCCAGTCACACCAAGTTGGTGAGTTTCCATCAAAATAGCAGGCCACTATGCCTAATGCCAGTCACATTTTAGATGAGTACATTTCTTTATAATGGCGGACACCCTTGCCTACTGCCAAACACAATCGGGTAGGGGAGTTTTAAACAAAACTGCATGCTCACTTACCTTCTGCAAGTCAAATCGAGAAGGGAACTATTCATTACAATTGTAGGCCTTCCTTACTAATGACAGTTACACAGGAGTTGGAGAAGGAACCCTTTCCTACTGCCAGTCAAAGTCGGTGTGGGGAGTACTGATTACAATAGCAGACCGACCCTTTCTCGATCGCTAAATCGACATCAGTGAATATATATAGATCGACATACGAAAGTATATGCGTGTTTACAATATTGAAGACCTTCATTTACAGATTAACTGCTACTAAACGTACGTCATATCGACAAAGGATTATACCATAAGACACGCCGGATTTAGTGGCCTAAATGGCTGGTCCAATGATATGTCATCTATTCTTGGGTCAGATTTAGAAACGTGGAACAGGGTAAAGGTTTTGTAAGATCATCTCACATTACATTACTTTTCGGATAATAATGTGACAGCTACATACGTAGCATTTGGCTCACATATGGCTACTGAGTGGGCCAATTTTCGTGAAGAGTTTGATGATTCTGTATTTCATATAAGTAATTGAAAGTATGAATAATGCATGTGAAAATTCCAAATTGACTTAACATCGATTAATAGAGAAAAATCAAACGTAAAAGGGATACAGATACGGCATAAAGTCATAAGACCAAGGTTGTAGATCATTCCAAATTGAACGGAGATTGTGCAATCCGTTACGTGATAGGAATTTCCGAAGGTCTGCACCATCATTAAAATTGCCTGCATATTTCGATATTCTTCGGGGATAAAAAATGAAAAATGTAATGATATAGGATTTTTCATTCGTTACAGGCTAAAACGTATAATTTTGTCAAATTTCAATTATCTTCTTATTCTTCTGGCAGATTATGCCACAATGTGGATTTTGGGCGAGGCGGGTAAAAATTAGGACTTTCAGGAAATCAAAAATTATGGAGATTGTTATTATTACCCCTTAAACGGAAAGCTGTACGAAAATTTCGCCAAAATAGTCAGTGTAGAGGTACACAGTCGTTACGATTTGATTTATATAGATAAGGAATCTGCTCCATGTAAAACACCTTTTGGGCTATGTCCGCTGGACTTAACCTGCAAAAGTGACCATTCATGATATCTCCCTTATTAATCCTCCTGACGAAAAAATGCACATGAAAAAAAAGGTTTAGAGGTGGAATTCCATCAGGTTTGGTCGATTTCCAGTCAGGTTGGTCTTGTTCTGTATATATTGTGGAAGAGTAAAATCACCATTTCGGTTCCTTATAAACCGCCAGTCCATTCCGGAACATGAAATGTTATTTACGTTTAAAACCTACCTTTGGACAGGTGGATGCTAAATATAAATTTTGTTTCGAATGTCTTCAGTAGTTTTCAAGTTGTAAGGAATACGCTTTACACGCACCCGCTCGTGAGTTAAGTCCGATGGGACTTGTACAGAAAAACGGTCCTTTAATGATATCTCCCTTATTGATCCTCGTATCGAAATGATGCACATGAGAAAAAAAGGTTTAGACATTAATTTCTACCAAGGTAGGTAGACTTCCATAAACTTTTGTTGTGTATATTTTTTGGAAGTGCAAAATCACTGTTTCGGTTTCGTATAAACCCCCAGTTAGTTCAGGGATTTAGAAACAATATTTGCCCTGAAACCTATCAAGGACAGGTGTATTCTAAATACGAATCTTGGTGGAAATGCATCCAGTAGTTTCTAGCATTCACGTACATACGGCGTAATTAAGGAAGA
This sequence comes from Anabrus simplex, assembly GCF_040414725.1. Lineage (NCBI taxonomy): Eukaryota > Metazoa > Arthropoda > Insecta > Orthoptera > Tettigoniidae > Anabrus > Anabrus simplex. The sequence continues at coordinate 333,356,540 of NC_090265.1, forward strand.
AAATAATACAGTTAAGAATGTTGAAACTAATAGAAAATGGATTATAACTGAGGACAGCCGGATAACGACAAATAAATAAATGCCGTGAGTTATGGATATAATAAAGCGCTAACAGAGGAGAAATTTAGGTTCAGTGATTCTTAGGTAAACAAATATGAAGATGACTAATGGTGTTATTACTTAATCTATTCGAGGGCGGTTATAACCTCCAACGATATTCCGCCAATATCCCGCAGATGAGCCGATTGATGCCTCTCTTGCCATCTACCCAAGGAACAACCACGAATTTAAAAGCATGATGAGGAAAATGGCAATACGTTACTTCCCTACTGGCATGCAGTCAGAGACGTTGCCATGGTAACCTGTAGGTTCGTTGTCGGTCTGTCGGTCACTAAATGCAGAGCATGATACCAGCAGAAAATTGTAAATTTCTCCGTCATGTGAAGAGTAAGGTAAATTATGAACATAACGAAAGTTGTTTATAATGAAGAGACGTTTCACGTACGGTAAACGAAGTTTACAGAAAATCAATAGTATAAGAGAAAATAGAGGAAAACCACTGTGGTTTTCCTATAAACACCCCGTCTATTCAAAGATTTTAAAATTATATGCATATCGGAACCTTTCCTGGGATGAGTATACTCTAAATATGAAGTTTGGCTGAGATCTATCCAGCCGTTTCGACGTGATGGTGGGAAAACCACTCTGGTTTTCCTATAAACCCCCGTCTATTCAAGGATTTTAAAATGATATGCATATCTAAACCTTCCCCGGGATTAGTATACTCTAAATACAATGTTTGGTTGAGATCCATCCAGCCGTTGCGACGTGATGGTGGAAAAACCATTCTGATTTTCCTATAAACCCCCCACATATTCAAATATTTTAAAATGATATGCATATGGAAAACTTCCCCGCGATGAGTATCCTCTAAATATGAAGTTTGGTTGAGATCTATCCAGCCGTTTCGACGTGATGGTGGAAAAACCATTCTGGTTTTCCTATAAACCCCCTGTCTATTCAAGGATTTTAAAATGATATGCATATCAAAACCTTCTCCGGGATGAGTATACCCTAAATATGAAGTTTGGTTGAGATCTATCCAGCCGTTTCGACGTGATGGTGGAACAGACAAACAGACAGACAAACAGAAACAATTTTATTTATATAGATTTTTACACTCGTTCTTCACCCCCTTTCCATCCCCGCCCAAAGGAGTCCTATGAGTGCCTTACACAACAGTATATTTTTTTCCCAGATATTAAGTCTTATTTGTACCTATTTTGGTTGACAGCTATGCCCAAACGTACATGCATAATCTCACTGCTCTAGAATTCTGGAGCTGACGTTGCCATGGTTACGGCAGTTCATTTCTTTATCCGATTCCTAGAGCAGGGGTAGTGTGGTGCCAATATCTCCGTAACGGTTGGTTTTAGGGCCTTAAAACATGGTTTTCGGGCCCGTAGGGCTTACCGAGTTTTGTTCTTTGCGTCAAGAGGATTAAATTGAGCTTTGTCTCGTCCTTATACGACAAATTCGATATTTTGCCTATAATAGTATAAGAGAAAATGGAGGAAAACCGTTTTTCCTATAAAACCCCCGTCTTTTCAAAGATTTTAAAATGATATGCATATCGAAACCTTCCCCGGGGTCAGTATACTCTAAATATGAAGTTTGGTTGAGATCTATCCAGCCGTTTCGACGTGATGGTGGAACAGACAAACAGACAGACAAACAGACAAACAGAAACAATTTTATTTATATAGATACCTGCGAAATATTGTGTTACATCTAAATCCAGTAGACAATAATGTTCTTTTTAAGTTCTTCTAATATATTTGGTAATTCTGCAAAAAGTGAATTTATTTTCACATATGCTGTTTCTATTTTATATGGAATAACAACTGGATTCGAGTATTTTTTAATTTATAATATCTATATTTTTAAAAAATCTGTTTAACACCTTTAATTGTTTGTGTATTGGAATTAAATAAATACGGTATTTTTGCTTTAACTCCATGTCTTGCAAAATTAAAATTAGAGAACTTACTTCTTAGATAATTATTAAAGGAACTGCATGCCTCTCTTTTACAAGAAATATTCCGTTTCTTAATTCTCCTTCGCAATTTGTAGAATCTGTAATTTTAACAACCATAATATTATCGCATAAATATTATGACATTGGTTTAAATTCTTGTAATTTTTGATCTCCATTTGTGTAATTAATATCTCCAACATTTGCAATAAGATTCGAGTTATTTAAATTTTCTGTAAGTAGCCATAATCCAAACCTTTCGTTGGTTGGTTTTGTTGTATTGCCTCTGTAATAGAGTATTAATTTGTTGCAGTAGAATTTCTGTTTAGAACTTCCATTTATTACGGAGAAAAAAGTAATTAGACTATTTTTAGATGTTTTTTATTAACTTGTATTTGTTATAACTTTTAAAGAAACATGCATAAATAGAGGTAGTAGAAATTGGGTAGTTGAAAGCAAAGCAAGGTGCTTTTCGTACTATGTGAACTACTGCGATTTTTTTTACCTTTTGTGCAAATTGTCGAAAAACGAGTGATTTTTAGGTTTTTTCATGGGATGAGATCTAAAAAATATGAAATTCTGAGAAATAATACGCAAAATGAAATTTTAAAACGCGTTTATAAGTGGTCCAGACCCCGGGGTTTTCTACTACTTTACATTGTTGATCAATGGGATACCTGTTCTAGACGGCTGCCTAGGGATTATTTACACTTTTCCAGTTCTCGTACTCTGCTTGTTTGGTAATGTCCGTAATGAGCTATAGGGCGTGCTCTCGAACTTGAACACTGGTGACTGCACAAGAGATTGCCATTTACCAAAATGTTCCCTTTTCTACCTGCTCAAAATGTATCATTAGCCTCTGCGGAATTTTCATTTCATGCAGTTATCCGTTTCAAGTGTAATAATGACCATCTGAATTTTTGTTAGCTTTAGTTTTCTGAAAGTCCTCATTTTTACCCCCTCCCCACCTATCCCAAAGCAAGACTGAGACACAATCTGTAGACGAGCTAGAAAACTGATATTTGGCAAAATTATATCTTAGGCTGTAATCGACGAAAAGCTTCCAAGAATATTTCATTTTTTACTCTCGAAAAGTATACAAATTTTGAGGGAATTTCGAGGTATTTCGCGACTAAACGGTAAGTCGTATCACAATACGGATGGCACAATCTCGGTTCAATTTGGAGTGATATACAACTTGGGTCCTATGATGTTTCGTTGTATCTCTATTCCTTATATACCGGACGAGTTGGCCGTGCGGTTGGGGGCGCGCGGCTGTGAGCTTGCATCCGGGAGACTGTGGGTTCGAATCCCACTGTCGGCAGCCCTGAAGATGGTTTTCCGTGGTTTCCCATTTTCACACTAGGCAAATGCTGGGGCTGTACCTTAATTAAGCCCACGGCCGCTTCCTTCCAACTCCTAGGCCTTTCCTATCCCATCGCCGCCATAAGACCTATCTGTGTCGGTGCTGCCTAAAGCCAATAGCAAAAAAAATCCTTATATGTTAGATTTGTCTCTATTTCTGGATTATACGTTCATTTTGCTCTTTGTGCATGTATAATTCGTAGTTCGAATCACTTATATGAAGGGTAGAATCATTTAATTCTACACGAACATTGGCCCACCCAGTTTCCATAAAAAGCAAAGTCACCTCCGTACAGGCCATGAAGACCCTTGGAGAAGTGGAAGGTAAAGGCTTCCACCATTGTTAACCTCGGCACGCGATAGGGTAGAGTGGTTAGCTTTACGCCCGGCCGCCTTTGCCCCCAGAAATTAACCTGGTACTCATTTTAGGTGTAGGCTGAGTGAACCTCAGGGCCATATGCACCTCCGGAAGTGGAAACCTCGTTTCTTAAATTTTATGACTTCCTGACGGGGATTCGAACCCACGTCCTTCCGGGAGAACCGAGCACGCCTTTACCGCCTCAGCCAGGCAGCCCCCAGTTCAACGTTTCTAACTCAATTTTACCCATAAATAGATGAGACAGGAGAAAATATCTTAAGACCAGCCATTTAGACCGCTAAATGAGGGGTCTTATGGTACAATCCGTTTGCCGATGTGATGTATCGTTTAGCAGCAGTTAGTCTGTAAATGAAGGTTTGCAATATTTCAAATGTGCATATATTTCGTATGTCGAGCTATATATTATTCATTTATGTTGATCTGTAGCGATGTAGAATGGGTGTGTTTGCCATTGTAATTAATATTTTACGTCGTAGTGACTCTCAGCATGAGGGTGTATGCTATTGTAATAATTATTCTCCACATCGACTTTGACTGGCAGCAAGAATGGGATGCATCTCCAACTCCTTTGTAACTAGCATTAGTAAGGAGGGACTACCACTGTAATTAATAACTCCGTTCTCGATTTGACTGGCAGAAGTCATGGGAGCATGCAATTTTCTTCAAAACGCCCCTAACCAATTGTGTTTGGGAGTAGGCAAGTGCGCCCGCCACTACAAACAAGTCTACCCATCTAAAATGTGACTGGCATTAGGCATAGTGGCCTTACTATTATAACGGAAACTCACCAACTCGGTGTGATTGTCATTAAGAAAAGGGGCCCGTCATTATAATGATAACAGCACAAATCTGTTTTCACTAGCAGTAGAGAAGGTGCCTGCTATTATATTAAAAACTTCTCTACTGTAATCTGTCTGGAAGTACGAAATGGCGCCTGCCATTGTAAGGAAGACTACCCAAATCGATTGTGAATGGCAGTAGGCAAGTGAGCCTGCCGTTATCATCACAACTCCGCAACTCGCACTTTACATTGGTAACAACGTATGGGAACCTCCTCCTGCTGTTTCTGGATAGCGCTAAGAGACATGCAATTTAAAACAGGTCTTATTCACTGCATGTACATTAATTTGTTTCGATATCCGTATACAATGTAGAATACCGTAGCGAAGCACGGGTACATTTGCTAGTATGAAGATAAAGTTGAAATTCAAGGGCACAAATTGGGGCAAATATTCGTTTATAGGAAGAGAAATGAAGGATTGGTATATTTTCCAAGGGAGATATTCGATGCATTTCAAGATTCTTTAGCACAACTTAGTATATAGGGAATCTGCCGCGTGGACGACAACACTGTATACAGATTAGAGGCGATTGATTGATTGATTGATTGATTGATTTTTCTGTCGAAGGGAGGAAGTAATGAAAGATCTAATGATTTAGGTACCTTGTATTGTGCAGGTTTTCACCGTATGTGCAGGATCCCAAGGCGTGTGCAAGGATTTCTGTCTCGCCGGGGGACTCAAAGTACATAACAGCAAGGATTTCATAGGTACAGGGGCACAAAGTTGAAAGTTTTAACATTGGAGAGATAGGGCATTCGACTCTCCTTATGAAAACGTACCCTAATCAGAAGAGAAAAGAGGTTGGACTGCTTGACGAATGAAGGTATCCGCAAAGGACATGGATGGCAACGAAAGACGGGATAATGAAAGGCTCCAGAGGTTTCACAAGTCAGAAGAGTTGACGAGGGGGGGGGGGGTTCATATAGGAAAAATGAGAGTGGGGGGCCTGGCACAATCCCAGCACGCTCCCAATTGGCTAACTGTGACGTATAGGAACGTGCTTTCTGTCTTTACGTTGATGAATTATTATGAGGGTTTAAAGAATAACATTTCCGAAGTAGTTTCGGACCGTGCAGCCATTAGCTTGGAATCGGGAGATGGTGGGTTCGAAACGCAGTGTCATCAGACCTAAAGATGATAATCCGTGCACTCCTATTTTCACAACAGTTCTGGCTCTGTCCTATCCTGCCGTCTGTCTGAGTCGGTGCGACATAAAACCAACTCGCGGATGAAGCAAGTTTCATCTCTGCTTTGTTCAAGTAAAAGTTAATGTACGGTCACCGAGATATGAATCAGAAACGCAGAGGTTTACCCATGGTTCCTTTTTGGTGGTGTCGTTTGCCATATGAATTTCGTAGCAATGATTTTGTTGACTCTACACACTTAGTTTCACTGTTTATAAAAAATTATTCAAGCATGTGCATGAAGAGTGGAGGTGGGCTTTCAAGAGCACATACGCACACGAATACCCGGTTCTCTTGAATATTCACGCATTCTTGGATAATCCAATATTTTCTCCTTTGTTTCAACCGATTTTCTCCACCGATTGAAAGCATTCGACTAATCGCGGAGCTCCATTACACTGACAGCTGTTCAATCAATCACTACTGATCTGCATTTAGGGCAGTCGCCCAGGTGGAAGATTCCATATATGTTTTTTTCCTAGCCTTTTCTTAAATTATTGCAAAGAAATTGGTAATTTATTCCAATCCCTAACTCCCCTTCCTATAAACTAATATTTGCACCAATTTGTCCTCTTGAATTCCAACTTTATTTTCAAATTGTGATCTTTCCTACTTTTAGAGACACCACTCAAACATTCGTCTACTGATGTCATTCCACTCCATCTCTCCACTGACAACCACTTAGTCGAGCAGCTCGTCTCCTTTCTCTCAAGTCCTCCCAGCCCAAACTCTGCAACATTTTTGTAACACTACTCTTTTGTTGGAAATTACCCAGAACAAATCGAGCTGCTTTTCTTTGGATTTTTGCCACTTCTTGAATCAAGTAATGCTGGGGAGCGTCCCATACACTGGAACCATACTCTAGTTGGGGTCTAACCAGAGACTTATATGCCCTCTCCTTTACATCCTTACTACAACCCCTAAACACCCTCATAACGATGTGCAGAGATCTGTACCCTTTATTTAAAATCATATTTGTGTGATTACCTCAATGAAGATCTTTCCTTATATTAACACCTAGGTGCTTACAATGGTCTCCAAAAGTAACTTTCACCCCATCAATGCAGTAATTAAAACTGAGAGGATTTTTCCTATTTGTGAAACTAACAACCTGACTTTTAAACCCGTTTTTCATTATACCATTGTCTGATGTCCATCTCACAATGTTGTATAGGTCCCCCTGCAGTAACTTATTTAGCACTCTGTATAGTATATCATCATCCGCAAATAGTCTTATCTGTGATTCCAGTCCGTCACTCATATCATTCCTATATGTAAGAAAACATAAAGGTTCAATCATACTGCCTTGAGGAATTCCCCTCTTAATTATTACAGGGTCAGATAAAGCTTCACCTACTCTAATTCTCTGAGTCCCATTCAGTCACTCTTTTGTCAAGTCCAATTGCACTCATTTTTGCCAGTTGTCTCCCATGATTTACCCTATCAAATAGATAGGTCAATCGCGATACAGTCCATTTGACATCCTGAATTCAGGATTTCTGCTATATCATGCTGGAAACCTACAAGTTGATCTTCAGTGGAATAACATTTCCTAAACCCAAACTGCCTTCTCTCAAACGAGTTATTAATTTCGCAAACATGTCTAATATAATCAGAAAGAATGCTTTACCAAAGCTTACATGCAATGCATGTCAAACTGACTGGCCTGTAATTTTCAGCTTTATGTCTATCACCCTTTCCTTTATACACAGGAGGTACTATAGAAACTCTGCATTCATTTGGTATAGCTCCTTCATGCAAGTAATAATCAAATAAGTACTTCAGATATGGTACTATATCCCAACCCATTGTCTTTAGTATATCCCCCGAAACCTTATCAATTACAGCTGCTCTTCTGGTTTTCAACTTTTGTATCTTACTGTAAATGTCATTGTTATCATAGGTAAATATTAATACTTCTTTAGTATTAGTATTAGTTCGTGTTTGACTGACAATACAGGGATACTCATGTGCATGCAGATGACGTCATGGTTTATGCACAGATATCCTCATAAGCGAGGAGCACGGTAAGAGATGTGCCTTTCCGTCTACAACCATCCTCTAACCAGATAGAGACCTGGTATTACAGCTTATAACACCGGGCCTCAGCCTCCCGGACGTTACTAATGCATTGCCATGCCGGAAGATTTCACTAGTACATAATTCTGAACAGGTGTTTGTAATCGCGGGAAGAAGTTTGCTTTATGTTATGTTTGGGAAATCGTTTCAAGTTTATCCGGTAAATGTGGTACGCATAATTATTATGGTTGTTGTCATACCTAGGTAAACTTTGTGCCATATAAAAAACCAAGAATATGGTTCGCATCTTTCAGCATTGTAGCAAAGTTGCTATGAATTTTACTTTCACCGAGCAAAGTAGTTTCGGGTAAGAGAAACTACGGCTTTTCATTCACCATTTTTCATTTTTTTCCATTCTCCTTTTTCATTTTCCATTCTCCTCACTATGACGAATGAGTCTTTGAAACACAGGATCCCGCGAGATCTCCGAAGTTAAGCAACATTGGGCGTGGATTGGATTTGAATAGGTTGCCACGCGCTGTTGGTGTGGGTAAGGGAATGGAGGAGCGGAAGGGAACTGGCCACCCTACCGTACGTAAACTCCGGCTCAGGCATACCTCCGCGAAGGTTCCGACTTGCCTTCGGGTAGAATACACCCTTACCTACCTTACCTCTCACTGGCCTGACAAGACTTCACTTGTTCAGTTGGTTTTTGAAGGAAATGAAGGTATCCGCCAAAGACTTCGAAATGTCGGACCACTTTAATTTTTTTCCGCTATGATTAGTCTTAACAGAGGATGGTTGCCTATTTGGGCTTCTTTTTTGAACAATAATCACCACAACCACTTTCTCGCCCTCCATGGCCCTTGTGTTTCTTTGGACGATAGCTTCATTTTTTTAAGTGTCGGATCCCTTTTAGTGGCCACTTACGACAGGCAGGGGGTGATCAATCTAAGTAGCTCAACAACGAACGAAAGAAAATGTTGTGAAAGCAGAATGTTTATAATCTATAGATTATAACAGGGGCCGCTAACCTAGATGCTTCAGTGGTCTAATGAGAATTTCTCACATTGTCAAATGATCCACCCTCACCTTCATCTATCATATCCGACCTCCCTTGGTCAACTCCTGTTCTTATCCGACTTTGGCAGTATTAGAGCATTTAAGGCCTAGGGAGCCATCATTTTCACCCCTTCGTGACCTTTTTTCTTTCTTTGGCCGATACCTTCATTTTTCGAAGTGTCGAACCTCTGCCATGTTTTCCTTCTGATTAGTGTTAATAGAGGATAGTTGAACAGTTTGTACAAAAAACGCAACCATTACCACGACCACGACCACGACCACCAACACCAACACTACCACCACGACCACCACCACCACCACTTAGAATGATCCCCATTTGGGTCTCATAATACTGTAGTTACTGCAAAAGTATACTTGTTATTTTTCCCCATAGGTACTAAAGCCGTTACTAATTCCCAAGGGTATACAGCTCTCTCTGTATGCATGATGTACTGATGACGGCTTCTTCCTGGGTAAAATATTCCGGAGGTAAACTAGTCCCCCATTCGGCTCTCCGGGTGGGGACAACACGAGAGGGGGCCATCATCAGGAAGATGGATACTGACATTCTGCGAGTCGGAGCGTGGAATGTTAGAAGTTTGAATCGTTGTGATAGATTAGAGAATCTGAAAAGGGAGATGGATAGACTAAAGTTAGATGTAGTTGATATACACTGACTGACAGAGCAAATGCAACACCAAGAAGGAGTGGTCAGAACTTTATGCCAATTGCAGGGTAGACTGACGTCACTGAGGTATGCTCATGATATGAAATGCGCCGCTGTGCTGCGCACGTAGCGAACGATAAATGGGACACGGCGTTGGCGAATGGCCCACTTCGTACCGTGATTTCTCAGCCGACAGTCATTGTAGAACGTGTTGTCGTGTGCCACAGGACACGTGTATAGCTAAGAATGCCAGGCCGCCGTCAACGGAGGCATTTCCAGCAGACAGACGACTTTACGAGGGGTATGGTGATCGGGCTGGGAAGGGCAGGTTGGTCGCTTCGTCAAATCGCAGCCGATACCCATAGGGATGTGTCCACGGTGCAGCGCCTGTGGCGAAGATGGTTGGCGCAGGGACATGTGGCACGTGCGAGGGGTCCAGGCGCAGCCCGAGTGACGTCAGCACGCGAGGATCGGCGCATCCGCCGCCAAGCGGTGGCAGCCCCGCACGCCACGTCAACCGCCATTCTTCAGCATGTGCAAGACACCCTGGCTGTTCCAATATCGACCAGAACAATTTCCCGTCGATTGGTTGAAGGAGGCCTGCACTCCCGGCGTCCGCTCAGAAGACTACCATTGACTCCACAGCATAGACGTGCACGCCTGGCATGGTGCCGGGCTAGAGCGACTTGGATGAGGGAATGGCGGAACGTCGTGTTCTCCGATGAGTCACGCTTTTGTTCTGTCAGTGATAGTCACCGCAGACGAGTGTGGCGTCGGCGTGGAGAAAGGTCAAATCCGGCAGTAACTATGGAGCGCCCTACCGCTAGACAACAAGGCATCATGGTTTGGGGCGCTATTGCGTATGATTCCACGTCACCTCTAGTGCGTATTCAAGGCACGTTAAATGCCCACCGCTACGTGCAGCATGTGCTGCGGCCGGTGGCACTCCCGTACCTTCAGGGGCTGCCCAATGCTCTGTTTCAGCAGGATAATGCCCGCCCACACACTGCTCGCATCTCCCAACAGGCTCTACGAGGTGTACAGATGCTTCCGTGGCCAGCGTACTCTCCGGATCTCTCACCAATCGAACACGTGTGGGATCTCATTGGACGCCGTTTGCAAACTCTGCCCCAGCCTCGTACGGACGACCAACTGTGGCAAATGGTTGACAGAGAATGGAGAACCATCCCTCAGGACACCATCCGCACTCTTATTGACTCTGTACCTCGACGTGTTTCTGCGTGCATCGCCGCTCGCGGTGGTCCTACATCCTACTGAGTCGATGCCGTGCGCATTGTGTAACGTGCATATCGGTTTGAAATAAACATAAATTATTCGTCCGTGCCGTCTCTGTTTTTTCCCCAACTTTCATCCCTTTCGAACCACTCCTTCTTGGTGTTGCATTTGCTCTGTCAGTCAGTGTACGTGAAGTACGTTGGCAGTAGGAGAATTTGGATTGGGACAAAGAAACGAAAGAGGAAGTCGGCTGGTTGAATTCTGCACTGATCATAATTTAGTTCTTACCAATACTTGGTTCAAACACCACAAAGTTTTGCAATCCAACACCTGGTTTCTGAACTATATAATAGTTGATATTCAGTCCCGGAAAATTTCTGAAAACAGGCCAGCTGAAAACATGGTGTAGCTGCTATTGTTTAAAGGGTGAGGAGCCTGGTACAAGTAAGTTTAAGCAATGCCAGGACTCCCCACGAGTTCTTAACTTGGGAGCTTGGGTTGGCGCCCCCAGGAGCAGACGTGGACTCTGACCACAACTTGTTGGTCATGAAATGCCATCTGAAGTTGAAATTGAAGAAAGGAAAGAATGCAAGGAGATGGGATCTAGACAAGTTGAAAGAAAAGGGTGTGAGGGATTGTTTCAAGGAACATGTTGCACAAGGACTACATGAAAAGGCTGAAGGAAACCCAATAGATGAAGAGTGGATAGTCATGAGAAATGAAATCAGCAGGGTTGCTGAATAAATGTTAGGAAGGAAGAAAGGATCAACTAAGAATCAGTGGATAACTCAGCAGATACTAGACCTGATTGATGAACGACGAAAATACAAAAATGCTAGAAATGAAGAGGGCAGAAAAGAATACAGGAGATTAAAGAATGAAGTGGAGAGGAAGTGCAAGGTAGCTAAAAAGGAATGGCTGAAGGAGAAGTGTAGGGATGTCGAAGGTTGTACGATCCTAGGAAAGGTAGATGCTGCATACAGGAAAATCAAGGAAACCTTTGGAGAAAGAAAATCTAGGTGTGTGGATATTAAGAGCTCAGATGGAAAGCCACTTCTAGGGAAAGAAGACAAAGCAGAAAGATGGCAGGAACATATCCAACAGTTGTATCAAGGTAAATATGTAGATGATTTGGTTCTGGAACAAGAAGAGGCTGTTGATGCTGATAAAATGGGAGACCCAATTTTGAGGTCAGAGTTTGACCTAAATAGGAATAAGGCATCTGTAATTGACGACATTCCCTCTGAATTACTGACTGCCTTAGGAGAAACCAGCTTGGCAAGGTTATTCCATTTAGTGTGTAAGATGTATGAGACAGGAGGAGTGCCATCTGATTTTCGGAAGAATGTTGTTATACCTATTCCCAAGAAAGCCGGTGCTGACAAGTGTGAAAACCACCGCACCATTACTTTAGTGTCTCATGCCTACACAATTTTAACACGTATTATTTACAGAAGAATGGAAAGACAAGTTGAAGCTGAGTTGCGAGAAGATCAATTTGGCTTCAGAAGAAATGTAGGAACACGTGAAACAATCCTGACTTTACGTCTGATCGTAGAGGGTCGAATTAAGAAGGACAAGCCTACGTACATGGCATTCGTAGATCTAGAAAAGGCATTCGATAATGTTGACTGGACCAAGTTATTTAAGATTCTGAAGGTGAATGGGATCAGATACCAAGAACGAAGAATTATCTACAATATGTATAAAAATCAGTCTGCAGACATAAGAACCGAGGGCTTTGAAAAAGAAGCAGCGATCCAGGAAGGAGTGAGGCAAGGATGTAGTTTGTCTCCCCTCCTTTTCAATGTTTACATAAAACAGGTAGTAAAGGAAATAAAAGAGGAATTTGGAAAGGGAATCACAATCCAAGGAGAGGAAATCAAAACCTTGAGATTTGCCGATGATATTGTTATTTTATCTCAGACTGCAGAAGATCTCGAGAAGCTGCTGAATGGTATGGTCGAAGTCTTGGGTAAGGAGTACAAGATGAAAATAAATAAGTCCAAAAACAAAATTAATGGAGTGCAGTGGAACGAAGACAGATGATGCAGGAAATATTATATTAGGAAATGAAGTCTTAAAGGAAGTAGATGAATATTGTTACTTGGGTAGTAAAATAACTAACGATGGCAGAAGTAAGGAGGACATAACATGCAGACTAGCACATGCAAGGAAGAGCTTTCTTAAGAAAAGGAATTTGTTCACTTCAAACATTGATATAGGAATTAGAAAGATGTTTTTGAGGACTTTCGTGTGGAGCGTGGCATTGTATGGAAGTGAAACATGGACGATAACTAGCTCAGAAAGAAGGAGAATAGAAGCTTTTGAAATGTGGTGTTACAGAAGAATGCTGAAGGTGAGATGGACAGATCGAATCACAAATGAAGAGATACTGAATCGAGTTGGTGAAAGGAGATCGATTTAGCTAAATTTGACGAGAAGAAGAGATAGAATGATAGGACACATCTTGAGACACCCAGGACTTGTTCAGTTGGTTTTTGAAGGAAGTGTAGGTGGTAAGAACGGTAGCGGTAGACCAAGTTATGCATATGACAAGCAGATTAGAGCAGATGTAGGATACAATAGTTATGTAGAAATTAAAAGGTTAGCATAGGATAGGGTAGCATGGAGGGCTGCATCAAACCAGTCTATGGACTGATGGCTCAAACAACAACAACAACAACAACAACAGGTACTAGAGGCTTCAAGAAACCTAGGAAACAGTTTAAATTATATGAAACGAATTGGCAGTTATTGGGTTAAAGTAGAAGATTACCAGTGAAACGTTTAATGGAATACAGGAAATGCAAAGTGACTTACTATAGTCAATGTTGTTCAATCCATCTGTTAATATTTCTTGATGGATGCAGTATTTTTGCGTCTGTCTCTTGGCATAGGCCAGAGTAAGGTATAGCTTCCATCGAAGTCTCAGTCTTATCGTTTGACATTATTTGTTTGCTACTGGTTTTACGTCGCACCGACTCAGACCGTTCTTATGGTGACGATGGAATAGGACAGGGCTAGCTAGGACTGGGAAGGAAGCAACCGAAGCCTTAACTTGAGGTATAAGCTCTGCATTTGCCTCCTGTGAAAATGAGATATAGAGAGAAACTGCCTTCAGAGCAGCCAAAAGAGAGATTCGATCCCATCTTCTCCCAAATGCAAGACCACAGGTTTGTGACCGAAACCGCACTGACATTTCGCTTAGTGGCTGTGACATTATGAAGCTGCTGAGGTATGAGTGGTGCTGAGTAATGGCATTTAGGGCTTGAATGTGCTTGAACATTACAAAATTTGCTACGCATAGGGCTGTTCGTATTGCAACAGCACTTTCTAGCCCAATAAGGAAATTGCGAATCACCTCATTCTTCTACTAAGCCTTATTATGGCAATACCATCGATTTTTGGTTTTGCGATTTCCCTACAACCGCATTAACTTTGGTGTTACTATTTGAGGATTCAACCAGCTTTCGGACTGAAGATTAAGCATACATTAAAATGAAACCACTGAACATATGAGGGCGAATCAAAAAGTCAGTTACCCTACCTCGCCGTGAGAGCACGCTATGTATTGTGACCGTGGCCAATGCGGAGCGAGCTACAGTAACTGCTGACACGTCCGATAGGAAGGTTAGTGTGTGTGCAGAGTGAGCTAGGCTCATATCGCGTCAAATGTTCACTCCAAATTGGAGGTGCGTGCAACGATCAGACTTCTATGAGCTAAACGGCTCACATGCACGGACGTTCATCAAAAAATCACTTCTGTATATGGTGAGCGTGCAATTTCTCGCCCAGATATTGTGAAGTGGTGTAAGAAATTTGACGCCAGAAGCACGGATCTCACGGACGAATATAGCGAAGGCAGGCCCACAACGTCCAGTACCGTTTACCGTTTACTGACCGTGTGGATAGGATCATCAGACAGAATCGGCGCATAACACTGCAGGAGATTGCCAGCATGCTGAACATTTCGTATGGCAGTGTGTTCTCCACTGTTCACCAGCACCTTGGATTTCGTAAACCGTGTCAAATATGAGTCCCACGTCTACTTACCGATGTTCACAAAGGACAACGTTTCCAATCATCACTGGCATTTTTGCAACGGTATTCTGTAGAGGGCAACAATTTTCTGCAGCAAATCATCACAGGGGATGAAACGTGGGTTCACCATTTCACCCACGAAACATAGAAAACATCGATGGAATAGGTGCACACCACTCCACCACCACCACGAAAGGAGGCCAAAGTCCAACCTTCAGCAGGAAAGGTAATGGCGACAGTGTTCTTTGACTTGAAGGGTGTGGTGCACGTGGAATTTATTCCGAAAGGCACGGCAATCAACTCGGCTTTGTCTTGTCAAACATTGAACCTGTTGCGTAAAGCAATTAAAGAAAAGCGGCGGGGAAAATTTAACACCGGTGTGATTTTGTTGCACGATAACGCAACACCTCACACGGCACGCCAAACGTCCAAACTCTGCAGCGATTCGAGTGGATGGTATGGCAGCATCATCGATACAGTCCAGACTTAGCGCCATGCGATTATCATGTGTTCGGTAAGCCGAAAAAAGGATCTCGGTGGACGACGATTCCGAAACGATGAGGAGGTGAAAGCAGCGTTCTCCTGGTGGTTACATAGCGCTGGAGGTGTTTTCTATGCAGCGAAAACTTGGTTGACCGTTCCAAGAAATGTTTACGGTCTCCTGGAGACGATGTGGAAAAGTGAAATCACGCTGTATATTGTCATAGCCGTGTTACCTACGTGTAGGCGGTTTCATAAATGGCCATAACTTGGAATTGTAACTTACTTTGCGATTCGTCCTCGTATAAGTGATGTAGAATACATGCTATTTAATCCACCGAATACACCGATTTACTGATTTATTTTTAAATTTGGGAATACAATATTAAGACGAAAATACTAGTTGATACCATGGCGACAAATAGTGACTTTATGGTAGAGAAAAGGTTCTATAACATCCTATCTCTTTTTTCTTTGACGCTAATAAACGACTGGATTGATAGCAAATATAACAGTAATGTCTATACAGGAATTTTGCCACACTAACGAATGAAGTTTCAAGTGTATCTTAAGCTTCAGTGGCACGTGAATAACATGTGTAGATATTAAAATACGACCTTATGGAAGAAAGCATGAACGGGATTTGTACGTAAATATTCCGTTCAGATATCTATGGCCACGACTGGTTACAATGTCGTGGGAGGTGACGTGAAGTTTGCTGCACTCCGAACTGTCCACAATAGACCTTTAGAGGTCTAAACCACTCTACTCCTACTACACCTGTCCTCAACACACACTCTCTCAATGAAAGTATTCCCTCATTCTCATACTATTACATCTTTCCACTGTTTTCGTTCTTCCTTCTTCAGATCTTGCATAGTGTTCACATGTCCACTGATAATTATATTCAGCGTTTCCTTTTCTTTCCTACTTTTGCATACCAATAACGTTTATGTATTGCTCGATTTCGCCTCCTCCTTCTTCTTGACCGTCTCCGGGGTTTCACAGACCACGGGATCCTACTTCGTCTTGCAATTAGTTCTTTTCTCCTCAGCATTCTTGTGGTCCCTGGTACTGGTTTGGTATCAAGATGTCTTGAATCAACACTACAGTCGGTTTCATTGAAATACTGTCCAAGGAAGAACAATTCATTAACTTTAGCAGTTAACCGATATTTTTGCCCTACCCTCTTAACGAATCCCATCTTTATGGCCAGTCGTAAGTTGGCTCTGATATCGTCCCTCAATGCTGCCTCATTATTGTTCACAGGGTACATGCCGGACACTTCCCGAGCGATATCCTTCAGAGTGGATGCATTGCGGATATATCGCAGTCGCCTCAAGGCGCCGATGACCATCTGAGGGGTGACTGTCACCCAGTAGTGGGGGTCATTACTGAAACTCATTTCGATGTCTGATATGTTCCATGCCGCGGTTACATGGATAATTTAGATAAAAATACGAAAACAAATATCCCAACCGTAACCATGGAACTGAAGCATTGTTGTTTAATTGTTGCACATACAATTACTAAGCTGCCAAACAACACGCTTCGACTGTCAACAGACCGACATAATGGCACATATTTATCGATATCTAGATTCACGAAAACTGTTGTTGGTCTGGAATTCTTTCCACTTCTTTGTGCCATGACCCTCGCTATCATCTTTCCTATCCGACTTCCCATGGTCAACTCTTTCGAACTCAAGAGAGTCTTCATCTTCACGCCCAATTTTCCAATGTCGGAACTCTTCCACTTCTCTATGATTAGAGTCAAGGCGGGGTGATAATTTCGTTATACTTCCCCTTAGAGCAGGTTAACAGAAAATGGTGTTTGGTATTTGCGGCAAAACTATGCGTATGTCCCCACGTTGTCAACAGGGTTCACTTAGACAAAACATATTTAGGTATAATACGTACTGTACTTCATACACAAACGGAGTAGCCGCGCGTGTTAAAGCGCCAAGCCTATGAAGCCAAGCTCTGCATTCGGGAGACGAGTGGGTTCGAAACTCACCATCGGCTGTCCTGGGAAAGGTTTTCTATGGTTTCTTATTTTCACTCCCAGCCGAATCCCGGGCCAGTTGATAATCATAAGCCACTGCCAATTCCTCCCACCTCCTCACCCAGTTTCATTCACCATCATTCATTTCATCTTCATTAGCTCCTCAACCGAGGTTGACGTCCGGAAGGGCATCCAGTCATAAAAGACGCCATATAATTCCATCTCATTTCCGACCGCGTATCAAGAAAACGGACTAAGGGGTAGACACACGTAGTACATAATACATAAATATGGAATATTTTTCCATTACCAACTTCCACTCACTGTCGGCCGGGAAAATTAAATGCAACTCAAGTTATATAGTAGTCATTTCTTCTTTATCAACTTACTCAGAATCAGTTAGGACTTTTGTAGGCAATTTACAAGGTATACTACAGTCATTTCTTCTTTATCAACACTTAATAAATGTCAGCTGGAACTGTTGTTTGCAATTCACAAGTTATATTGCAGTCATTTCTTCATCACCTCTCACACAGTATCGGCTGGTGCTGCTGAATACGCCGTTGTGCAATTACGTGTAAAAATGGGTTTTCTACTTGGTACGTAAATTATGCGTAATACACATAAAAGTTTATATATACGCACTAGTGGACATACAGTAATTTTGGGCACTTTCTGTTGTAGGTTGGATTCAACTATATATCTATATATATAATAACTTGTCCCGACTGACTGACTGACTGACTCATCATCACCGAGCCCAAACCACTCGACATAAAAAATGAAATTTCGGGGATACGTTCATATTACATCGTAGGTACTCACTAAGGGAGGATTTTTGGATATTCCGTCGCTAAGGGGGTGAAAAGGAAGGGCGAATTTTTCAAATGATTGTACCTATATCTCAAAACTGAACAGTTTAAGGACGTGAAAATTGGTATTTGGAATCTTCTGTAAAAGTAAAGGAACACGCATAATTTGTTTTCTGAAAATCCACTTAAGGGGAAGAGGTAAAAGGGGGTGATTTTTTAAATGAGCATATACACAGTACATATCAAAACTTACAGACGTGAACATTGGGCGTGAACCTACAGTAATTCTGGACACTTTTTGTTGTAGGTTGGATTCAGCTGTATATCCATATATATATATTAACTTGTCCTGACTGACTGACTGACTGACTGACTGACTGATTTATCATCGCCGAGCCAAAGCTACTTGACATAAATGACATTTTGGGGATACGTTCACATTACAATGTAGGTAATTACTAAGGGAGGAGGTGTGGACTTAAAACAATACATCCCTAAGGGGTTTTGACTGGGGGATGAGGAATGATGACAAAAAATATACGTTTATATGAGGGGGTGTTATAAAGGACTGAAAAAGGGGTTGAATTCTTTTTATGTGGATACTTATATCTATAAATCTGAAGATATTACATACATGACAATTGGTATTTGGAATCTCCTTTCAAAATAAACACGTATTTTTTTTGTTTTCAGAAAATCCACTTAAGGGTGTGAGGTGGGTGAAGAGAAGTGAAAGTTGAATTCTTTTATGGGATACTTATATATCAAATACTGAAGATGTTACAGACGTGAAAATTGGTATTTGGAATATCCTTTAACAATAAGGAAACACGTATGTTTTTTGTTTTCGGAAAAATCTTCTTAAGGGGGTGAAAAAAGGTGAGAAATGGGTTGAATACCTATTTGAGGATAGTTATATCTAGAAAAACTGAAGACGTAACAGTTATGAAAAGTTTTATTTGGAATCTCCTGTAAAAATAAAGAATCACGTATTTTTTGTTTTTTGAAAACCTACTTAGGGGAGGGGTGAAAAAGACTGACAAAGGGGGTGAATTTTTAAAATGAGTATATCTCAAAAATGAAACATGTTACAGACGTGAAAAATTGTATTTTACTTCTAAATAAAAAGTTACACATACTTTTTTGTTTTCGGAAAATTCATTTGGGGCGGGGGTAAAAAGGGCTGAAAGCGAGGTTGTTTGTTTTTATTAGGATACCGGTATCTCAAAATCTGAAGGTATTACAGACGTGAAAATTGGTATTTGGAATCTCCTTTAAAAATAAAGAAACACGTTCTTTTTGTTTTCTAAAAATCCAATTAAGGGTGGGTAAATGAAGTGAAAAATGAGTTTAATTTCTTGTATGGGGATACTTATAGGGTAAACCTACCTTATTTCGTGACATACTTTATTTCGTGATACGCGACATATTATTGATCCTGAAATAAGGTACGTGTTCTACATTGAGTTCCACCAGTCCTCAATACATAGCAGGAGTGCCTTTACACGGGGAAAATATTTTGTGCGGGAATTGCCACTGGATGAAGGACAGACAGTTGATTGTATGTTGTGTGGATGGAAACACGCTACTTGGTCTGTTCCTGTAGTAAAACGTTATTAAGGTAAGTTGGTGAAGTAATTATTCAGACACGTATATGCAGTTATATTCATCAGTAGTCAGAGTTGAATTTAAGTGTGTTATTAATGAAATAATTGCTTACGAAAATGACTACGACTCTTACGTTTTGTGTCCAATTCAGACATAATGGCTCCAGCGTTAAGCAAATCTGTGAAGAAGGAAAACAGCAACAAGCTCTAAAAAACGGGTCTTGTGAACGAAAAAAGACAAGCCTATTCATCAGATGATCTTCGGTGAGCGCTTCAGAAGGTTTTGGAGGAAAAGTGGTCTATATACAAGGCTGCTAAACATTTCACCGTTCCGTGGAGTACTCTAAAAGGCTATTGGAAAAATAGGTAGACTGTTTGTCCTTACGAGTGAATTGGAGATTAAGTTAGTTCATTTCATAGTAAAAATGCAGGAAAAATGGATCGGTCTGAACGTTAACCGAATATGACATGTTGCGTATGCTATGGCCAAAAAACAGTATGCAAGCAATGGCAAGTTTTCATTCAGTGAAGTGATAAATTGTGCAAGCTGGAAATGCTGCAGGTGAATTCGGTCCACTTCTAATCATTTTTAAAGGAGTGAGAATGTCAGATTCATTGACGAATGGTGCCTCGCTAACGCCTCAGTAGCCCTGTCACAGAGTGGATGGATTAACAGTGAACTTTTCTTAAAGTGGTCCAAGGAATTTGTTCGAGGCCTTGGTGCAGAAAGACCTGTGATACTGACAATGGATTCTCATGTCAGTCACGTGACACCAGAGGTATTGGAAATTGCATCCAAGAATGAAATTATCGTTGTGACTATTCCACCGCATACCAGCCACATGTTCCTGATCAGGCCAGAGCTACCACCACACATCGAACTACACCTGTTTCTGATCAAGCCGGAAAATCCACCACACTTATCACTACAGTGAAACCGGTATCTACGGAAAAACAGAAGTCAGACAAGAAAAATGATGACATCTGCGCCACCTACGACAGCTACAGTAATGGGAACAATAACAGTCCTTGGATTCAGTGTTGCTTCTGTTTGCGATGGTTCCATGAAAGTTGCCTTTCAATTGATTCATCTGATGCTATTGTATTTATGTGTAGTATTTGTGAATATGTCAGTGACAACGATACCGATACTGAAAATGAGTGAAAAGTGCGTGAAGTGAACCGTAACAATGCTCACAGAAGTTATCACGGAGTTAAGTACATTATCACGAAGTTAGGTATACCGTGTTACGGAATTAGGTATGCTATCACGAAATTAGGTAGCATGCCCACTTCGCTCATTACATGTTATAACTCCAAATGTTTTGCATTTTTGAACGTTCTTTATCACGTGTTTGTAGAATAATGTATAGGTACTCAGCATGTAAAATATAAAATTCCTACATCGAGTATTTGTTCTGATATATTACTTATAATCCTTAATATCACGAAATTAGGTAGGTTTACCCTATCACAAAAACGAAGGATGTTATGGACGTGAAAATTGGTATTTGGAATCCCCTTTAAAGATAAAGAAACACGCATTTTTTGTTGGGGAAGGAGGGAATCAAGGGGGATGTAAAAGGAGTTCAATTTCTTTTTATGAGGATACAAATAAGAAGTGGACTTAAAACAATACACCCCTAAGGAGTTTCCACTGGGGGATGAGGAATGATGACAAAAATATACGATTATATGAGACCGTTAAACTGTCAAGTGATATCCTAGGCGTTAAATAACAGAAGGTTTGAAACAAATATAACCCCTCAGAGAGTTAAATGGGGGTTAGGATCCACAAATATATATATTAATTCCTTCCTCCGAAACGGTTTAACTTACGAAGACAAAATTCCGAATAGCGGTATATATTTTAAATCCTAGGTGTGAAATAGGAAATATTTTTAAAAGTTGTACAAAGTTGTAATTTTACGAGAAGGGTCTTCTTTTATGTCCTAAGTGTAAAATACCGTATACTTAAAAACATTTATCCCGTAAGAGGTTTAGATGGTGGTTGATTCTCAAAAACACAATATCCATTCTTCCGAAACCGTTTCAGGCACCATCATAACTTTTTTAATGAAGGGTTGTCTTCTACATCCTATATGTTAATAAATATTTCAAAACATTCACCCCTTAAAATTATTCATTTCTCCGTTACTGTTCGACGTACAAAATCAAACTTTCACATGTTGGTCGCTTCTACGTCCTAGATGTTAAATCAGATATGGTTTAAAACATTCAAATTCTTCCGTACGGAGTTCAAGTGAGTGGTAGATTATAAAATAAATAATCAATACCCTAAAATCGTTCGACTTACGAACTGAGGACGTATTTTACAGGCTCACCTGACAGTAGACACTCCAAAATGTAGAACTTTCAATAACAACTTTAATTTTAAAGCCGTAGCGAAGCACGGGTATCTTGCTAGTCTATAAATATAAAATAACGTGTCCTGACTGACTGACTGACTGACTGACTGACTGACTGACTGACTGACTGACTGACTGACTGACTGACTGACTGACTGACTGACTGACTGACTGACTGACTGACTGACTGACTGACTGACTGACTGACTGACTGACTGACTGACTGACTGACTGACTGACTGACTGACTGACTGACTGACTGACTGACTGACTGACTGACTGACTGACTGACTGACTGACTGACTGACTGACTGACTGACTGACTGACTGACTGACTGACTGACTGACTGACTGACTGACTGACTGACTGACTGACTGACTGACTGACTGACTGACTGACTGACTGACTGACTGACTGACTGACTGACTGACTGACTGACTGACTGACTGACTGACTGACTGACTGACTGACTGACTGACTGACTGACTGACTGACTGACTGACTGACTGACTGACTGACTGACTGACTGACTGACTGACTGACTGACTGACTGACTGACTGACTGACTGACTGACTGACTGACTGACTGACTGACTGACTGACTGACTGACTGACTGACTGACTGACTGACTGACTGACTGACTGACTGACTGACTGACTGACTGACTGACTGACTGACTGACTGACTGACTGACTGACTGACTGACTGACTGACTGACTGACTGACTGACTGACTGACTGACTGACTGACTGACTGACTGACTGACTGACTGACTGACTGACTGACTGACTGACTGACTGACTGACTGACTGACTGACTGACTGACTGACTGACTGACTGACTGACTGACTGACTGACTGACTGACTGACTGACTGACTGACTGACTGACTGACTGACTGACTGACTGACTGACTGACTGACTGACTGACTGACTGACTGACTGACTGACTGACTGACTGACTGACTGACTGACTGACTGACTGACTGACTGACTGACTGACTGACTGACTGACTGACTGACTGACTGACTGACTGACTGACTGACTGACTGACTGACTGACTGACTGACTGACTGACTGACTGACTGACTGACTGACTGACTGACTGACTGACTGACTGACTGACTGACTGACTGACTGACTGACTGACTGACTGACTGACTGACTGACTGACTGACTGACTGACTGACTGACTGACTGACTGACTGACATTCATCATCCCTCAGCCAAAACTACTGAACATAAAGAAATAAAATTTTATTGTATTTATATTAAAGAGTAAGTGCTCACTAAGAGAGGATTTTTGGATATTCCTTTGCTAAGGGGGCAAAAGGGGGGTGTGTGTGAAAATTTTAAATCAGTATATCTATACCTCAAAAACTTAACAATTTAAAGACGTAAAAATTGGTATTTGGAGTCTCTTTTAAAAATAAAGAAAACTTATTTTTGTTTTCGAAAAATCCACTTAAGGTGGTAGGGGTATAAAGGAGTGAAGAAGGAGTTGAACTATTTTTATGAATATATTTATACTCAAAAACTGAAGGTGTTACAGACGTGAAAATTGGTATCTGAAATATTCTTTAAAAATAAAGAAACGCGTACTTTTATCGGAAAGTCCATTTAATGGGGAAGGTGATTGAAAATAAGTGAAGGAGTTAAATAATTTTTATGAGAATACATATATCTCAAAAACTGAAGGTGTTACAGACGCGAAAATTGGTATTTCGAATCTCCTTTAGGAATAAAGAAACATATATTTCTTTGTTTTTGGAAAGTATACTTAAGGGAGGGGTGGGGGGATTGGTGGAAAGAAGTGAAGAAGAAGTTGAATTATTTTTATGAGGAAACTTATATCTCAAAATCTGAAGATGTTACAGACGTTAATATTGGTATTTGGTATCTCCTTTAAAATTAAAGGAAAGTGCCTTATTGTTTTCGGAAAAGCCACTTAACGGGGGTGAACAGAAGTGAAAAAGGAGTAGAATTCTTGTTATGAGGATACTTATATCTCAAGATGTTACAGACGTGACAATAGGTATTTGAAATCTCCTTTAAAAATAAAGAAACATGTGTTTTTTGTTTTCGGAAAATCTAGTTAGGTGGAGGGTGCTGATCTGATAAAGGGGTTGAATTATTTTCTATGAGAATACTTATATCTCAAAAACTGTAGATGTTACACATGTGGAAACAGGTATTTGCAATCTCCTTTAAAAATAAAGAAACATTTTTTTCGACTTGAAAGAGGACTGTTTCTCACATACAAATTTCTACAGTATGTTGTACGGTCATTTTATCGCCAAAAGGCAATAGCACGAACGTGGTTTACAAAGATAATCTAGGTAAATGAAACACATTTGTTGGTGAATTTTTATTTTAGAGACTTTCATATAAAGTCTTAGTGCAGTACCGAGGTACGATTACTTTTATCAAATTGGTACTTGGAATGTTTCTCTTCAATTATTCAACATTTCTCTGTATCACAGAATAAATACTTACTAAGAGTATATAGCTGATTTTTTCAGTTGTTTATGACACCGTACAGCACTGTTATTTGTTTATGACAATATAGTAATGAGCATTGTTGGTTTTATTGCAATTTTACTCTCATTGTTATGTACCAATGTTCATGAGAAAAGAGTGGGAAAACGTTATCCATTTCTTGAGCTGAGGTTTCTTTCCCATTCCCATTATTGTCATATGGTATATTGCAGCTGATGCCATTGTTAGTAACATGCACGGATTAGTGAGTGACTGGTGTGCTCTAGTGTGCTTCTTGCTGTCATCTAAAGAAGTCTTTCATTACGCTTTGTGAGTGAACACTTCTTCAACTTGTTAGATGTCCTTTCAGTGAAGAATGGCACCTACGCCCAAGAAACAGATTGGTTGCTCACCATCTAAACGCAGTAGAGCCGTGAGGAAGGGTAGACGTTTGACGAGACTGCAGCAAGGATGGGTGGTGGAGCTACTAAGTCAGGTGTAAGGAAGGTGTGTGAACGTTACAAGATAACCAGGAGTACTATAACTGCTCCTAGAGCTGGACGAAAACCTGTGTTTTCTCCTCAAGATGAAAGAAGAATTTTCCGCCTTGCGTTAGAAGACCGTCGGCGAACTTCAAAACCGATTTAGGAAGTGCTGGAATCATTTGGAGTCACCATTACTGACAGAGCCGTCCGACGAAAATTGTGTGCAAAAGGTGTGCGAGGCAGGAAGCCAAGAAAAAAGCCTTATCTTAATGCAAAACAAAGGGAGAAATGCGTGAAGTGGGTTCTGGAACACAGAACATGGACTGATGTGGACTGGAGCAAGGTAATTTGGAGTGATGAGACACTTGTTTCAATATTTGGAAGTGAAGGTGTCAAATTCGTGCGTCGTCGACTTGGCAAAGATTTGTTACCAGAATGCAAACCGCTGCTATGAAACACCCAGTCAATGTGACGGTGTGGGGATGCATGGCAAGAAAGATGGTACACTAAATGCCCAAAGATACCAGACTGAGATCTTGCAACAGAATCTGCTACCTTCAATCAACGATGTGTTTCCTTATCATCAGAGACAGTGCTTCTTTCAACAAGATGGTGGACACTGAAAAACTGAGCATAAAATGGTTGAAAGATCGCCGCATTAATGTTTTTGTCAAGGTCAGGTAACAGCCCTGACCTAAATCCAATCGGAAACTTGTAGTCCAGACTGAAAGTACTCATTTCGCGCCAAAATCCAAGGAATAAAATGGAACTTGTTGAAACCATCATCCACGCTTGGTCCAAGGTCATAAGTACAGACGATCTTCAAAGGTTAGTTGGCTCCATGCCTGCTGCATGAGAAACTTTCCCCAAGAGAACTAGCGCTAACTCGCCTCAACGTGAAGTGGTTCAGTCCAAAAGAAATTCCCGAGCCAATTTAAATGCTCTATTTTCCATCGCTAAAATTGGATGCCGAGGTTATTATTAGTTTTATTATTATTTTGAGGTAAATTACAGGAGAATTCGAGAATTTTCAGACAGTCTACTCTATTAAATATGATTCGTGTGTTTAAACATTAGTAAGTGTGTCACGACGATGTATTGTTTCGAGGCTACGACCAGATGTCGACGAAGAACACCAATCCACAACACATCTTCGAGCCAAGCTATCACCACCCACGCCGAGTGATTAATTCAAATTCATAAGATCCTGCATTACATCAAGGTTAATCAGTGGATAGGCAGCATTGTTGTGAAATCAGGACATCTGTCAGTGAAGCAAGTCCACCAATAATTGTATAATTAGAGCCCTGTCTAGCTTCACTCACAAAAAGCACGGAAATAGTTCTGCAAGGGTTGAAAAGGGAGCCAAAGAGCTGAACTGCCTCAATTGTCACATTTCGTCGAGTCGAGCAGTCGATCATTTTTGTCATCGGTGTATTTACTCTACCAGGAGATATTCTTTGTGTCAGACAAGGAACCATGTCCAGTGGACTGAGACACCGCGCAGTGGCCAGGACCGGTATGAACCTACAAATTTTATAGTAACTTGAACATTTTACGCATGGTGGCACTACAAGTAGAACTCTTACTACTAGAAATTGAACAGACTAATTTTTCTTTTGCTATGAGCTTATTTGAGCAGTTAAGTGGTATAAACACTATCCCTGAGAGAAAGATGCACGTCATAGTAATCAGACAAAGAGAGCTCACAGTCATTTATTTACGAAGGTTGGAACTTTAATAGTGGCAACTATTGAATTACAATTGATGGAAAAGAGATACATGTTACCAAGTTTTACTGTCCTTCAAAGTAGTCACCAGCATTGTGTACAACCCGTTGCCTGCAATGTACAAGGATACATCTGGCAGTACCTGTTGTGTCTATGGTTCGAGTGGCCACCATTAAGTCTAATTAAATCACTGATCATGTTTTAACTTTTCATTTAAAGATTAACTTAATCACCTAGCAATATAAAGAGAATTCATGTCACGTCTCTAAGTCACGTAAATGCCAATAATTATAATTATAATAATAATAATAATAATAATAATAATAATAATAATAATAATACCGAGCTCGATTGCTGCAGTCGCTTAAGTGCGGCCAGTATCCAGTATTCGGGAGATAGTAGGTTCGAACCCCACTGTCGGCAGCCCTGAAGATGGTTCTCCGTGGTTTCCCATTTTCACACCAGGCAAATGCTGGGGCTGTACCTTAATTAAGGCCACGGTCGCTTCCTTCCAACTCCTAGCTCTTCCCTGTCCCATTGTCGCCATAAGACCTGTCCGTGTCGGTGCGACGTAAAGCAACTAGCAAAAAAAAATAATAATAATAATAATAATAATAATAATAATAATAATAATAATACACGAACCTAGTACGGTGTCGTAGCAGGCGGAGAGGTGATACTCCGACGTGGCGCATTCCAGGTGGCGGATAAGGGGATCCTCACCGGCTTACCGGCGGACTTGAGCGAAATAAAGTAGCTCTCGCGGACCAAACACACAACATCAAGAAATCCACTAGTGTCTGTTCTGGTATCCAGCGACTAATGGTCTGCGTCTGTTCACCTAGTTGGTGTGGCAGTGAAGTATGGCTTGATCTCAACAATCAAGTCTGTAATTACCGTGATCTTTATTAAAAATCACCACAACCAACTTCAACTTGAAGTAATCATGATGGAACAAAAGGAAAGAAATCCGCTACCCTAGGCCCCAGTCAACGCACTGGACATTCCTGGTCATTGGATTCTGGGGGACCAGGAACAGCATGAGGAGAAGTGTCGGAGATTCTCAAAATCTCTTCTCAAACACTACAATGGCATTCTTAATGCAAACACTCTCTTCAAACTTGGAAAACTAAAACAACTCACAGACATGCTAGAAAAATTTCACATCAAAATCCTTGCCATTCAAGAGACGTGCTTCACAGATGAAAACCAGCAGTATACAAATCAGTCGTGGATAATATCATAGACTTCAATTCCATATCAGAATGTATCTCCACTCTCACCTTCAAATCAGGTAATAAAGCATACACAATTATCAATGTGCATGCGCCTACAATTGACCATGAGAGAAAGAAGCCACAAGAAACTGAAGACTTCTGGGAAGACATGGAAGAAGTAACCAACAACGTACCAGAAAGGCATGTGAAAATATTAATGGGAGAATTCAATGCGCAATTAGGTAAGGAGATAAAATACAGACAAATAACAGGCCCGTGCTCGGCAAACATTTGCACAAACGAAATTGGGGAATACTTCATAAAATAATGTCAAAATTTTAACCTCAAAATAATGTCAACGCAATTTCAAAAGTCAATACGAAAACTCACAACATGGAAAGCACCAAACACAGTGTGGGGAGATTTCAGATTGATTTTAAATGTCAGCACGCGTAAAGGATGCCTCGAGTCTGAGCATTATTTACTACAAGTTAAGATTAGGCCAGTCCCAAGACAGAAAAAGACAGCGCAAAACAAAATAGTCAAACCTGATCCGTAGTACTTGAAGATAAACAGGGATAAAATCGTTGAAGAAATTCATAGGCATTCAACAGACACTTGGACAGATCTTACGAAGACAGTTCAGAAGGCAATGCGCTGGGAACAGCCTCCCAGAAAATTAAAACATAGATGGTGGAACGTAATTTGTCATCAAGCCATTGAGAGAAAAAAACAAGCATGGGAGAAGTTCAGCAGTAACAGAACATCAGAAACATGGAAAGAATTTCACTTAGTTCCGAAACAATCATCGAAGGAAATCAGAAGAGAAAAACGAGCATACAACAATAACAGGCTAAAAAAATTGAGGAAGGTTTCAAGAGAAATAACACAATAAATTTTTACAGAACTTTCAAAGAAAATATTAAGGAATATCAACCTCCTAGACTCTGCTTCCGAAGAACAGATGGGTCCCTGGAAACAAACACGAAATAAAACTGTAAAATTCTCAAACATTTCTTTGATAAACTTCTTAATTGCAAGAAACCCACAGAAAAACTAACATTCAAAAAAAAAAAACTACAACTACATCCAATCCCGATTCTAATCCACCAACAATAGAAGAGATAGAGGAAATCATAAAACAAATGAAAAACAACGGAGCAGCAGGAGAGGATGGTATTATCGCCGAGATCTGGAAGCTCAAATGAAAACATCACCAAAAAAATCCATAAGATTATCACATAAATTTGGAAACGAGCATTAATCCATCCATTACATAAAATGGGTGATAAGTCAGATTCAAATAATTGCAGAGGTATTTTGCTAGTACCAATTGCACACAAAATTTTCTCTAAAGTGCTATTAAACAGGCTAGAACTATAAGCAGATCCGCAAATAGGGGAATACCAGGTAGGCTTCAGAAAAGGGAAATCATGCATCGAACAGATCTGGAACTTGAGAGCACTTTTTAAAGTCAGACAAACAAGTAACACTGTAGTTACCTTTGTGGACTTTGAAAAAGCGTACGACTCCATAAACAGACAGACGCTCTTTGACGTACTGGAAGAATATGGCATTGACAGAAAAATGCTTACAGATACCACCTCCAAGATCAAGTTCATGGGAGAAATGTGGGAACCCTCCCAGACACACACGGGTGTCCGACAACGAGACGGGCTCTCACCAATCCTGTTCAACATGGTGTTAGACAAAATCATCAAGCAGTGGGAGGAACAAGTTAAAGGAATACAACTGGGAAAAACACGTGAAACAAAAACAATCATAAAATGTCTAGTATTTGAAGACGACATAGCCATACTCAGCAATAATACACAGGAGGCAAAGGAAGCACAGGGACACTTGCATGAAACACCTACCAAAACAGGTCTACAGATATCTTACGAGAAGACCCAACACATGGAACGACAGAACAACAATGTGGGCACCATGCATACTGTATATGGATCCGTAAAATGAGTCGAAAACTATAAATATTTAGGAGAATACATACAAATAGGAGGATCAAACAAGGCGTCTAACATAGAACGACCGAAAAAACACCAGAAAGCATACAAACTCACATGGCCATATTATAATAAGAAAAGCATATCAAGACAGGCCAAACTTAGGCACTATAAAACAGTCGTATTACCACAAGCATTGTATGCGTCAGAAACGACCACAATTGGAGCATCAGACATCATAGAGACAGAAAAAATAGAACGTAAAATTCTCAGAAAAATATTTGGCCCAATTAACAGAGATGGCATATGGATGAAACGACCTCCCGAAGAGATGTACCAGCACGCTCACAGACTCACAGACATGATCAGGAAACGCAAACTAACTTTCTATGGGCATATACAGAGAATGGACAACAACAGACTTCCAAGGAAAATTTTGATGTAGTAAACAGTTCAAGCAAGAACACAAATTGGTATCATGAAATAAAGGAAGACTTGAGGCAGGTGGGGCTCAACAGGCAAATGATAGGTGACAAAAATAATTCAGAAACAAAATTAGGAATACACAATTTATAGTAAATGAGAAGAACAAGACAGGAACATAATGGATAGAACAAAGGAAACAGGAGCACAGCCAAAGGATGAAGAGATTTTGGGAAGAGAAGAGGAAGAAGGGAAAGAAGTGAAAATTGTGTCATCGTGAGATATTCGAGTTCATACACTGTCCATAAGGGCAAAAATGATATGAATAATAATAATAATAATAATAATAATAATAATAATCTATGAGAGAATCAGTAATAAATGATTCAAGTAAAGTGATTCAGAGATAAATATTAATAACCATGTTTAAATAATGTATATATACAATCCTTCCTTTAGGAAACTGACCCTCAACGGGTTTGCCATAAGATGCAGTATTGTACGATGTTTATGTCTTGGAATATCAATGGTTCTTTAAAGGAAACACGGACCCGTGCACAGCCGCCTCGACAATCGTTACTAGGTAGCTTTCCTTGAGGGTAAACCTCTTCCACAACTTGGACATCATCCCCGGAATGGTACCTCTTGCACCCACTAACAAGCCGTAAACGGTGACGTGGCTTACATGATCTTTCTCCATGATGGAAGTGGATACTGGGACGTAGATTGCCTGCTTTTCAGAATGCACACCGTGCGGCTGTTGTTCGCCTAATTCTATACGTAGAGTTGGGACCAATATTACAGAACGATTTCCCTGTTTATAATTATCTAAAATAGAATTTGGTATGATAATGATAATAATAATTATTGATGGAATAATCAGTAATATTCCACAACTCTTAATAAACACGAGTCCCATTAGTTAACGCCTAGTAAAAGATGCTTAATGATAAAGTCAAGGGATTATAAGCTATCATTAATCCTAGAAATTAATTGAGATTATTTTAATGGTAAAAATAATGAAGGGGCTGTTCATTTTGTTGAGAAAGCGATGGACGAATTGCTAACGATGTGATTTATAATACTGAGTGGTCCAGAGTAAGGGGGAATAATGATCACTTTATAAACCTATCCCAGGGTGATAATACTGAGAAGAATTCATGTCATTATGCCAGCGATTAGGCTGAGGTAAATAAAATATTAATTAATGTGAGAAAGATATACTCTAAGTTCAAGATACAAGAGCAGATATCTTTGACGTGTGAGTATAAGAAAATGAAGTCAACGAAGAAAAAGGAAATTTACCTCATAATACAAAAATAAGAAAAGGGCTAAGAGTGAAGATCAACGCCCATAAATGTTTATGAGCTCACCGATAAATGCAGGGACGAGATTATGATGAAATTAGTACGCAACTCAACATCACGCATCTTAATGGAAATTCTAAGTTCCCATGGAGGGAATTAGATATTTTCCCACCAATAGAGCATGTGGAAAAATATCTAATTCCCTCCATGGGAACTTCCATTTCCATTCGGAATTGCTAGGCGGTAAATAATTCCATTGCGGAGATTTATCTCCCGTATGCTGTTATCAGACTGTGCCTCTTATAATGAGCTTCTGATAAGTTCACCTGCATACTACCCCAGCGTCAGTGGGTAGGGTCTGACACATCCAACTCTGATGAGTCTAGTGTCAGTCCTAAGACGAAACGCTGGTTGATAGAGCAAACGCTGGAAAAGCCTTACATCTGATCTGTTTTTGACATGCTCTATTGGTGGAAAAATATCTAATTCCCTTCATCGGAACTTAGAATTTCCATTCGGAATATCTAGGCAGGCAATAATTCCATTGTGGAGATTTATCTCCCGTATGCAGTTATCAGACTGTGCCTCTTATAATGGGCTTCTGATAAGTTAAGCTGCATACACCCCCAGCGTTAGTGGGTAGGGTCTGATACATCCCACTCTGATGAGTCTAGTGTCAGACCTAAGACGAAACGCTGGTTAATAGAGAAAACGCCGGAAAAGCCTTACATCTGATCTGATCACTTATCTTATGTAATATTATTAAATCGCTCACATATTTCATAAGTTTACGCTGATTGACAAAGAGAGCGTATATTATGCCCAATTGCTCCAATATGAAATCATAAAGGAAATTGAACTTCATGAATTAATGACAGAGATTCAATGTTAAACTTTAATAAATAAGGTTGTTTGATAATTGTTGAATTAATAGCGTGTATATGAACAGAACTTAGAACTTTAATAATATATGTGATAGGGGATGATAATGAGAAATTCTATAAGAGGAACGATAGAAGCTCGTTTCAGTGAGAACACATTCATAGTTGATGAAATCAAGAGATGTCTTAGATTACGTGAACAGTTCAGTGATGTTATTCTATAAATTAGCCCGTACGTGAATCTGTGTTGTAAATAAATGGCATAGGATAAATTAGAGTAGGATGTCTTTTGTTTCAGCTGTGTCATATGAGCGAGTATAAGTGATGATCTGATTGTAGCTTTAATTGTCTTACGTTTGTATTGTATTTAAGATTGGAAAATCACCCACATTTGTTATTAGTGATATGACAGGACGACAACTCGCGGTAAATGAGTTAAAACAACGTTTCAAGTACACTTATTTCATGCAGCAAAAATAACTTAAAGTCATTGAACAGATCGTCATCAACCGTGTTCATAAAATGTAGTCTCAATCTGCCTGATCATGAGTTTATGAAGGTATTTTAGATGTGCGCTTATATATTTAAATATCCATACCCAAATGGAATTGAGCGCGTTCAACGAAGGTAATTTAAAGTATAGATTAATTCCTGTTCAGGCGACCAAATTGACACATAATAAATAGAGGTAAAATACCTCTAATTTCATGGATTGCCACAGTATTACCATAAAGTTGTCACAGTGATGCAACAGTGTTAAAAATGGAGAGAAGTTAGATGTTGTCTTCATGTTTATGAGTTGGTCACTTTGTCACACGACGATGTTATTTTAATTTGTTTATTTCAACTACATTTGCATGATTTAATTTATTTTTTCCCTAATTTGATAATAAATTCAATTATTTAAATCAGTCTAGTCAAACTTACTGTAGAGTAGAGTTTCTCTTATGTACTGTGAAGTCGAGTCCAGCGGACGGCATGCCCCTGAGAAGAGAGTCAACAGCGGTTTCTTAATGGCCCCGGAGCAGAACCCGGAAAGAAGAGAGAAAAAGATGGCGCAGATCATGCAGTTCTAAGAATACGATATGTACTGTACCAGGAAATGCCTCCATTTGAGGCTAGCTTGAGGAGCAGGAGCAGATAGACGCAGGGCGTGAGTGGTAAACCATTGGAATGGGTACAGAGAGAGATTTCTCTTTAAAAATCAGCATAAGTACTGTTCAGTTCTGGTTTATTTCAACTGTGTTGTATCACCATTACAACAGACTTGTAGTAGCTTCCTGTAATGATGCGTGTTCCTAGAATCCGTTCGTGACGCCTTCGTAAACCATGGAACCGCGAATCCTCCAACTGATATGTTTACAGAGCCACGAATCCTGATGCCATTACCACATTACCACGTTTCCTGTGATGACCTTTCCTCGGTGGGCGTTCTCGAAGACGGATGACTGTCACTTGTATTTCAAATTCAGGATTTACAAGTGCAGAGTTTATGAAATAGTTGCGAAGAAATCGCGAGTGTGAAATGAACAAATTTTTGTTTGTTTACAAGTTGCTTTACGTCGCACCGACACGTATAGGTCTTATGGCGACGATGGGATAGGAAAGGGTTAGGAGTGAGAAGGAAGCTATCGTGACCCCAGCATTTGCCTGGTGTGAAAATGGGAAACCAAGGAAAACCATTAGGGCTGCTGACAGTGTGGTATGAACCCACTATCCCCGGAATGCAAGCTCACGCACGGCCAACTCGCTCGGTATGAACACAAGTTATGACGAGTTAAATTATTTATACTTGGCGAAGTTCAAAGTTAATACTTGACTTAACGGAGAGCCGAGGAAGAAAACACAAGTTCGTAGATGTTGAAAATAAATGCAAGTCTCTTCAGGCTAGACGTGAAAGTGAATTTTGTCAATATTAAATTGAAATAAATCAGGACTGTTCGTCGTTGGAAACACTGTTGACGCAAAAGGACATAAGTTCGTACAAGTCGTACAAGGGGAGAATATTTACAAGTTCCTAAACATAATCTGTACAATTAACTGAACACTTGACAAATATTTACACCATTTAAGTTCGCAAGCACTGCATGGGGAAAATAATTATCACTGAAAATTGTAAGTTTCGTCCCGAAGAACGAAGGAAAGATGTAATCTAGGATTTAGTTCTGACTTGATTTAAAAACACAAGAAAAAAAACTTAAGTTAAACACTTTAAATAATTATAATCTTAGCGTAGAAAACAACTACGTGCTTGACATGAAGCACTCACGAAGTGAAACATCACAAGTGTAATATGCGACCATAGAAAGTCTACGCACAATACTTGATGTGACTTAGCGATGTACATCTGTCCTAATACAACAGCTGACCAGCACGCCACGGCTGTGGATTGTTGACTGAATACTTGGTGCTTCTTTTTTATTTTTCGGTGGTCTGCCGAACCCCACTTCCACCGCGTGGCGATCAGCGCAATCTACATCGCCTCCGACATGCTGTTAATTCTAAGAAGAGAAAGAGACAACAGGGCGGAGTGAGTGATGCTGATCGAAGTATCTGCCTGTCCCCATGCTTAGAATGCTACCTGGCCAGATGAGGTGATGAGTAGAGGTCTGCATTATCTCTGATTTTTACCGGCGAGTCCCGCTCGCCTCTCTGGCTCTCGGGAGTATGCGGCCGAGCGTCCTGTGCAGCCGGTTGCGGGCTACCGATCATCAGCGACTGGCCGAGTGCGCCAAACGCTCGGTCGGTCGCCAGTAACCGGCGGACTCAGTGCTAGCCAGCCAGCGAGCTGCGCTTCGCCGGACTCGTGATCATTGGCCACTACTTTACATTAACCCTCACCTATTTCTTTTACAAATGTCTTTCGTTTTTTACTATCAGTTCTATAACCTATATGTTACATCTGAAGTGTGTTAATATGTTGCAGACTATTGGATTTTCTTCTTTGAGGTGATCATGTATTCCAATAATTGTAACGTTATGAACTGTAATGTCTTCATATAGTATTTTGTTCCGTTCGCTAGGTAAACGGGGTACAGTAATAGTGGGCTCTGTGTAGCATATCTCCAGACTCGGCCACATATATACTGTAAGTCTACTAATATCAAATGCAGGATCAAGAAGGAATGCAGGATTGTTTTTAAACAAATTCTCATCAATTTTCTTTTTACAAGCGTTAATTTATAAACAAATTAAGACCTGTAAATAAAGTTACATGTGAATCATAACTATACAATTCGTTTTTCGTCATTGGTGCTGCCTGATGGACAGGAGTCATTTGTGTTCCTGGAGCTACTATTACAGGTGGCGGTTTGCACTTCTTCCTGTGAAGTAAATGAAAGTGGAATCATACATTTATAGAGTTTGAGGAATGTTTTCTTTCTTGTGATTACGTGGTATGTTCAGAAAACTTAGGAAATTGTGATGGATCAGTAAGAGATCATCCACCTCGTCTGATTCCAAGCACGATCTTTTGATGGACAGCAGGTGACCGGCCTGGCTAAAATTTCTCTCGCTGGCAGCACTAGTGGCAGGAATGCAGAGAACTCTTCTGGCTACTACCGACAGTCTTGGAAATAACTCCGCATGCGTTTTCCACCACTTCAAAATGTGTCCTTCGGCACAGCTACAGTCGGATTTGGAGAGCGAAAGGTACCTGTCGAGATCATTAGTAGTATTCGTGTGTCCATCTTCGTCATCCTCATCCGAACTCCAGTCCACCTTGGACTTTTTTCATGGGAAGAACTTGGTCACTGTTTGCTTGAATGGGCTCTAAAAATGAACAAAAACATCCCTAATGCATTCCTATCACCTTTAAATATGTATAAAACTTAGTTAGGATTACTGGTTACTAAAAAGCTATATTTCCAGTGAATTCCTAGATATATCGCAAAAATTACATCAAAACGCATTGTGGAACTTTTAGGCTGCGAAACCGTTCCCAAATATTGTACATTTTAAACGGCATGACTGTTGATCTGACGAAAGGTGGAAGATTACACAAACAAACATTAGTTTACTAATTTGTTTCAGTGATTCGACCTTGCCATTTACAGGCAATTCCGAGCACAATCGTCGAACTTCAGCATACGCGACTTGCTTTTCTTCTGCTGTGACTTTCTTCAAATGACGTCGTGATGGCTATAGAACCGTGGCAACATAATGGATAGCCTCCAATTTGCACTTCTCTCTGATGCGTTAACTTCTCGTACGCACTCTTCATGGCATATTTCTAAGAGTTTCGATTGCCCGCGGGATTCTAGTAGATCTCGAATATCGTCGATTTGACATATGATGGAATTAAGCATTAACAGTATACTGTTCCATCGCGTTACAGCTTCTTGCTTCACAGAGTGCTGCAGACGCCCCGAGTGACCCGATCTCTTCAAATAGCCTACTATAGCTCTTGCTGATAGCAGACACGACAGGATTTCAGGAGCTTCGTCTTCTAAAAACGTCTCTTGAAATGTGTGACGAAGCGCAGTCATCAGGCAGTGATCAAAGCAAGGCAAACGGTCGTAAGATTCAAGTGCCTT
This sequence comes from Anabrus simplex, assembly GCF_040414725.1. Lineage (NCBI taxonomy): Eukaryota > Metazoa > Arthropoda > Insecta > Orthoptera > Tettigoniidae > Anabrus > Anabrus simplex. Next base: position 333,393,667 of record NC_090265.1, read on the forward strand.
CTTCATATTAGCTCCTTGGTCGGTGACAAAGTAACATTTTGTAAGATCATTCTTGTTAATTGCTAACTCAAGCAACCGCTCTTCGATTTCGTGCCGAATGTTCTCTCCTGTCTTAGGTATGTCCAGAAACTCAGTTGTTAGCAAAACAAGCGTTTCTAGCTGCCACTCATCGTTAACGTAATGTGATGTTAGAGTCAAAAAAATTCTCTTCTTGTAGTTATCAGACCACAGATCAGCGTTTAAAGCGCACATTTTGTTCTTTAGGGCACATATTAGCTTGGGTACCATTGTCGCCCGTATTTTGTCGGCCTTTTCTTTAACATGCCGTGATACAATAGTAGGGTGCGGAAGATCTTGTACATCCCACTCATATCGACCAGCTTATCAACAACAACTTTCTTTATGCTGCTTGGTACTGCACGTGTTCGGTGGATTTCTGATCCACAGTTACTTTTGCAGTACCGAATCATACCTGTTGTGCTTGACTGGTAAGAAAGTATAGTATCACATGTGGTACACTGCACGAACCCAGAAGAAGCCTGCGTGACAGGATCCATTACAAGTGCAAAAGATTTCCAAGCTTCACTCTTCGCCTCCTCTTCCGACATATCTTTCTTCTTCAGGACTAACGAGCCGCTCCTAATTCGCTCCAGAATACTTCTCTTCGTTTCTTGAATGCAGCGTTTACGACCTATACTTGGTTGATCCATAACGCTGTCTGCACTGCTCAAAGCCCAGTCACCAACTGGTTTTACACACGATTTCTAATGCATTCCGCACTGTAGAGCGCGCGGCGGTTTTACTGTCACCGATCGGGATTCTGATTACGCTCGAGCGCCCGGCAGTGCTCGACAGTTTCACTGATCACCGAGAGGTGAAGGACGGCCGGCCACATGGTCCATTAGATGGCCACAGGCTTATCGTAGCGTGGGCTTTTCCCCGCCGTCGAGCAGCAGCACGAAGTGGGCAATGCTCGAGCGGTTATTTTCTTCCAAATGCAGAGCTCTAGTGATGAGGTACCATAGCGGTGTAATTGGGTAGTAGGGACCAGGACAAAACCACACAGGCAGAAATAGAAAGATGTCTACATGTAAAACCTGACATATGGTAGATAGCATATACAAGGATGTGGGCTGGAAGATTCCAGGTTATAGGAGTATGTATCTTGTACAAGTCATGTCCATTTTCCTGCAATGTTCGTTTGTTAGGGGGATCTGCCGTCTTGGTACTGCTAGATTCCGTACGAGGGTTTAGTGGCGTCCGTACTGTGGGACTACAGGATAAGTCCGCGACAGCATATATCGTTTATATTTTACATATAGTCCACTATAAGTGTATTTATGTTACAGTACGATTTAATGAAGCAAGTTGAAGAGATGACGGTCGTTCGAGCGGCCTTTTATCTTACGGTGACTAAACCGTTAAAGATACAACAATACTATGGCGGTAAGAATTGTTCAGCATAATATTTACAAAGAAGTCCGCGACATAATTTATCTATCTTTAACACATAACAAACTATGACTGTTTTTAGATGACAGTTTACAGTAAAAAAACGTCAAATTTAAAACAAGTTAATCTTTATCAAAATAAACTGTTTATTCCCCTCAAGTAATTATAGTCTGCGTCATCTCAAGTACTAAGCTGACCCATTGATGCTGTAGCAGTAGTCAACTGAAGAACTGAGGAAAATATCCTTTCACGTACGAGGATCTCCCCTCTTTCCCCTTCTCCATCTCGGTTCTCGACCTGATCCTGACGGGTAATGTAAGCAGCTTTTATATAGCATATATAACTTCAAAGGGACCGCTTAGGACTTGAGTTGACTCAGAATATAATTTACAATGAAATATAATTTACAAAACACTCATCTAAATTTTCGGAGATATTGTCGTTTTAATTTTTTCGCGCATTCCCCATCATGAAATATGGAAATATAAATGACCAGCTTCAGAGCGACTGAGTAGATTGCGAGCTATCAACAACTTCAGCCAGCAATCGTTGAACATGCTACTATACAATATTAATGGATTTCAACGGATTTTTCGATCTATATAAAATCGATGATAACCCATCCTACCGAGACGGAAAGCGAATATAGCTCGTAGTACATTGCATTCCAAAGAGTGCGTTCATCATGTAACTGACCAACAAAGGTATTCTCGAAAGTCACGAGACAAAGAAAGAATGATTTCACAAAGACAAATTCACTGCCCAGGTTCAAGTAGTCTACATTACTCAATAAATGCAGCAGCAGATAGTGTAAAAGCTGTTCATTACTCTATATAATTTCTAATTTTTTTTACATCCTTCCGGCTTGCCACCACACAAGCTGATTTTGAAAGTAGGCGGTGCCTATGATATTGTGACGTAATCTACATCCGCTAATGTTATTCAATGGGACGCGATTGGTAATGAACATTTTGAAAAACTATTTGACTGAAGCTACTAATTTAACTAGCTACGGCACAGGAGAAGTGGTCTTAATATCAATAATCCCTTTGATTCCTTCGGATTTGCCTTTTAATTTCAAACAAATCCAGTTCCCGGTAAGAGTCTGCTTTGGCATGACAATAAAAGATGCTCAGTTCATACACTTAGAATGGATGGAGGTGATCTCAGTGGAGAATGTTTTACTCATGGACAGCTTTACGTGTCCCTTTCGCGTGTTACATCAAAACAAAATCTTTCCGTGTTCATTACTGAAGGAAAAACGACTATTGTCGTATACAAGGATATCTTATAAGTCCTCGGTTAAAAGTAGCCTAGAGCCTTAAATTCGTAACTGCTTCTGTGTGAAGCCGGGGCGGGTGCCTTTTATTGATTATTAATTACAGTAATTATTCACTAGTTCTTCCGAAAAAAGCTCTGCTAACCCTACAGTTCACAAATTTACTCAAACTCAAACATATCTACCCTCTAAATAACTCTTCACTCAAACAAAAGTACATACTTCTCATACCAGAACTCAGACAACTGAAATCCCTCAACAAATCTCCTCTTTCAGTATCAAACCTAATATTTTAATAAATACACTCAAACTCTATCTTCTCACATACCTAACAATTCTACTACACTTACGCTTGCTACTTCTAGTGCCGGCCCCGTGGTCTAGGAGTAGCGTTTCTGACTCTCATTAGGAGGACCCGGGTTCCATTTCAGCACAGGGATTTTTACCAGGATCTGAGGGCTGGTTCGAGGTCCGCTCAGTTTACGTGATCACCACTGAGGAGCTATCTGACGGTGGCATGGTGACCCCAGTCTAGCAAGCCAAAAACACGGCCGAGAGGATTCGTCGCAGTGACCGTGCGTCACTTCGTAAAGTACAGGCCTTCGGGTTGAGCAGCGGTCATTTGTTAGGCCAAGGCCAGTCAGGACTCTAGAGCAATAGGGGTTTGCCACACATGCATACCAAATCTTCTTCCAAAGAAATTCAAACATATCAAAAAATCCAAGATAACTTTTAAGATAGAATCCAAATCTTCAAGAACCTCAACACCCCTGAGAAAATCTACACCGTTCTTGTATTAATTGATAATGTACAAAACATTGCAAGATGTGTCAAAACGTTCGGTGGAATTAATCTTAACACAAAGAAACCAGAACTTACAAACAAAATACCTTTAGTCGCCATTGGCCACAGTGCACTTTTGGCAACATGCCTATTTGGAATCGATAAATCGATCGAAGGACTGGATTCATTAAATTTCAGCAAGACGGCAATAAACTTTTTCAGTTCGTACCTCAAAAATCGCCGTCAGTGTGTCAAAGTAAATAATAGCAGATCTGAGTGGCTTAACAAACCCCTCGGTGTCCCCCAAGGGTCTGTACTTGGACCATAGCTGTTTGAAATTTACTTACACGATGTTGCCAAATCGATTACACATTGCAAGTATCATCTTTATGCTGATGATCTGCAGATCTACTACCACTCAAGAACTGATAAAATTCAGAGTGCTGTAGAAAAAGTTAATGCCAATTTAAGTCTCATAAGTATTTTTGCATTGAGTAACAATCTCAAAATTAATCCTCTTAAAACGCAAGCAATAATCATTGGTACTTCAAAAAACTTACACGTCTTAAAACAATACAAAATTCCTCCTGTAGCACTAAACAATACCATTATTCCATTTTGTGAATCAGTTATGAATCTTGGTGTGGCTATAAGCGGAACATTGAACTGGTCGCAACATGTGATGAAAGTGTGCCAAAAGGTATATCAAAGCCTGCATCCTCTGAAGCGGTTTAAAAATATATTTCCTCGGTCCTTGAAAATAAAGCTCATTCAATCACTCTTGTTTCCAATTCTCGAATACTGTGATACAGTTTTTATTGATATCAATAACGAGCAAAGCATGAGACTGCAACGTGCCCAAAATGCATGCATCAGGTATGCATTTGACATACAACCATACGCCCATGTATCCCCATTCTATACACAATTATCTTGGTTACGACTGAATGACAGACGTAGACTCCACGCAACTACTTTGGTGTATCAAGTGCTTTCTGAAAACACTCCTCCTTACCTATCCACCAGATTTCGCTACCTTAGTTCCCTGCACCTGTTCAATACCCGGTCAGGCTGTACGCTAGAAATTCCTGTGCATCGAACCGCAACCTACAACAGATCGTTCACTATCACCGCCACGAGCTGGTGGAATGAACTCCCCAATGACATCAAGGAAGCTAAATCTAAGACAAAATTTAAAATCCTTTGCCAGCGTCATCTTTTAAGCACTTCCAGTCTTTCTTGAGTGTGAATGGGATGCATGAATGAGAGTGAATATGGTTGTTTATTGCAATGTGTTCCTGTATATAATTTAGTTATACTTTACTCACCTTAGTTTAGTTAGTGATACTTAAGTTGCTTTAGTTATACTTTAGGTTGTAAAGATTTCATATGTTTAAATTTTATGTAAAATATACATTGTATATACATGAAGTGGTTAAGTGTAAGAAAGGGCCGGGAGCCCTAACTTCGCCACAATAAAGACGCTTTAATAATAATAATAATAATAATGTCACACGTCTCTGGATGACTGGTATGTTAGCACAATATATGCCTTTCAGGATTCAATTGAGGTGGAGAAACAAAAAGATGTCTGCAAGCGCTAGATCCGGGCATTACGGTGGATGTTCGAGAACAGTTCCGCGCCGCTTATCCAAAAAGTTGCGCACACGGATCTCAGTGTGTGGCCGGGCGTTGTGGTGGACGGGCCTCCACTTTCCAGACCTGTAAAACTCCGCGGAACACGCCGGATGCGTGGCAACAACCGTTTCGAAATGTTCTCGTAGAATATGGCGTTGACAGTTTGACCCTCCGGTATGAATTCCTGGTGGATCATGCCGCTGCTGTCAAAAAAAAAAAAAGACGATCAACATTGCCTTGATCCTAGACTTTTGGAGATGACTATTCTGGGACGTGTGGAACCCGGTGAATATCATGCCAATGATTGTCGCTTGGTCTCCGGATCGAACTAGTAGCACTTGCTCTCATCATCTGCGATTATGGTTTTCAGAAAATATGGATCTCGGTCACACGTGTCAATGAAATCTCCAGCAATTTCCATCCGCGTTGCCTTCTGTTCGTCAGTTAATGTACGCGGCACAAATGCACAACAGATCTTCCGCTTACCCATGCTGTAGGTAAACGATGGTGTTCAAGCTATCCTTACTAATCCATAATGCCCCCGATATTCTTTCCACGAACAGTCACCGTAGCGATCATGAAGAGTTCCCAGTCCATCTCGAAAGCTTTTGAACCAGTCGTAAACACATTTCCTGCTTATAGCTTCTGTTCCAAACACTTACACCAATAGCGCATGCTTCTCCGTTGGCAATGTTCCCTATTGGTAACAAAACTAGATGTTTATGCATTGCTCCATTGTACTGTAGTACGAGTATTTGCACACACCACGTTTGACTGGTCGCAGTAGACTAACCTGCATCAGCTCCGTGTGTTCAGCGCTACGTGGCGCTTCTCGAGATGTTTCTATTTTCACATGCGTATGCACGCAGTGTTACCGCACGTTGCCATTGCGATATGGTCCATTCACAGTACATTTCAAACAGTACTTGTTTGTTAGTGCCGATAATGTGGTTTCTGAAACTAGGTTACTGATAGCAAATTATTTAATATTCTGTTCATCCAGTACTGTGAATACGTTCGGTTAGACTGACCTGAGGTAAACATACTGGGGCCCAAAAATAATGCCTTGCAGGGGGGCCCCAAAATTCCTTCACCCAGTCCCAATAAACCACCAACCAGAAAGGCGCTTCATTATAAACTGCTGCTGAAGTTAATAAAGCAACCATCAAATCTGGCACAGATTGCTTTTGACTCTTGCATGTTTGGAAAATAATGCAATACTTATTCACAAAACAAGTAGAAGTAGCGAAGTTGGAATTGTTTTTCCTGATGCTTCCGGCCAGTTATGTTCGCCATAAAGAGATGAAGTTCTGAAGTAGCGAAGTTGGAATTGTTATTCCTGATGCTTCCGGCCAGTTATGTTCGCCATAAAGAGGTGAAGTTCTGAAGTGGCCAATCAATAAAGAAATGAGCTAAAGAACTATACGATGTTAATACGAGGGCTGTAAATAAAGTCGTAGCAACGTAGTCCAGACACTCGCAGGAGATCGGCATGCTCAAATTGGACATGGGAGCGGTCAGGTGGCGCTGTTGTCGATGTGTAGAGTGCACCTGACGGGCATCCAGTTGGGAGTGTTGTTGTTGTGTGTGGCGTTGAAGGGAAGAGTGTCGATTTCACCGCTCTGAAGCATGTTTTCTAAATGTGACCAGCATTCGTGGATTAAAATCGACGTTGCCCGGTGGTATAAACGCATCAGAATGTTATCGAGGGTTACGTGAAGCCTATGGCGAAAATGCATTACCGTATAGGTCGGTTGCATAATGGATCAAGGCCTTTCGTGTGGGGCGGAATGAGGTCTTGGAACACCGTCCGTAGTCACCAGACATGAAACCTTGGGATTTCGATCTGCGTCCAAAGTTGAATGAAACCCTCCGAGGCCGCCGAATTTCCTGATGTGGCATCTGTACACCGCGCAGTAGGGTGCTCCGTCGCTGTCGCCAACAGAGAATGCATTGCCAACAGTCAATATGGATTCTGAAGAACGCCTTGCTGCCGACACTCGCTCTTGCTCCCAGACAGGTGCCTATTTGTCATTCACTAATAATTTAGTAGGGGGGGGGGAGCACTACTAAAAATTCCAGTTTCCCAAATGGCATCACTTTGGTCTTGGAAAATGTGTATACCATACTCGCCACAACTCTTTTCAAGTTCCAAGATATCAGATACTTATTTTCGTTCTTTGACTTTTTCTAAATCTGTGTCATTCATTAAGCCATTTTCCCAAATCTTCTGCAGACTCGGATAAAATAACTCTATCCGCAAATCTTCTTGAAAAATGATTTCTTCTTCAAATTTCAGTACAGAACTCTTATCGCATCTAGTCTACTACGATGAAATTCCACTTAACCGGAAGAGGTTGCAATATGTATCTAGAAGTGGAGAAAAGGTGTTACCTTGTCAGGTGGAATATAAAGTACGATGAATTTTCTGAATATGGATAAAGGACGCATTGAATGATAACTCTCCAAACAGCTTTACCTGGAAGCTTATTTATGTAAAGGCGTGAAAGCTGTTGATCGAGGAAGGTATCTTCCCAATGAGCTTAACTAGCATCTCATGCTTGATAGCTAATGCTCCAAGGTTGTCGCATCATGTTAGAAGACATGCCAGCCAAGCGAACAACTGTAATCCCTCTCTGTCGCTATTGACCACATTAACACGGCTTACAGTAGCACAGGCCTTCGCATATTTCATTGTCTAAAACTAAACGTGACAAGAAATTATCACTCGTCTGTCTGAGTCACTATACTCAAATGGGCGAATTTATAGAACCGGTAAAAGGGCATTCGATCTCCCATTCTCACCCAAACGCAAACCAAAAAGCCAAGCATGAGGGAATTTAACGGATTCTGAAGAAGTAGTTCGGTAGCGCATTGTAGATACCGCATTATACATTCAATGTATTGTCCCTGTTTTACTTTACACTTGAAAAACCTGGAATTCTTCTTCTTGTTCAGAAAGTAGTAGTCACTGTGTATACACTGATAGTACTAAGGAATATAATCTTTAAAAGTATACTCTCGAAAAAAATTCAGTTTATTCCAGGAACGTTTAGCGTCGCTCATCACCCTGCTCATTTTGGTATTTGGCCGGAAGTTTAAAGACCGCTCATTTGGTACAACCGGTGAAACAGAGTTAACTCCCGCGGTCAACAACCGCTACCCCCACCCCACTTGGTTTCCAGGTTTGTTTAAGCTGAAACCCTAGTTGACTCCCATATAATGGTTTTCAAATGTGCAAATCTAGGGAAGAACAAAAAAGCATTTTCAGGCTATACTAACTACACTGCGGAAATCAGTGTTTTATTTTTAAGTTTGAGGTTCTTTAGTATATATGACGTAGGCGTTCCTCTAATGTCGTAAGAGACGTGAACGGATCTAGTTGCTTTTTTACTGCACTGGATTCCACACCTTCAAGCTATGCTTATAAATTTTGAGGCAAATTTGGTATTCTGATGACCTCGCACTTTGTACACGATTTCTAGTTAAATCAACAACATGTGTTGTTAGAGTTTTTGTACTATCATGTTCTAATATATAATCATTTTTAAGGTTCTTCGTAGAGATCTTCGACTGCCTTTCTCTTCACTGAGTTACTACTTACCGTACGTCGGTTAAGTGCCTTTCCTATCCCATCGTCGTCATAAGACATATCTCTGTCGGCGCGACGTAAAGCAAATAGGAAAACAAAACAAAAAGTGCACTGTCCAACTTCTTTTCATGGCCCTCTTAATTCGCTGTTAGTTCATTTTCCGAATTAAATATGTTTTACAAGGTATTTTTATGCATTTCCAGTGCTTCCTGCATTACTTAAATCATTGAAGAAACTGAATACAATTAATATCATAGGGTGTTTGCCCTTTTTGCTGTAAACCAATTGGATCTCCATTTCTGAACCAATGGCATTGGCTGTTGAAGCGCTCAGCAGAACTCGCGTAGTTTAGATAACAACAAACAATCGACAGATAATGTTGCTAACCATAAAATCAGCGAACACATGTAATTTACAATTAACGGGTCGTTCTATGATGATGGTGATTATTATTATTATTATTATTACTGCTATTCGTTTTACGTCGCATCAAAAAACGCAGGTCCCACGGCCACAATGGAATAGGGTGGGACTAAAACTGGAAAGGAAGTGACCGTGGCCTTCTATTAAGGTACCATCCCAGCATTTATCTAGAGTGAAGATGGAAAACCATCTTCAGAGCTGCAGACAGTGCGGTTCGAACCCACTATCTCCCGAACGAAAGTTCACAGCTACGTGAACTCGATCCGTCAGGTCGTTCGCCTCGCGCAGGACACCTATAGGGCGTCAATTCGAAAGACCTACACCAGACCTCTGCGGAGGCCACAAGCCCAAAGAAAAAAGTTTAAAAATCTAAAGTTGCCTGGGGGATGATACGAAACACCTCCTACACAGACTTAGATTTCTGTTTAAGCGAACGTTGTGCCGAGAGTAGGTTGGCGATAACTAAATGTCCAAAACCAGGACATTGTCGTAATTTAAGAATTAAAAACCGGCAGCTTTATTATCTTTCAGACTGTTTATTACCTGTTTAATTTCCATCTTAGACGGTGGCTGAGAGTTAGATAGAACTTCAACAGGAAGGAAGATGGGTAGTCGCTCTGTTGGCTTGTCGCAGTTAAGCAACTTACTGAAATACTTAGCCAAAATATTGTAATTTTCCATGTTACTACAACATTTTGACTAAGTTTCAGTTTTCATCTTTAAAGCGTAGCCTGCGGGCTTGATACTCTTTCAGATTAAAATTCAAGGTTTTATAAAAGTCCCTGGCGTTGTTATTTCGGAAGTCGTGATTGATATGTTTCACCAGTCGTGTCTCATATGATCGCTTTGCATATCAAAACACATGGGCAGCAACTTTTCTTTCATCATGGAATGCATCAGAACCTTCCTGCTCCTTGTTCGAATTCCATTCTTCCAGGCATTTGTCCTCCGAGCCAGTGCATTATCACAGGTTTCGTTTAGGAGCTGCCAGGATTGTGGCGTGAGCTTCCTGTAAAATCTTAGATGCGAAGTCTAGAAGGCTGTGATGTGTACTCATTGGTTTTATATTCAATATTTTATTCATCTGGCAGTAGTATAATGATCTCAGAACCATAACTCTGAGCCTCACTAATAGTCACAGTTCTTTGATTCAAAGATGCACTACTCCTTAATGTCTTGACTGATCTTAAGTTTCATCATATCATATCTGCGAGTTTTATTTCCAGATTCTGAAGTCCGCTTCAGAGAGAAATGAAGTTCATCTTAGCCTTGGAAAGGTAGTGTTCAGAGTCAAACATATTTATAGGCCCTTTATTTATACAACAGTTTCATTAAATTAAACTAATCGAAGACAACCTGCTTCGCTGGGTACTTTTGAACATGCGTGCGATTATTTTATATAATACAGAAGACGTGCATTAAAAGACCAATCTTTTTTTGTTTCTTCTTTTATTTTTATTTTTTCTTCGGGGTACATAAATATCTTACATGCTGAGTACTGTAATCTCATAAAAATACATTCTTATACACTACATTTGATGTCTTGTTGTCTGGCGTATTCACAAACAGATTTTCTGCTCGTCCAACACGTGAGAAAACAACGTAGAGCTGACCAAGTCTGAAACAGGAATCCTTCAAATTAACTAAGCAATAGTGGACCGTTTGACTCTAAGCCTCACTGATAGCCATACCATAAGCTAATCTTACGGGAAATAGTAATCGTTTGAAAAAATGACAAATCATTTCAGATCAATGGAATTTTTGGTATAAACCTATTTTCCTTTTTCTTTACCAGTTAGGATTACTGCCTCAATGATATTGTTAGGGAACTGTTTCAGTAATTTATCCGCTTTAAATTCAAGAATTACAGAATATACTCATAGATGAACTCAAGCAGAAACTGTTATGGTTCTGAGATCACCATACTCCTGCCAGATGATTAAAAGTTTGAATATAAAACCAATGAATACACATCACAGCCTTCTAGAGTACATTCTCACTCATTTTAATACATCCAGTGATGTAGTCAGCCATTTTAAATTCCTAGATCTCCCACACCACCACAGCTACAGCAACACAAACACAATAGTGTACGATGGGAGAATCTAAGCTAATATACGAACACACGCGTCTACTTTTATATATCAGTAACGGAAATTGTGACGATTAACAGTGCTGTTCTTGTGAAATCTGGATTCATCACTAAAGAGAATGTCCGTTAAAAAATCTGCGTCGACTTCAAGTCTTTGCAATATTAATATCGAAAGTTCTATCCGGTTTTGAAGGTCATCTGCATGAAGCTCTTGGTGTAGTTGTTCATGGTATGGGTGGAATTTATGGCGCTCGAAATAGGCGCAGGACCGATACATGACTCATGTTCAGTTCATTTCCAATGGCCTGTCAGCTTGTATGCGGGTTGTACGCAAATGCATTTTGGACAGCTTTCAGACGTCACTGGAGTATCCCGAACGGAGGCTAATGTATGAAATGACCACGTTGCACGCAACCGTCTTTCAACACGTGGAAATGTATCTGCAGTTTGTAGCCTTCGTTCAGGAAATTGTTCTTGGTACAAGCGCCTGGCTTCCCGTGAATTCTGCCTTGCTTCCCAGTAAAGTAGTACACTATTGACATAATCATCCTGTGAATACATAATATTTGCTTTTGCGCTAACCATACAGCAGGTGTTCGCAATTTGCAATTTGCTGCAAAGATTACGATGTGCTCTGCTATGATGCCTACGAGTCGAACGTGCGCAGTTGTTTGGTTGAATGTGTGTGTCATAATGTTGACAACAAGTGCAGTGCACTCCATTCGTTGTAGAAAAGAAATCCCATGGCGCAACAGCCCCGAAGGGCCTTGGCCTACTAAGCGACCGCTGCTCAGTCCAAAGGCCTGCAAATTATGAGGTGTCGTGTTATCAGCACAACGAATGCTCTCGGCCATTATTCTTGGCTTTCTAGATCGGGAGTTCGTTGTAGCCGTTTGCCATGTAAAAGTCGCATGTTATTATTTCTTTTTTATCTAGGTTTTCTTTGTAAAGGTGAAAAATATCTTTTGAGACTTAAGGAAGTTCAAACTTAATTTGGAATGCCTTTACGAATAAAACATAAAAATAAAATAGGAAAGCTCGTAACTACATTCGAACTCCGAATCCCTGCAAACAATCATATGCTGACTGCGATTAGCACCATGTTGCCACTCCAGGCGACAAGCAACATGATTCGTAACTCTGTACTAATGTAATAATTTAGGCTATCGTTTCAAAACTGTTGTATTTTACAAGTTTTGAACCCGAATGTGCAGACAGGTTTACCTTGCTGCAAACACCACAGTTTGCTAAAGAATCATGTCCCTCTTAAGCCCCGATAATTGCAACCGTTCCCTACGCGTAGAGATGTACCTATTATTTGATTTAATGAGTTTTGCATAATGTTTAAGGTGATATTCACAATGCATTTGTCCATAGTCGGTGCTTACGTGGCGATATTACGTCTATTTATTATAACTTGCTTAGAAGAATATCTGAGAGTTCGGAAAAGTCAAGTCTTCGTAGAGGATGCCTAGACGAGTACAAAAGGAACGTTTAAGGCTACCAACTGCAGAAGGGTTTGAACCCTTTCTGCTCCAAGAAGCCTATCCAGTTATCATGCATCATGCATAATTCCACACAGCTACTTCCAACGTGAACGTTGAGCCCTTATAACTCTGTATTCACCAAGAGAACGAAATGTTCTCGCTTCGAAAAGTTACGGATGTGTTATGGCGTTATGGCCCAGTTTTATACCTTTATCGAACGCTCCAAGGGTAGTAAATACAAGACATAAACTATCACATTTGCTGTGCAACATTTGCACGTCACAGATAATAAAATACTGTGCAAAACACGTTTCTATAAATTTCGATGTGATGAGACTATACAAAATGGTGGTGAATTGCCATGTTCATACTTGGTCCTAACCTATTACGTTATCAGTGATACAGCTGTAAGATATTTCGTAAGATAGGACCTACAGACATGTAATTACTAAATAGTTGCATATGTTCAGCAACAAATAGGGGCAGCTGTACTACCTGTTATATCATTTTAATAACATTCACATCTGTGAGGATGGGGCCCTACCAAAAATGAATTATAATGTTGAAGACGGTAGAAACACCCAGTCTCCGAGCCAGAAGAATTAATCAGTTAAGGTTAATATCCCCGTCCTGGTCGGGAATCGAACTCGTTTAAAAAGGTTAACGTTAGTATGTTTCTGTCTACTTCTTTTAACGACGATAACATGCATTACTATAGAAAACTTGTATTTATATCACACTAAGCATTTGTACACCCTCATACTTCTCAGAGTGAAAAACAGAAGAAAGTAACTTGGTTTTAATTTTGAATGAGCCTATGAAATTCACAACTTACATATTTCTTGTTGTGTTCTACTTACAAGCAGATGCTAGCGTTAATATGCTTCTTTATTTTGTTCATCGGGCAGACATAAGGCAAAACACTTTCTCAACATTCTAATTATGCCCATGAACAGAGAAATAATACCTTACAGTTTTAAGCATTTCACAGCACTGTTCCACAGAAACACTTCTTACAAATCAGCTTGAGAGCAGTGTGTAGCGATTGACCTATGCAAGGCAGTTGATAGGGTAGATCATGGGAGACTAATGGAAAACATGAGTGCAACTGGACTAGACAAACAAGTGACTGAATGGGTGGCTATATTTCTTGAAAACAGAACTCAGAGAATTACAGTAGAATAGCTGAAACATATGATCCTGTAACCATTAAGTGAGGAATTCTTCAAGGCAGTATTATTGGAACTTTATATTTTCTTATACATATATATATATATATATATATATAAATAATATGAGTAAAGAACTGGAAACAGAAATAAGGCTTTTACAAATGATGTTTTACTGTATAGAGTAACAAATAAGTTACACGATTGTGAGCAACTGCAAAAAGACCTCAACAATGTTGTGAGATGGACAGTAGGCAATGGTATGATGATAAACGCGTTTAAAATTCAAGTCGTGAGCTTCACTGATACGAAAAGTTCTATCTGTTTTATTTACTGCGTTGATGGGGTGAAAGTTTCTTACGGGGATAAGTACCGAGAAGGAAGATCTTTAATGGGGTAATCACAAAAACTGGATTGTAAATAAAGGGTACATATCTCTGCACATGGTTATGATGGTATTTAGGGGTTGTAGTAAGGATGTAAAGGAGAGAGCATGTCTCTCGTAGGACCCCACCTAGAATATGGTTCCAATGTATGGGACCCTCACCAGTATTACCTTTATTCGAGAACTGGAAAAAATCCTAAGGAAAGCGGCTCGATATGTTCTGGGTGATTTCCGACAAAATAGTAGCGTTACAAAAATGTTGCAAAGTTTGGGCTGGGTAGACGTGGGAGAAAGGAGACGAGCTGTTCGACTAAGCGGCATGTTCCGGGCTGTCAGTGGAGAGATGACGTTGTAGACGAATAAGTTTGAGTGTATTTTTAAGAAGGAAAGATCACAAAATGAAGATAAAGTTGGAATTCAAAAGGACGAATTGGGGAAGAGGAGTTAGGGATTGGAATAATTTACCAAGGATGATGTTCAGTAAATTTCTAAATTCTTTCAAAAAATTATTTAAGAAAAAACTAGGTAGACAACAGATAGGGAATCTGCCACCTGGGCGACTGCCGTAAATGCAGATAGCGAATTAGGTTGATGATGAAAGAGATGTAGAGGTGGATGTGGGGAAGGTGTGAACCCTGCCTGGTCTCGTTAATGAGGAGGCCGAACTATGAATTCTGTTAGGGAGCTGTGGTAATGAAGAGAAAAACGTGAATAGTCAAGGGATAATTCAGAGGGTTGCAAAGGAAAACAACTATCAGGAATGTTATAGTTTTCTTTCTTTACACGTTGCTCCAATTTCCACCGATACGTACAGGTTTTATACCGATGATGGAATAGGAAAGGGTTAGGAGTGGAGTGATAATTGAAAAAACACGGAAAGCCATCTTCAGGTCTGCCAATAGTGGGATTCGAACCCACTATCCCTCGAATGCCAGCTCACAACTGCGCGTCCCTAACCGCACAGCCAACTTGCACGGTATTTTAGCTTTCTTCACCTTTCTTCCAGTAAAGTCATGCCCATTGGAGATGTCATCGTACTATACAATTATCTCCACCATCTCTAAAGTGTGAAGGCTGATGAATTTTGTAATTCTGTATATACCCGCAGCAAGTCCACGGACAGGTTTGGTGCGAGTACAGATATCCCAACACTTGCAGCAGATGTAGGCGAGATGTCCTAGCGGTGGCTGATGTAAAACATGTGACCTGGCTGCTATAAGTCAGGTGGGGACCACACGGACTCTCATAATCCCCGCGCACCGGGGAACTCAGGTACAGTTCTGTGCCGACCATCAAGAACATGACCAGATGAACGTGCTGATTTCTCCCCCAGTGGCTCGGCTAATGAGCAATGGTCTCAGAACCGTTCGTTCGATTCTGCTTATGTTTTGGACTTTCCGCAGCCTAGTCACAAATGAGGAAGACCTAGATCAATACGTTTGCGTATTAACTAATTATGCTTTTTTTGCTAGTTGCTTTACGTCGCACTGACACAGATAGGTCTTATGGCGACGATGGGACAGGAAAGGCCTAGGAATGGGAAGGAATCGGCCGTGGCCTTAATTAAGGTACAGCCCCAGCATTTGCCTTGTGTGAAAATGGGAAACCACGGAGAACTAATTATGAAAGGACTCGTAAGTTCAAGAACCAAGGCTACTACGTCATCTGGTGTTTAGTTTAAACGTGTATCCCCGGGTTTATTGCTCTCGTCCCTCAATTGTAACTCTCAAAAGATTCTTCCAAAATCAACCTCAATCTAAATTCTAAGTAGCTAAAATTATATGTACCGGTACTAGTTCAAACTTTTCAGTAGCATAATTAGTCAGCATTCATATACAGTATATGTGTAAATTTGATTGAGCAGTCAACTGTGTTGTCGTTTATGCCTGAACAAACAATAAAAATAATTTTAGCCTAAAAGTCAATTAAAATTATCTACCACTTCTATCATAGATAGATTATTTTCTGAAAATTGAAATTTCTACAAGTCATTCAAGTTTACCTATATTCCTATCTACTTACCTCCCATTGTACACACTGGTAAGTAAAATAAAAAGAATATATGAATATTAAATTATTCGGTTTTATCCATGCGCGGCTAAAAAATACCCGTGTAGTTTCTTGTAGTTGATACAGAAGTAAATTCGATGTATAGGTAAGGTTATTTGTATTAATTTATTAATGGTATATTCTAGTTTTAGAACTTTACAATAATATGACTACTTTTCAGTATATACCATATTATGTCATATATCGAGACAAAGAAATCAATAAAAGTTGTGTGGTCTAGCTGATGTATTCATAAAATTGGTGTCGACAGCCTCGCCATAATTATACGGCTATTATACGGAATACGTGTACACATTGTTGTTTTCAGTTCTACGGTTTCAGACTGGGCCAACGCATGTACTGTAAGATTCTAAAAATGAAAAGTCAGTCCATCTGATTCAAATTCCAAGCAAAACTGGAGGTCTTGTAGTACGATATCAAGTGTTACGTTAAACTACAAATTTGCGATCATTTTTTATTTCATTTTGTTTTCCATATCATCAAATATTTTAATATAATTTTCAGTGTATTGATTTACTTTAGGAACAGCTGCATAAATTCCTACTCTTGGTTCAAGTTAGGGCCGAATTTAAGTACTGCAGTGCCCAGTGGAACAATAAATTTGGCACCTTTTCCACATTTCCCAAAACTTTGGTATTCATCCGCCTGAAAATGACAATAATAAGCAGTTTAGTAGTATTCGTCTTTTATCTTCATTAGAAAATTTGTCGATGACATCTTTGTCGATCTAATTGTAGCCTCCAGTTAAACTATTCCCAATGGCAACTAGAGTAGGAAGGACCAAACTTTGTTGTGTGAGAATCGGGAATAATTTTTAATCTTTGCAACGGCCGAAAACGAACTCTCAGTTGAGAAATTTGAAACAGAAATATATACATTATTTTCACAGTAAGTAAACTGAAACACATGATGGCGTGAGCATAAAAACCACAAAATTAACAGAAATAATTTAGCAGTTGAAAACTGTTATGAACAGCACAGGAAACAAATGATGCTGAGTTATCCTGACCATTTTCTCTGAAACCAAAACAGTTAACAGTGTGATGAACAGCACCCATAACTCATGAAACTCACTTTGTTCGCGTCTTTCCGAACAAATTCAAAACTCGTTTCAAATCTTAATACAAATTCTAGAACAAAGGAATTTCTCGATTTACTCGGGATGGGCCTACTTGGAATAATGATAATAATGATAAGAAGAAGAAGAAGAAAAAAAGAACCCTTTGTTCATTAAACTCAGAAGTTACTTATTAAACTTATGAAGAGAAAGAATATCGAACAGATAGCCGCCTCAATTAAGGAAACAAATTATCGGCCTCCTTATCAGTTCACACAGAACAACAATTAGAGAAATTAATTTACTGCTATTTTTCTATAAAACAGGTGCAGAGGATGATGGTTATCTGTTTGAGTTCCAGTCCTTTAATTTTTTTTTTCTTTTTTTTTTTTTTTTACACATAGAGTCAAGTCGTGTAATACAGATGATGTCTGATCATTGATAGCGAGTGTTTTAGCAGCAAGTCTGCTATGTCAGATATGGTATTCTAAAGTAACAAAGCTTAATTTTCAAGTTTCATGACCAAAATAAAAGGAGAAAAATCTTAACAAATAGATTTAAGTGTCACATAAACAAAAACCATGTAATATAATATTTAAATTTTAAAACGTTTTATTATTGTGAAATAACTGTATTCTGTTTTAATAATAATAATAATAATAATAATAATAATAATAATAATAATAATAATAATAATGGTATTACATATCTCAAACCACTGTATTTGACGGTTTTCATGGAAGCTGAAGGGCCGGAATTTTGTCCCGAAGGAGTTCTTTTACGTACCGGTAAATCTACCGACACGAGTCTGGCCCATCTGAACACCTAGAAGAAAACATCAAATTGAGTCGGTTTTGAACCCACTAACTTGGGCTCAGAAGGCTAGTATTTCTACCGTATGCCAACGTCTGTTTAATAATAAGGTCTATACGGTACAACACTAATGCTCTTTTCCACGGTGGCGGTGGCGATTATTGTTTTAAGGGAGAAGAAAACGAGATAATAATCCCTTTTCAACTCTAACCAGAAGGATAAAAGAGAAAAAAATCCGATCCCTCCAAAAATTAAGGTAGGCCTATTGGCAAAAGGCCAACGGCCGTAGCCGTGTTGAAACACCGGATCCCGTGAGATCTCCGAAGTTAAGCAACATTGGGCGTGGTCAAGATTTGGATGGGTTGCCACGCGCTGTTGGTGGAGGTTAAGGGAATGGAGGAGCGGAAAGGAACTGGCCACCCTACCGCACGTAAACTCCGGCTCAGGACACCTCTGGGGAGGTTCGGACCTCCCTTCGGGCAGAATACACCCTTACCTTGCCTATTGGCAAAAGAAAGGAAATGGCAATAAGAGCGGCAGAAATGAAAAACTCCGCAGCCCGCGCAAACCTAATACTGTCAGGGTTAGAAAACAAAAGTTGAAGAAGAGAGGTCAGATGGAAAATATGAAAGCGAGGATCCAGTCACAAGTAAGCCATACTAGACTCCACTAGGGGCCTCGTGATCACCAGTCCATTCTCAGAGCCACGATAGTCAACGCACTCAGTTAGGAATGAAAACGGGAGGATTGGAACAAAGTGTTCTTAAGAATATATGGCAAAATACACAACGAAAATTATACGCCATATTTCATCACTATTAATGACATCAGGAGGCTACATAAATTCGAGGTGTATACCTCATACTTCGCAATTAATAAACTTCCGGAAAGTATGAAATATGGCATGTTAGAAGTCATAGGCTACTACTCAGTTTCGGTTTACAATAGAGAGAATGTGAAATATTTCCATGCGGTCGAATATATTAAAAGGAAAACATACAAGAGCTGAGGCAAAATCGTCATTCAACACAGAATAACTTTTCGTCCATCTTCACATTATTCAATACATGCATACATACATACATACATACATACATACATACATACATACATACATAGGCCCTACACAGTTCAAAACAATTAGGGGAACATGTTTTTGAACGTATGCATGCTCCACAAAACAATACCTCACACCCAGGTAGATTACCAACTAAACCTTTATTCTTTACCGTTGAAGTATACAAAAGAAAAATCGATGGATTCGCGTTCATTTTCAGAACACAAACGGAATGTCCAAATAGGGGCGAAAACAAAGTGATGACAGTCCTCCAGGGTGATTTTTATCACGGTTGGAGAGCTTCACTACGGTGTATGTCCTCCACGAGCATTTATCACAGCTTGCCACCTACGTGGCATGCTCCGTATAAGTCGACGGAGGTCACGTTGCGGTATAAGGTCCCATTCTTCAATGGGAGCCTGTTCGAGGTCTTGGAGAGTCTGTGGTGGAACAGGACGTACACGATCATTTCTGTCAAACCTATTCCACACATGCTCGATAGGATTAAGGTCGAGACTCACTGCTGGCCATTCCATTTCTCGCAAGACAGCTCTGCTGATGCGCGCTACATGAGCCCTAGCATTATCGTGCATGAGTACGAATTCAGGCCCGACACCGTATGCAACAACTAATACGTGCTGTAGCAGTATCTGCTCGATGTACCTCGCAGCGGTAAGAGTACCACGGACGACGACAAGATCCGTACGGCCATCAATAATTCTACTCCACACCATTACACAACCTTGTCAGTCGCCCTTCTGGACAACATTCGGCATGTACTGCTCACCACGGCGTCTCCATACACGTTGACGTCCATCACGCTGTGTCAGGGGAAATCTGGACTCTCCCGTTAACAACACAGGTCCCCATTGGCGAAGTTGCCAGTTGTCGCGGGTACGGGCAAACAGCAGGCGAGCTGCGCGATGTTGCTGTGTTAAACGGAGCACTCGAATAGGACGTCTGGGTCATAAGGACACTTCTCTTAACCTGTTCCTTACTGTCTGGTCAGACACCGTGGCTCCAGTGACCCTCCTAAGGTCTTGTTGCAGTTCTCTGTCAGTTGCTGAAGGATGCCGCAACGCACAGATGGTCAGATATCGGTTATCCTGTTGGGTTGTCATGCGTCCACGACCTTTTGCAATCCTCCTTGTGAACTGGTCTGTCTCATTGTAGTGATTCCACAAGCGTTGAATAACTGACGGGGAGACATTGAGATCCACAGTAACACGACGAAAAGTCCATCCTTCCTGGATCAAAATGACGGCCCTTGAGACTTGAACCTCTTTAAGATGTCTCATGGGATGTGCTCAAATGACCGCAGTAGTCTGTGTACCTCACAACGACACATGGACGCATCGCTATTCACTTTGTTATGAGGATTCACCTGACAGTTTAATGTATGGCTAGAACCCCATCTGCCAATTTAACGTTCACATACCAGACGTTACAAAACATGTTTCCCTATTTTTAAATGTATATATATAATATATATGCATTATAGAGTGGTATGCCTAGGGTTTGGATGTTCAGGGAGTGGCACATTTTATTATAGAGACTAGTGAAATTACGTTAAACGAACTAGTAAGGATATTATTTGAATTAATGTAGTAAGATTGTATAATGATTGTATCTTAAATATAAAATAACTAGGGGCAAGAATCATTCGTTGGAAGTACATATGTTTCGTCATATTTTCCATTTTGAGGGTCATATTTAGCTATTTTTAAGAGTATATTCGCCAGAATATTTGGGCGAATTTCAGGTCCTAAACATCCAAACCTTACTTATTCCTTTCAGTGTTCAGTCTGAAAGTCTCTGTGAATTAACGAAACGCGTCCACAGTCCTCTCTCTGCAACCAGCTCTGTAGCCTTGTTTAGTTCCATACCTCTTATCATTACATCATTAAAAAATGAGTCCAACCATCGTCCCCTTGGTCTCCCTCTACTTCCCTTACCTTCTACGGCCATGTCCCTTAGGCTATTATCCTAGATGACCTAACCTCGTCTATTCGCCTAAAATGACTCCACCATCGAAGGCGGTTTATGCGCATCCAGCGAATGTATTCCTAACTTTGCCTTCACCTTCTTATTTCGATTACCCTCCTGACATTACTCTCACATGTTTGTACCAGCAATTATTCTTGATACTTTCAAGTGTCTGACGTCAAACCTACGAAAATAAGATTCTGAGCCCACCCAGCTTTCACTCCCGTACATTAAAGTCGTCCGACAACTCACGTCCTTCTTCAGAACACCGTTGAGCAACCGCGAGCTCATTGTGTTAACTTTGCTGCGCCTTGATTCAGTTTAATTTCATATACTACCATCCTGGGAAAATACAAATCGTAGCCTAAGTAGGTACCTGAAGTGACCCACCTGTTCCAGTTTTGTATCCCCCACCTCCACCTCTAACTGCCAACAGCCTTGTCTGTTTCATCCCATATTGCAATCAGTTCAATAAAGGTACATTGGTCTGATGATGATGATGATGATGCTTGTTGTTTAAAGGGGCCTAACATCGAAGGTCATCGGCCCCTGTACATTGGTCTATCAGCTAGGTAGTTTCATTCACTTTCCAACCACTTCTTCTCGGTGCTTTTGGCATCAGTCAGTGTATATATAAAGGTATAAAAATGAAAATAGACGTGAATTATTGAGACACTTCCAGGCTTCTTTGAAACTTGAAATTTGGTACCAGAGGAGCCAATGACCTCAGGATCTCTATAAAAATTGAAAATTTTCAAAATTTCCTGAGAAGGGGGCACACTGGGGGTTTCGAATTTCAGTCTCAGCATAAGCACGCAGTTGAATATATTTATGCAAAGCGATAAAATACAGATTTTGTGGGCTTAAAAGTTTCCTTAAACCCTCATATTTACTCCCCTCCCCCAAATCAAGGTGGCGGGACAATCTGCCAGACGAGTCAGAAAATTGAAATTTGGCACAATTTTTAGCCTGTAATGGAACGAAAATTTTCAATATGTTTTCGGAAAATCCACTTAACAGGGGTGAACAGGAGTGAAAAACGCGTGAATTTTTAAAATGAGTATAACAATAGTATATCTAAAAAATGTTACATGTTGCAGACGTGAAGAAAGGTATGTGGAATCTCCTGTAAAAATAAAGAAACACGCATAGTCTAATTTTTTCCGGAAAATCCACTTAAGGGGAAGTGATCAAGGGGTGAATTTTTAAAATGAGAATATCTACAGTATATCTCAAAAACTTAATATGTTACTGACATGAAAATTGGTTTTATTAATCTCTTTTACAAATAAAGTAACACGTATTTTTTGTTTCCGAAAACAACACGGGGGGAAGGGTAAAAAGGGCGGGAAAAGGGGTTGAATTATTTTTATTAGGATACTGATATCTCGAAAACTTAAGATGTTACAGACGTAAAAATTGTTATTTGGAACCTTCATTACAAATAAAGAAACGCGTTTATTTGTTTTCGGAAAATCCACTTAAGGAGGGGGCTTTTAAAGAAGAGTAATAGGAGTTGAGGTATTTTTATTATGATACTGATCTACATAAATAAAATCGTAATGACCGTGTGTCTGTACATTGACTATTTTGGCGAAATGGATACAGTTATTCGTTTCAGGTGTAAAAATGACCATCTGCATTTATTTTAGCTTTAGTTTCCTGAATGTCCTCACTTTTACCCCTCTTATCCAAATCAAGATGCCGGCACAATCTGCCAGACGAGCTGGTAAATTGAAAATTAGAAAAATTATATGTTTTAGCCTGTAACCGACGGAAAAATTCCAACATGTTTACATTTTTCACTTTTTACCCCTGGAAAATATCGAAATATGGGGCCAATTTTAATGACGGTGCAGACCTTCGTTTCGAGTATTTCGTGGCTAAACGGCAAGTCATATCACAAAACGGATGGCACAATCTTGGTTTAATTTGGAGTGATCTACAACTTTGGTCCTATGACTATTTTTGTCGTATCTCTCTCCCTTATACGTTATATTAGGCTGTGCTTCTCGATTGTACGTGAATGTTGTGATTTTTACACGTATATTTCATAGTTTGACACACTTGTAGGAAAGATAGTCATCGAATATGGCACGAACACTGACACGACCGATGGCCATATGCGAGCCAAATTTCATGATTCTTCCACATAAGTATGCGAAAAATAATGTAAAGTGTTAAAAATGCATCCAAAGTTCACCTTTGCAACGTTTCTAACTAAATCTAACCCATAAATAGAGGAGATACGAGAAAATGTCACAGGATTAACCATTTATACCGCTAAATGTGGCGTTTTACGGTGCAATCCGTTTATCGTTATAATGTACCGTTTAGCAGCAGTTAATCTGTAAATGAAGGCCTGCAATGTAAACATGAATATATTTTCGTATGCCGCTCTATATATTCATTGAAGTCGATCTGCAGCGAACTAGAAAGGGTGTGTCTCTCGACTTTGACTGGCAGTAGGAGTGGGGTCCTTCTCCAACTGCTATGTAACTGGCATTAATAAGGGCTTACCATCGTAATGAACTATTCCCTTCTCGACTTGACTAGCAGAAGACACGGGAACATGCAATTTTCTTCAAAACTCCACCACCCGATTGTGTCTGAAAGTAGGAAATGGGGCCTGCCATCGTAACGAAAACTCCCCAAATCGATTGTGATCGCACAGTAGACAAGGGGGCCTTCTATTATAATGAAAACTTCCCAACTTAAATGTAAATGGGAGTAGGCAAGTGAGCCTGCCGTTATCATCACAACTCTGCAACTCGCACTTTACATTGGAAACAACGTATGGGGACCTCCCCATGCTGTTTCTCAAATAACGCTAAGAAACAATCTTAATCACTGCATGTACAGTAATTTGCTCCGATATCCGTATACATTGTAGAATACCGTAGCGAAACAGGATTACACTTGCCAGTAATAATAGTAATAAAAACAACTTCCCTCAGCGTCTATGGCTATGATCACGATATCAACAGTCATGTAAATCTAAGAGATAGCTGCGCTTCTTCCCCCCCCCCTCCGATCTTATGTCAGTTAATCCTAGGGTCGCAGGAACCACCCTGGTCCATTCTGAGCTTAGGCCAAGAACTTAAAGCCTGACGCTCTTCTTAATCCCATATGATACTTATGGTAAAAATTCCAACTGGGATTCGTCTGAAAGGAAAGCCAGCAATTAGGCCTGCGCCAACTGCGTCTCTCAATAATAATAATAATAATAATAATAATAATAATAATAATAATAATAATAATAATAATAATAATAATAATAATAATAATAATAATAATAATAATCTGTATCGCACAATGCTTAAGATCCCATGGGTTCGAGTAACCAACGAGGAGAGGTCTGTCATGCTGGGAAATCTTGCCGAGCTTCAACCCTCGTAAAACGCAAGAAAGCATGCCTATTTTAGTCACCTCCGAAATGACAAATACAGTCTGGTGCAAGTAAACATGATCATAGAGGGCAAACCCAAAGTGGACGTGATTATTATGGCCGTGCAAACTCCGACAGTGCTTCGACATCCACGATACGGCAATCCTGATATGGTGAGTGAACAATCTGATAACTATCCCATGCTTGTGGTAACTTTCTGTGAG
Source organism: Anabrus simplex (assembly GCF_040414725.1). Taxonomy (NCBI): domain Eukaryota; kingdom Metazoa; phylum Arthropoda; class Insecta; order Orthoptera; family Tettigoniidae; genus Anabrus; species Anabrus simplex. The sequence goes on from NC_090265.1 coordinate 333,418,562, forward strand.
GAGAAAGCACAATAATAACGATAATAATAATAATAATAATAATAATAATAATAATAATAATAATAATAATAATAATAATAATAATAATGTCGCAGTGGTTGCAATAGGCGCGACCCGGACAGTACAGCACGGGATCTGGAAGATAACACATCGCACCAGCTCGCAACAAAACTAAAAGGAGAGAAATAAAACAGAAGAGGGACAAGAATCCGACTAAATGTTGTGAGCCATTAGTTAGATGTAATAGACTTGATGCTGGAGGATTCCCTTCCCCCCTCTCTCCTCTTTTTTATTATCATTTCTTCTTGTTTCAAAACGAAGAAATCTTGTTTAGAGTCTCTACAGCAGAAAAGAAAAACACAGACCAAGAAATAAACTTGTAATATATTGTTATGGTCCATAAAACTCATTTAAATCGTTTCATGAACTATTAATTTTGATCACTTGCACGATAAGGAAGGAGGTATTTTCCTGACAACATTCCAGGGCTATGTTGACAGATGCAATGCAATTCTTTGCTACAGCCAGGTGAATATATTCCGTCGAGGAAACAGCAGGTTTTTACTGCCGACGGACGTAAGGTTCTTTGTCACTACACAGGACAGTTAAATACAAATTGCTTGAACTGCAGACACAACCTTTGTGCTGTAACTTGTACTCATAGTCCTGTCGACAATACACGAACGGTTTACCTCATGCAAGCATTCATAACATACGGGTCGATTGCTAAAGGAAGCCTCCAGTGACAATTACACAGAAAGGAAAAAAGTAACAACAAAATTGAATACTAAATCGGAAGAAAATCTACGTCGGCATGTAAAAAGAGCTTTGTACCATATTTGGTGTTTATCCGACGGAATTAACTGGAACTCAGCCACAGATCTCCCAACACACCGTTTCTCTGCAATCTGCTAGATTACCGGGCGAGTCGGCCGTGCGGATAGGAGCACGCAGCTGTGAGCTTGCATCCGGGAGATAGTGGGTTCGAATCCCACTGTCGGCAGCCCTGAAGATGGTTTTCCGTGGTTTACCATTTTCACACCAGGCAAATGCTGGGGCCGTACCTTAATTAAGGCCACGGACGCTTCCTTCCCATTCCTAGCGCTTTCCTGTCCCATCGTCGCCGTAAGACATATTTGTGTCGGTGCGACGTAAAGCAACTTAAAAAAAAAGAATTGAGATTTATTTTTCCATTTATAATAAAAGGAGAGTTGGTGCACTATTAGAAGTTTGGATTCGTACCTGATGATGACAGTAGCTCAGAAAACGAAGGAAATTGAGATTACATTGCGAAATATTACATTAATAGCTAGTGAAATTGCAAGAGTACGTAAGGTATCCCCCAAAGAGACTGATGAGTTTTGTTGTTTTCCCACACTAACAGGGTCACCTCATGTGCTATGCATAGGTTTTCTGATATCACCGATATAAATACCCGCAGAGCATTCTACGTTTCCCGCCTTCTACCGATTGTGAAACATGCCTCTCCAGTCTGGCCCATTTCTTATTCTTCAAATCTCACCCACCTTGACCATGTACAATCTTTCTTATGTGTTATCGTCGCAACTTCAGCACCGATCAAGTGCTTGGAAAATTAAACCTACAATTCTTTCAGCTCAGAGAAAGTAGCCGACCTAAAGCTAAGGTGCAGCTTCCCAGTCCTATCATGAAGTAGACTTCGCTGGGAAAAGTGTCTCGGGCGCTGCCGGGGCGAGTAGCTCAGACGACAGAGCGCTGGTCTCCTGGGCTGGTTCTGCCCGGTGATATTTGAAGGTGCTCGAATAGGTCAGCCTCCTGTTGGTAGATTTACTGGCATGTAAAAGAACTCCCTCAGGACAATATTTCAATCTTCTGGAATCTCGGCGTGCACAAAGATTGTAAAAGTAGTTAGTGCGACGTAAAACCAATAACATTATATTATTATTATTATTATTATTATTATTATTATTATTATTATTATTATTAAATTCTCTCTGTGCTTACAGAGCTAGTTGGCTATCCGTTTCAAGTCGCACAGCGCGAGTTTGCATTCTGTAGATGGTGGGTTCGATTTCTACCGCCGGCAGTCCCGAAGGTGGTTTTCTGTGGTTTACCATTTTCACACCAGGCAAATGCTAGGGCTGTACCTTAATTGAGGCCACGCTGCTACCTTCCCAAACCTAGCCCATCCCCTTACTCACGCCACTGAAAATCTTCGATGTGTTCGTGCAACGTTAAACCACGAGAGAAAGAAAGAAAATCTGTCGTAGCTAAACCTAAGTTAACATCCCATAAATTGACAGAAGTGAGGTTAGGACATAAAACTGGCATGAAATATTCGTCTCATAATGACTAAAGAAAAGAAGAATGATCGGGTCTTGGGAGATGGTAGGACACAATTTCACACATGATGAACTAAAGTTTAGTGTTTAGTGACAATCTTACAAAGCAGGCTCGGCTTCTCCTGATGGCGAAGTTAAATCAAGAGAACGTCCAATCTTACGTGGAATCCGAACCACAGGTGTATTACCCCTCAGCTCAATAATCCCACGTACATTGTCCGGGACTCAAACCACGGCCGCCTTGTTGGGAAGTCAGTGACCACGGCTACCACACCTCCACTTTCTCTTCCATCCTCTTACAGTATGTGAGGATCCATTATTCAAACTTGCTAACATGTGACTAGATTAGAGAAAAATATATTCACCTTCACGTATTAACACTTTTTTTTAAAGTTTCAAATATAAACATTAAAAAATTGGACTTAACGGCACGTGACAAATTTATTTTATAAGAAATGGGAGGAAAATACGCTGCACAGAAATTAAAAATACTGCTGAAGTGTTTGGAGACACATGTTCTGAAGGGTAAATAATGATTCAGAAGATTCAGAAAGTCAGCAGAATATTAGAATAAAATATCTCAGTCTGATGGGGTGTATTAGACATATTCCTCCCTAACATTTTTACTATGAACGACTTTCATTCAATTAAATGATAAATTCGGATGTGTACCACAAATACGGCACTCAAAAGAAGTTTTGTAAATTACGATTTCACTCGGTATATGCCACGATACTTTAAACACGTTTACAGTATGCACTGTAAGTCAATGTCTAGGACATAAAGTGACGCTAAACCCACATCAGATTCGGTATTTGTTCAGTTTAAAAACATTACTTGTAGGTCGGCGAAGTATAGACGACACGTGAAGGACTGAGGTTTAAATATTCCAAGAGTACTCACATCTGTTCATCATCATCATCATCTGTTTACCCTCCAGGTTCGGTTTTTCCCTCGGACTCAGCGAGGGATACCACCTCTACCGCCTCAAGGGCAGTGTCCTGGAGCTTCAGACTCTTGGTCGGGGGATAAAACTGGGGAGAATGACCAGTACCTCGCCCAGGCGGCCTCACCTGCTATGCTGAACAGGGGCCTTGCGGGGGATGGGGAAGATTGGAAGGGATAGACAAGGAAGTGGGAAGGAAGTGGCCGTGGCCTTAAGTTAGGTACCATCCCGGCATTTGCCTGGAGGAGAAGTGGGAAACCACGGAAAACCACTTCCAGGATGGCTGAGGTGGGAATCGAACCCACCTCTACTCAGTTGAGCTCCCGTGGACTCCGTTCCAGCCCTCGTACCACGTTTCAAATTTCGTGGCAGAGCCGGGAATCGAACCCGGACCTCCGGGGGTGGCAGCTAATCACGCTAACCACTACACCACAGAGGCGGACACTCACATCTGTTACTGAACATTTTCGAATCTTGGCATTGGTACAAGAAGGATGGCGACAAGTGAGTGTCGCGGCTCGTGTTGGAATGAATCAAGATGATGTCTCCAAAGTTTGGAAACAGTTCACGGAGATTTAAGCGTTTGCTGATCGACAATGCAAAGCAACTCGCAGAGAGGATCGAAAATTCGTCGTTGCGCCTACAAAAATTACTACGTGAAATAATTTAGCTTAGAACTTTGGCCAGTAGTGTTTGTCATCCAAGGTTCAACATGGTGCGACACTTGTTGACGAATTCTCGCTCTTCGTGCTGCGGGTCAGTATTTCTCCAAAAATATTATCACATAGCCCCAGGGGCTCTGAACTTTGGAGCGTGGGTTGGCGACCACGGGGCCCTTAGCTGAGCCCTGGCATTGCTTCCACTTACTTGTGTCAGGCTCCTCACTTTCATCTATCCTATCCGACCTCTCTTGGTCAACTCTTGTTCTTTTCTGACCCCGACGCTATTAGGTTTGCGAGGGCTAGGGAGTCTTTCATTTTCACGCCCTTCGTGGCCCTTGTCTTTCTTTGACCGATATCTTCATTTTTCGAAGTGTCGGATCCCTTCCATTTTTCCCTCTGATTAGTGTTATATAGAGGATGGTTGCCTAGTTGTACTTCCTCTTAAAACAATAATCACCACCACCACCTGTTTTCGCAGGCACAACGGCGATTTGTTGCTTTCAGAACATCGTAAGCCCACTGCTAATGCCATCTCGTTTCCTCCAGGATCTTCAGAGAACCACCGGAGAAAATGTGTCAGATTAGACTGCGAAATTAGCTGCACAACAGAGGACGGTGCCAAAAGCTCCTCGTAAACCAGAACATGGGCCAGCTGATGTGAGGTGGGTAATAACTCATAGCCCATGGCATCAGGAACACTACGACTCTTTTGGCATTAAGTCACCATACGTTTGCACCTATACACCAGGAGCATTAGAATTTACAGACGACCCGATCAGGTATGAAATGGAGCAAACGAGCCTTTCATCCTGGAACGCCATCAGCAGCAAGGGGTTTTCGTAGGTTGGAATCATCTTTGGTTGACGTAGGGCTATAATTCCTCCCCAGGGTAACACGAATGGTCAACCTATAGTTACATGATTTGCTGCCACTGTGGGCAAGGGATTTACACTAGTTGATGATAACGCTCGCGCCCATCGAGCCAGAGTGGTCAATCAGTTCCTTGGGACGGATGGCATACAGCGAATGGTGTGGAATGGACTGTGTTGAACATGCCTAACGTGAACTGAACTGAACTGGCGTAAAATATACAACATTTCTTTTGAGCTGCATTTTAATAAATTACATCAGAAGGTGTCGAAGTTAGTGAAGGCACTGTGATGGACCAAGCCAAAAGGAGGCCTCATGTGACTTTAATGACCAGTAGAATGTTACACTAGATTACCACATCCATCATATTAACCGAATATTAGGCTACATGACTTCATTTTGTTTCAATCTCTACGGAATTGTTTGAAAATATAATTATTTGGTGATTTCACGCTGCCAGAAAGCAATCATTTCTTCGTCCGACTAGTTCTACCGGACGGCATTTATCATATGTTGGAAAGTTGGTCAAAAGTTATTGAAACATACAGGATACTTCTGGACAGTAATCTCATAAAGGTACACATTGAGGTCAACCAAACATTAACTCAAGAGCAGTGGAAGAGTCTCTTGAAGAAATACCGATCTTAAGAGATGCCGAGTACGGGAAATCCTACATCTTAGTACACACTGCGTAACCGAGCCAGTAAACTCTTCGTACAATACAATACAATAACACCTCAGTACACGGCCATAAAACCCGTAAATTATAATAATGGTTTACCTCTGTGAAATGAATTATACTTTTACACTTTATATAGAGCTGAATAATAATAATAATAATAATAATAATAATAATAATAATAATAATAATAATAATAATAATAATAATAATAATAATAATAATAATAATAATCTTATTTCCGCACCACCTCCTCCACACCATAAAGAGATCACTGAAACGTCCGTGTAGCAAATTTGGACTTGGTTCAGTTTTTTAGACGGATGTCTTTCCTGATGAAAACCCTAAATTGGAAGGATGTATTCAAGGATTACAGTATGTTATTTTTGTGATGGTCAGTAGTGAGGTGTGTTGCGTTTATAAGACAAAGAGATTATTAAGAAATGCGCATTTTTCTTTCCAATTTGCTTTACGACGCACCGGCACAGATAGGTCATTATGGTGACAACGGAATAGGAGAGGGCTGAGAGTGGGAAGGAAGCGACCGTGACCGTAATTAAGGTACAGCCCCTAATGTGAAAATGGGAAATCGCGGAAACCATACTTCAGGGCTCCCGAGGGTGGGGTTCAAACGCACTCGCCGCAGCTCACAGCTAAGAACCCGAACCGCGCGGTCAACTCACACGGTCCATAGGAATTAACTAGATCGACTAAAATCCCTAACCCGTTCGGAAATCGAATCCAGGACTCTTCAAGTGGAAGATCGCTAAACTTACCACTCAGCTAAGGAGCCGAGCATTTTTACAATTATTTTTACCGCTTAATACGATAACAGATATACATAACAACATTCTCATACTGAAGCAAGATTTTGCTCGTTAAAAGCTAAGCTGAGGGGTTCGTGGTGTGAGTTATTGTAGACATGTCCTAGTTCGTGAACCATGGGCAACGGCTGAGTCTAGTAGGTGGTCCTAAAGGTCGGGATAAAAGTTGTTATGGAATAAGTGTGGGAATCTTAGACATATTTCGAGTCATGACCTCCTTGTACTCAGGCGGGTAGGACTACACAATCCACCGGTGGTCCCTCATCCGTTGGAGAGGATAATTATTCTCACTAGAACCAGAGAAACAAGGAAATGCCATTTGGTCCTTGTTTCAATGACGGTGAAATCCTGACATTTACCTCCCCGTGGTAGAGAGGGGGCAACGACTTCATATAAAAATAATATTTTATATGCAGGCGGCTAACGAATGAAGGGACCGATTATCTCCCGGTATAAGGAGATCCCCTATACCAAGTGCCAACAATCTCTTTGAGAGTGGATGAGCGGGTATGGGTAAGGGCACTCTATTGTCCTGGGGACAAGAAATTGTTCCCAAAGGCGGAGGAACCAGTTTGGTCAACGGCATTAGGATGCAGAAGGCAACGGGAAACCACTGCATTAAAGATCCTGAGAGATATTCCAATAAATTCACATGGCATGGCTGCAACATCAGGATCAGAGCTGGCTGTGTGGATCGTCTACCTCCGTTTGGAGACGACGTCTTAAGAAGAAGAAGGACTATGTGTAAGTAAGGTAGCATCCTGCTTCACAGAATTTACCGAGCTCAACATATTTTATGGAAGCCTCGGATCTATTGGAGTAACTGGAGTCCCACTTCCATTTCATAGGCGAGCGACTCCCTGGAAAGAACTTGACAAAGGAAATGGAATTTGATATTGAACTATCAAGATTGAAGTAGCGTCTGGAATAAATAAAATAGAACTTGCTGTCAACAAAGAGGGTGCATCTGGATATGTTAGGAGTTAATGATATTCGGGTAAGGGGAGATAAAGATGAAGCGAGTGGAGATTAAAATGTGTTCTTAACAGGTGTTAAAATGGGAAGGGCTGATAGTGGGGTAGGACTGTTCATTAGAAATACTGCTGCACGCAACATAGTTTCAGTTAGGGACATAAAAGAGCGAATTTCGTGGGTATAGTTTTGGAGAAATTATGGCGAGAATTGGCTTAGTCTACTGCCTCAGTCTCATATGAGGGTGCGGATGAGAATGACAAGGTTTATGATGCTCTGAGTGACATCGTAGTCAGGGTCAACAGTAAGGGCAGGAAAGTGCTAATGGTCGGCTTACTCTTCAAATGACGGAGAAAAATACTATTTTCTACGGGCTTCATGCTCTGCAACCAGTGACGGATACCCTAGCACACCTACAGTTATTTGAAGGATCCATAACAGGAGAAAATCAGAGGATGCATAATATTTCTCTCGGCTTGAAAATTAAACTGAACACCGAAATACATGACACAGAACTTTTCCTTTTTGTGTATGTCCGTCTATCCGTTTGTATACTCCTAAAAGTGGAAAGCTGGTGGACTTATTTAAACAAAATCTACTCACTCCGGATGGTGTTATGAGGTACATATGATGTCATGGTAATCACATGGAGTTGGTATTTATAGGAAGATTCTCAAATATTTTCGTTGACATTAGGTCTATCAAAAGACTGTATGTAAGAAACGTTTAACTATATGTCATTTCCGTTCCTTTATGCCATGTATGCATTTATCGTACGACGGATAATAAGGCAGATGATTACGAAAAATAGGATTTTTACTCCAATACCCGTTGGCATGTCGTGCATGTCATTTCAAGGTGGATAACTGGAAAACTAAAGAGCCATTATACTCTTTTCGGTAGAGCAGATGTTAAGGGAGGTATCATCAACGTCAGACCGCCACGCAAATGGTCAGAGATACAATATCCAACCTGAGAACCACGGAGAATTTCGCACAACTTCGGACCAGGAACTTTTCTGTACAATAAATTCGGAAATCGTTCTCATTCTCGAATTTGTTCAGCTTCATCATATTTTCGTTACTGCCCCGCGCTATCGTCTTCTTCTTCTATGGCTCTATAGTTCATTGTGAACCTTGACCTCTTCAACAATCTTCCGCCATTTATCTCGATCCAACGCTAAAACTTTCCAATTCCTATAGCCCATTTCCCGAAGATCTTCAGTAACTCCATCCATCCATCTGGTTCTCGGTCGACCTCGTCCTCTCTGTCCCCTTGGATTTCCATTTAACATCTTTTTAGGTACTTCCGTATCACTCATCCGTACTACATGCCGGCCCACCTCAATCTGGCTAATTTCACTATTCTCCTAATAGGTGTTGTACAATTCATGATTGTACCTCCTCCTCCATGTTCCTCTTTCACAGACTGGGCCGATGATTCTTCGAAGTATCTTTCTTTCGAAGGCATTCAGCATTTTGCTGTTAATGGCCAAGTTTCCGAGGCATATGTAAGTACAGGTCTTATAAGTGTTTTATAGATGGTTAATTTCGTGGTACGGGTTAAGAGCCTTGAGGAGAGAAGCCTTGGCAGAGCAAAATAGGCTCTGTTGGCTGCTATTAATCTCTGTTTAATTTCATGAGAGGTATCATTTGAGTAGGTGACCGTCGATCCCAGATATTTAAACTGCTCAACTCTCTCAAAGGTGTAATTGCCCACGGTTATTGAGGGTGGCATATTTTCCTTACGTGCTTTCCCAGCAGCCATATATTTAGTTTTCTGCTGGTTGATGTTCAGTCCCATTTTCCTACTGGCCTGTTCAAGGGCGATGAATGTCTCTTCCATTGCCTTTCGACGGCATAAGCAAGTATCTGCACTGATCTGTAGAAAATTGTTCCCCTATTCAGGAGGTTTGCATCTCTCATAACCTTCTCCAAGGCAACATTAAAAAGGAGACATACCAGCGCGTCTCCCTGCCGTACCCCAGTTTGAATATTTAATGTCTCAGACATCATTCCCCCCGTTCTTATACTACTTCGTGTCCCACTCATTGTCATTCTCACCAGCCTTACCAATTTTCCAGGAATTCCCAGTTCAATCATAGCATGGTACAATTGCTCTCTGTCTATACTGTCATACGCTCCTTTGTAGTCAATGAAGAGGTGATGCGTGCCAATCCCAAATTCGAGTCTCTTCTCTAAAATTTGCCTCAAGGTGAAAATCTGATCTATAGTGGACTTCCCTGGGATGAATTCCGCGCTGTCGTAGGAATATATAATTTTAACATGTCGCATTAAACGTGTGAACAGAGCCATGTTACTTCCCATAAATTCCTGAAAGAAACATATAACCCACTGCAAATTTCCGTGCGAAGACGGGGTACAGATGCTAGTATACCTTAAACCTGCACATCATGAGAATATCAGGACGCGTAACATTTTTGTATTATTATTATTATTATTATTATTATTATTATTATTATTATTATTATTATTATTATTATTATTATTATTAGCCAGACCAGCCTTACGTGGGACGGCCAGCACCCCTCGCAGCAGGAGTCGTGGCTCTATCAGTGTCGCCCATCTTCACGAATTAACATCGCGAGCTGCTTTTAATTTATAGACTAGACCCTAGCTGCTTCCCTGCCCGTGTACAGCACTGGCCAAACAAAGACCAAGGAGCAGAGCAAATATGACTCCATCATGGAATTTTCTTGCCTGGGTTAGAAGCTCAGGCTCAAAACGGGAATCCTCCACTGTACCAACGTGTTAATTGTAGCCCCTACACCCAAATGGATCAGTAATAATTGGAATACGGTAATTATGGTGTTGGTGTAGGAAGTAGATAAACTTGTCTCATCATCAGCAGTCGGTTTACTCATTGCTGAGCGTCGTGACCTCATTTCTCCACTTCATTAGTAACTGCATCCTTAACGAGATTTTTCCATCCTGAGAGGTCTTGAGTTCGTCTTAAGATATTGTGAAGAGTTAGACCGGTGATCTCTTTTACTTGTTGTTCTGCCTCTTGGTCTGGTGCCTTCAATTTTGTCTTGCAGAATGGTCTTCTCTAAATTGTCTCCTTCTCTCCTCAAAATGTATCCAAGGAACTGGAGGTAACTTTCACTAACGCGGGAAGATAAACGTTTTGTGATGCTAGGGCTAGGGCAATCCATAGTTTTATTTCCTTATCACAATTTCCCGTGTTACTGATTATGGAGCCCAGATATACACAATCATTCACTAACTCCAGATCTTTCAGACATCCTGTCATTTGGATTGGGATTTGACTTTGTGGGCTGATAACCATTAGTTTGGCCTTTTTCATGTTAATTTCTAGACCAAAATCCGAACAAATGATTTTCAGTCTAGAGAGCAATTCATCAAGTTCTTGTCCACTTCCTGAAATGAGTGTAGTATCATCAGCGAAGTGTAAATTGTTGATTATCCTACCACCGATTGAAATTCCAGCCATCCAATGGCAATGCTCTTCTCATTACATACTCTGCGTAGATGTTGTAGAGTTGGGGTGACAATATGCAACCTTGCCTGACTACATTTGTCACATTGAAAAATTCTGAGCATTCACCATCTATCCTCACGGTTGCATTATGACTGTTATCAAGATCTTTCAATAATGAAGTACTTTGGGACTCCACATTCACTGAGCACTTCCCACAACTTGTCCACCTTGACACATGTCTATTATATACATAAATGTAAAGGAAACCTTTTTACATAACATAAGGGAGAAAAATAAATAAGGAAAATGTGTACAGTGTCGTAGTATTGTTTTATTACTGTAAGTGATGAGAATGTATATGGATGTAGGTTTTTTCAACATAGCTCAGGAACGCATCAAGCAATTTCAACTAAACTTGGAAAGATATACTGTGGGGGAAAGACACCTCTAGCACGCCCTAGTGGTGGGTGTGGGAAAGGAGTGACATGTAAAAATAATTGAATCCATTGTTTTATGAGGTCGTTGAGAAAACAGTGACATTCCGAATACCGTTTATATTCATCCCCCATCGGTATGGGATGACCGTCCCAATGACACCTGGAATCGTGTACAACATATCTGTAGCGCGACGTGTAAATACATACAGTTATCACTTATTGTAATTATCTTGAAGGACCACCTACTTTTCGGACAATCAGGACTGCCACGAGGACAAAGTTCAACGCGAACAAAAATAATATAAAACTAAAACTTAAAATGAAACATATAACAATAGCCCTAAGTGGTGGTGGTGGTGATTATTGTTTTAAGAGGAAGTACAACTAGGCAACCATAACACTAATCAGAGAGAAAATGGAAGGGGTCCGACACTTCGAAAAATGAAAGTATCGGCCAAAGGAAGACAAGGGCCACGAAGGGCGTGAAAATGAAAGACTCCCTAGGCCTCCATACGTAATACCGTTGGGGTCGGAAAACAACAAGAGTTGACCAAGAGAGATCAGATATGATAGATGAAGGTGAGGAGCCTGGCACAAGTAAGTGCCACGACAGTCCGTAAAATATCAATCAACGTCACAATAAAGAAACGTACAAAAATTCACTTCACACATAACGAACAGAAATCCTACAAGTAAATCCTACAAGTAAATCCTACAGTTTAAAAAGGTGATTAAAGCAAATGGATATTGAGTAGCGGCTACATTTTTCTAAAGCGAGTTGCTCAAGATCATAATCATCATCATCATTAACCACAACGTAAGATATATTTCCACTATATTTCCAAAGTTGATAATCCATCTGAAATATTACAACTTTGCCTTTTTACAAGTATAGATTGATGTATTGTACCTTGAAATTTCAAACACAGGAAACATATTAGTGATAATCGACCTATCGTGGCACTGTTTTGAGCATTTTAGACAAAATAATAATAATAATAATAATAATAATAATAATAATAATAATAATAATAATAATAATAGTTTTATGTCTCATTAACTACTTTTACGGTTTTGGGAGACACTGAGGTGTCAGAATTTTGTCCCGAATGAGTTCTTTTACGTGTCGGTAAATCTACCGATACGAGGTGTACCTTCAAATACCACCGAACTGAGCCAGGATCGAACCTGCCAACTTGGGCTGGGAAAGCCAGCGCCTTAGTCGTCTGAGCCACTCAGCCGGGCCATTTTCGAAATGAAGTCTGGCAAGAACTGACAAAAGGAAGGAAGGAAGGAAGGGAAGGGAAGGAAGGAAGGGAAGGGAAAGAAGGAAGGGAAGGGAAGGAAAGAAAGAAGGACCGAAGGAAGGCAAAGAAATGAAAAAAAGTGGAAGGAAAGACAGGTTTCACCTGCTGTACCGTATGTTCCCAAATAAGCTGTTATTCATAAGTATATTGTAGAACCTCCGTGGCTCAGACGGCAGCGTGTCAGCCCCTCACCGCTGGATGCCATGATTCAAATCCCGGTCACACCATGTGAGATTTGTGCTGGACAAAGCGGAGGCGGGACAGGTTTTTCTCCGGTTACTCCGGTTTTCCCTGTCATCTTTCATTCCAGCAACACTCTCCATTCTCATTTCATAGCATTTATCAGTCATTAATAAATCACTTTGGGAGTGGCGACCCCATTGTACTAACAGCCTATATCTGCTTCATTCATTACATCCCTGACCCGGGCTATGACTGGAAAACAGGTTGTAGGTTTTCATTTTTTCATAACTGTCCTCTTTGGTCAGAATTTTAAAATATTTAATCTGATTACAAATATGCGAACAGATCAGAAGAATTACACTTTACTGAGTTCTGCTGAAAATTTGAAATGGAAATTATCCTTCAGTGAATCATGGGTCGCCCTAGCAATCGGTTATTGATTTACTGTCCTCTATAATCACGGGGCAAGACATCGTCTCTGAAATTGACGGGAATAACTTTGAGTCAAAAAAAGATGTTATAAATTTGTACAAAATCGCCAATCTTGCCCCTAAAAACGAACACTGTGATCGTATCAGTTGTAGAACCAGAACGTATGTGAGTGTACTGTAAATACTGAAGAAGAAAATGAAACTCTGCTATTTCTGATAATTTCTGAACTACTTAGAATTAAGTAGCTTGCCTCCTCATGTTCTTAAATTAAAACCTGGGGCAACTGTAATGTTATTAGACATTTAAATGATTCCCAGGGGTTTCTAATTGGAACCAAATTAATTGTACAAAAAATGGATGGCATTTATTTGGATCTCGAAATCATAACGGGATTAAGCGTTAGAGATACACAAATGGACTGTATTGCGATTGACCTATCTAAGGCATTTGACAGGGTACATCATGGAAGACTACTGGCAAAAATGAGTGCAAGTGGACTAGAGAAAAGAGTGTTTGAATGGGTTGCTATATTTCTAGAAAATAGAAAGAGAATTAGAGTAGGCGATGCTTTATCTGACCCTGTAATAATTAAGACGGGAATTCCTCAAGGCAGTATTATTGGACCTTTATATTTTCTTTATTTTCTTATATATATCAATGATATGTGTAAAGAAGTGGAATCAGAGATAAGGCTGTTTGCAGATGATTTTATTCTGTACAGAGTAATAAATAAGTTACAAGATTGTGAGCGGCTGCAGGGTGACCTCGATAGTGTTGTGAGATGGACGGTAGACAATGGTATGTTGATAAACGGTGTTAAAAGTCAGGTTGTGAATTTCACAAATAGGAAAAGTCCTCTCAGTTTTAATTACTGCGTTGATAGGGTGAAAGTTCCTTTTGGGATCATTGTAAGTATCTAGGTGTTAATATAAGAAAAGACCTTCATTGGGGTAATCACATAAATATGATTGTTAATAAAGGGTACAGATCTCTGCACATGGTTATGAGGGTATTTAGGGGTTGTAGTAAGGATTAAAGGAGAGGGCATATAAATCTCTGGTAAGACCCCAACTAGAGTATGGTTCCAGTGTATGGGACCCTCACCAGGATTACTTGATTCAAGAACTGGAAACAATCCAAAGAAAAGCAGCTCGATTTGTTCTGGGTGATTTCCGACAAAAGAGGAGCGTTACAAAAATGTTGCAAAGTTTGGGCTGGGAAGATTTGGGAGAAAGGAGACGAGCTGCTCGATTAAATGGTATGTTCCGAGCTGTCAGAGGAGAGATGGCGTGGGAGGACATCAGTAGACGAATAAGTTTGAGTGGTGTCTTTAAAAGCAGGAAAGATCACAATATGAAGATAAAGTTGGAATATGAGAGGACAAATTGGGGCAAATATTCGTTTACAGGAAGGGGAGTTGGAGATTGGAATAACTTACCAAGGGAAATGTTCAATAATTTTCCAATTTCTTTGCGATCATTTAAGAAAAGGCTAGGAAAACAGCAGATAGGGAATCTGCCACCTGGGCGACTGCCCTAAATGCAGATCAGTAGTGACTGATTGACTGATTGACTGATTGATTGATTGATTGATTGATTGATTGATTGATTGAGAAAGAGTTTTGATTTCTAGAATTGATTAAATACAATCCGGCACTACTCTTCCGATTAGTTTTAAAAGACGCCAGTTTCCTATTCACCTTGCATTCATTATGACGATTAACAAAGCTCAAGGACTTACCTCAGATCGTGTTGGTGTTTATTTACCCTTGCCTGTATATAGACATGGTCAGCTGGTTCGAGTATGATCATTTGGCAGTTTAAAATTACAAATAGTGACAACGAGCTATAGGACAATAAATATAAACATTGGACTAACATCTCTCTGCAAATACGTACTTACACACTTTAGCCTGTAAGTTTATTCCTTTAGTCTGTATTTAGCCACTGGCAACTACACGTAGCAAATGCGGTCACTCATCAGTTTTAAATATACTTTACCGAACCGAAGACTTAGTATTCCGTCAAATTTCAGGGGCTTCAGCCTAGTGAATAAATACATAAACAAACATACGTTTGAGAAAATGTCATTAATTTATACTAAGGTATAATAATATTGATTTTTTTTTGCTTGTTTTAACGGAAGAATGCAAAGAGAGGTAGAAGAACCTATGTCCGGTTTTGTCCGAACGTGTACCACCCGACCATCCCCGAAAAGTGGCACATTGGCGAAGAGGGAGAAGGCGTATTATCTTTTAGAAGCTATGAAGTTTACTGTTCCATATATTAAGACACCAGAGGCGCCTTCAGGAAATCTGCTTAACCCACCTCAACAGGGAGAAGAGAGTGAGCAATTAGAGAGGAAATTGACTATCATAATAACACCACCGGAGAACCAGAAACCCCTTAACAGCCGACACTCTCACCTTCACGAATGTCATCGCCTCCAGCAATTTCACCTCTACCCCTAAACTCAACTCCGACTACTGAAATGTGCGTCTCAGTCGTCAAGCACAACACTGAACAAAGGTGCGTTGGAAAACGAGCAGCACACAAAGTGTTCATTGAATACTTGCAGGATAAAAGAACAAAACAAAACGAGCCCTTCAGAACATGCTTTTTTTATTTCTTTTTTATTTTTAGCAATTTACTTTACGTCGCATCGACACAGATAGGTTTTTATGGCGACGATGGTATAGGAAAGGCCTGGGAGAGAGAAGAAAGCTGCCGTGCCCTTAATTAAGCTACAGCCCCAGCATTTGAAAATGGGAAACAACGGAAAACCATCTTCAGGGCTGCCGACAGTGGGGTTCGAGCCCACTATCTTCCGGATGCAAGCTCACAGCTGCGCGCTCCCAACCGCACGGCCAACTCGCCCGGTCAGAACGTGCCAACCACGACCCTAAAACACACGGATTGAAAATGTTCCTTCTTAACAAGCTACTAGATCTCCTGGAAATGTCTGATAACTCATGCGACTGTTTAAGCGCAAGACCTTAGATGCTGTTGATGAAATTCCGTCAATCTGCTGCATGAACTTTCCACAACTTTCATTCTCATCTCGATGTAGAACACCTTCGTCACGCTCTACTCACACCTCAAGCTGCACCTGAGACAGAAAAGACTAGTGAGACACCGCTATTCACCACACGTTAAGGAGCAAGAAGCGAGATAGTTACAGGAAGAGGAAAAGGATACTATGAAGCAGTTACAGATGGCTTGAATAACTTGCATCAATAATAATATAATTGTTTTTACGTCCCACTAACTGCTTTTTGGAAACATGATTTGTAGCTTATCAATAAGAAAATAAAACGCAGTGATTTTCATGACAACATGCTTGAAATGTATGTTTTCGTTAAGTACAATATAATAATGATAGTTGCTCTTTTTCATTTTGCAACAAACAAAAATTGCCTGAGAGTGAATAATATCCGTTCCTCAACATTACGTATTCCCTCATGTTTGTAATTTGTCTGTACAGTGCAGGGGAAATAAATTATACTAATTCTAAATAACTTATAATTAGACGCACGATGGAACTATAACAAACATGCATCTGAAATTTGGAGTTCATTTTCAGAAACAAATTATCGACGGTAGAAATTTATTTCAATATATGGACGAACCCAAAACCTTGCTCGTATTCTACTTTTTATGTAATTATAATAGTAATATAGTATCACAGATTCGGGACTGAAATCATCGCTCGAATCATTATCCATGATAGCCCACAAAGACTGTGATGTTCCATCTTCCACGACATACGGAAAACTACCTACTTCGATCACTTCTGGGAAGGCCGCGTGTGCGAAACTGCATCATTAATGAATTAATATCCGGTTAGTAATTTCCAGTTCAGTTTCGTTTGAGTTAGTCCGTCTTTTAAAGAGCAAATATCAATGACATGGAGTGGTTGCACTTAAAATCACTAAACGCTGTCTCGCTCCATGGCTGAGAGGTCAGCGTCTTGCCCTTCGATATTGGGACCTCGGGTTCAATTTAAGGCCGTGTCGAGAGATTTTGATGATGACGATTATGCTTGTTGTTTAAAGGGGCCTAACATCTAGGTCATCGGCCCTAATGTTACGACATTGGGTCCGACCCGCAATGCCCCACATTCCCAGAAACTGAAGATGATTTTCCGTGGTTTCCCATTTTCACACCAGGCAAATGCTGGGGCTGTACCTTAATTAAGGCCACGGCCGCTTCCTTCCAACTCCTAGGCCTTTCCTATCCCATCGTCGCCATAAGACCTATCTGTGTCGGTGCGACGTAAAGCCCCTAGCAAAAAAAAAGTACCTAACATAGTGGTACTACTCGCAAGTAAAGGCGATCCATGGTGTTCCCCGCGTGATGGTACTAATTACAAGTAGTCTCATGGTTCTAATTCAATCATTCCTTGGTCGCCCCGTTTAGTCGCCTCTTAGGACAGGCAGGGAATACCGTGTGTGTATTCTTCGTCTGCGTCCCCCACCCACAGGGGGTTGGTGTGTTTGGTCCGCGAGAGCTATTTTATTTCGCTCAAGTCCGCCGGCAAGCCGGTTAGGACGCCCCTACCCGCCACCTGGGGCGCGCCACGTGGGGGTATACCTCTCTCCCTGCTTCGCCAGCGTAGCAGGTTCGTGGTCGAAGAATTTTAATATTAAACAGTGAATTCGCTTGACTCGGGGACTGAGTATTGTGCTGTCCCAAATATACCTGCAACTCATACACCACACAGAACACTCCCCTACCTACACCACATTAACATGATATATATACCTTCCACCCTCGTCGGAGATTACAGGGCTAACCATGGCCACATGGAATTGTTATTTATTAACATTTCTCGCGGGTTCGCCCACGTTTAAGTCAGACTTGATTAGATTTGTGCACTGTTTGTAACAATAGTGAACAGTTCAATAATTTAATTCTGATTACCTTCTCTGTCAAATGTCGTTTCTGCACTCAGACTCTAAATCAATCAGGGTACCGAAGACCATCGCTAGGAATCATTAATTTCCTAGGATCTGTACTTCTAGAAGTTCTAGACCGTCCATTTAATTTGGCTTGATCCACGTTGTATTTGTCATCGTCCCTGCCTTCTGCCTCAAACGATATATCCAGGGTGGGCAAAATAAAATTGTCCCAGAAAATATTTGTAAAACGGATGCGGATAAACAGGAGAACTTCCATCACAGGAAATGCTGGACGCCGTGATTTCGATGCACCAATCGGCTGCCCATCTCCCGAGTACGTCGCTGTGTCATTACGTTTGAGTGAGTGAGAGGAGCAGACATGTTTAGTGACCAGTTGAATGCAACACAATATTCTGCTCACTATAAAACAGCGCGTGTTCATTGTCGAGTGTTACGCGAAGCACGATTCGTGGAAAACCTTGCGGAACTCTTTGTGCAAGAGTTTAAGACTGAAAGTGTTTTGGCGAAACCCCCAGCAAAATGTTCAATGCAAAACTTAGTGGCAAAATGGCGTGAAACGGACTCTGTAGCGAATAAAAACCATCCGAAAAGAGTTCGAACACCAGATAACATTGTTCGAGCGAAGGAAAGTCTGGAACGAAGTCAGACGAAATCTCAACGCCGTTTACCTATACAAGTGGGCATCAAAAGATCGTCGTGTGGAAACATAATCAACACGGACCTGCATATGTACCCTTACAAATTTACTGTTGTGCATGCGTTAAAGCGAACAGACGAACCTTGGCGTGTTCAGTTCTACCGGAGTAAAGTGGAGTCAGGACTTTTGGATCCTCAGTTTTTCATTTCTTCAGATGAGGATATTTCCAACACCTTCTGTGATGTTCATTAATTTATTTATTTTTTCTGCTAGAGGTTTTACGTCGCACCGACACAGACAGCTCTTATGGCGACGATGGGATAGGGAAGGCCTAGGAGTGGGAAGGAAGCAGCCGTGGCCTTAATTAAGGTACATCCCCAGCATTTTCCTGGCGTGAATATGGGAAACCACGGGAAACCATCTTCAGGGTTGCCGACAGTGAGATTCGAACCCACTATCTCCCGGATGCAAGCTCACAGCTGCGCACCCTAACCGCACGGCCAACTCGCTCGGTGTTCATTAATGAGTGTCAATCCCATGTCAGTCCTATTGTATATATTTTCCCGGTCAGTTTTATTTTGCTCAGCCGGTATATTGCTCGTGGTTATCGTCGCACTAACAGATCGAAGGTTTTCGGCGACGCAAGGATGGAAGGGAGCTAGGATTGGGAAGGAAGCGGCCGTGGCGTTAATTAAGGTACATCCCCAGCATGTTCCTGGTGCGAAAATGAGAAACCACGGATAACCACCCCCAGAGCAGCCGACATTGGGATTCGAACCACCATCTCCCGGATGCAAGATCACAGCTACGCGACCCTAACCGCACGGCGAAGTTGCTTGGTCAAACGTTTTCTCACAGAGTGAAAATTACAGAATAACAATTATTGGACTTGCACCATTAATAGTTACAAATACCTATTTTCACTTTAGCTGCACCGCGGTTGACGTGCGAGTCCTCCAGGTCATAAGTCAAAATCCTTTAACACAGTAAAAGTAGCCTGCGTGACTCAGGCGGCAGCGCGTCGGCCTCTCACCGCTGGACACCGTGGTTCAAATCCCGGCCACTCCATGTGAGATTTGTGCTGGACAAAGCGGAGACAGGACAGGTTTCTCTCCGGGTACTCCGGTTTTACCCGCCATCTTTCATTCCAGCAACGCTCTCCACTATCATTTAATTTCATTACTCACTCATGAATCATTGCCCCAGAGGAGTGCGACAGGCCGCTAGATGGGGGCTTCATTCATTCCATTCCTGACCCGATCGAATGACTGGAAACAGGCTGTGGATTTTCAACACAGTAAAAGTGCTGTTTGCTGGGCTTCAAAGAACATGCATATTCCACGGGTCTAGAAAATTTAACTCTAAACCCTGTCTGCATGTTCCTTACTTGATAAAGACTAACAGTTTACCCGAATAAACAGTTTATCGAATAAAGCTTGCTCCGAAAGATAGAAAAGCATTTCTTGCTGAAAAGTTGTTAAGAGTTAGGAAGAAAATGCATATTAACTTCTCTTTGTACGGAATTGAATTCTAATTGCAATTTATGGGTTCCATTTTCAATAGGACAAACAGTTCAGGCAGTGTATTCACTTGTAGGGTCCCTGGACTCACAATTTTTCTGATCTGCTCCACATTTTTAAAACTTGCTCCTCCCCAGATAAGCCAGTATAACGATATGTAGCCTATAATAATTTGGAGGAAATAAGTTTTCTAATGGGGAAAGATATACTGAAATCGGCTGAGTGGTTCCAGAGATTAACGTCGACATAGAAAGGAGCTCACAAGTGTTTTCTCTTTGTATTATTCGCGTAGATTATTATCACTAAATGCTCACTGGATCAAACCGACTGTATATGGATCAGAAGGCCTGCGATTAACTGGCTTTTCTACTAAGGTCTGCTCTCATCTATGTATGTATGATGAATGTTATGGAAGAATTATTTTCCATTTCGGGAGTCGTTACGCCTATTCGACAACACACTGCAGCAAAGATACAGCAGCCATTTTTAAATGGGGAGTAACATAGCTTTAGGTAGAGTTAAGTAGTGTTTCGGAGGTAACTGGCTACTTTCAGCTAGTCCAGCTCCTTGGCTGAATGGTAGCATAGTGGCCTTCGGTTCGGGGGCCCCAGGTTCGATTCCCGGGTCGGGAAATATAACTTCGTCTGGATAATTTCTCTGCTTCTGTTCGTCTTACGTAAGTTCAATCCATCAAGTCAATTCATAATTAATAATGTGCGGCTCCATGGCTAAATGGTTAGTGTGCTGGCCTTTTGGTACACAGGGGTTCCGGGTTCGATTCCCGGCAGGGTCTGGAATTTTAACCATCATTGGTTAATTTCGCTAGCACGGGGTCTGGATGTATGTGTCGTCTTCATCATAAGTTCAACCTCATCACGACCCGCAGGTCGCCTACGGGAGTAAAATCAAAAGACCTGCACCTGGCGAGCCGAACATGTCCTCGGACACTCCCGGCACTAAAAGCCATACGCCATTTCATAATGAATAATAAGAAAACTACAAAATTGTAGCTGACTGCATGGTCGATTGTACCGAAGACCAAAATAAACTTTCAGCCAATTGTCTACAGATTGGGTCTTTAGTTTGACGCAATTCTGTATTCCACCCTATTCGCAAACATTTTCATTTCTAAGTAACTAATGGAGTTTACACCTTATATAATGTATGTGTCGTGTTCATGTATTTTGCTCAGTCTAAAGTTTTTCCCTTTATTTGCCTGAGGTGCTCAGGACAGGAAAGAAAGGTTGCATAGACAAGGCCTTGCCTTTAGACACTGATTATTATTATTATTATTATTATTATTATTATTATTATTATTATTATTATTATTATTATTATTTCTCCTTAAAATTAACTGAGTGAGTCCTAAATGTCATATCACACTCTCTCTCCACCTTGTCGTCGACTTGTCAAATCCTTTCCCTCTCGTTTTTATTCTTATTCTTATTCTCCTTCTCCTCCTTCTTCTTCTTCTTCTTCTTCTTCTTCTTCTTATTATTATTATTATCTTAAGTTTTCAGCAAAATGATGTTTGTTCGCCAACGTTTTAATACTAGGCCTGCCCCATATAATTTCACTTGTTATGCTGATTTCTTGAAGGTCCTTTTTTAGTTTCGATTATCCAATTATCTTTAACTTTTAGTGAGGAGGCATAATTAAATATCATTTGAGTATGTATTTCATTGTTCATTCTTTGAATACGGCCATAAAATTTCAGTCATCTTCTTCTAATAAATGAAAACCTGCTTTCCAGTCATTGACCGGGTCAGTGATGTAATGAATGGAGCAGATATCGGTTATTAGTACGATGGGGTCGCCACTCCCAAAGTGATTTATTAATGACTGATATATGCTATGAAATGAGAATGGAGAGTGTTGCTGGAATGAAAGATGACAAGGAAAACCGGATTACCCGGAGAAAAACCTGTCCCGCCTCCGCTTTGTCCAGCACAAATCTCACATGGAGTGACCGGGATTTGAACCACGGTATCCAGCGGTGAAAGGCCGACGCGCTGCCGTCTGAGCCACGGAGGCTCTCTTCTTCTAATAGTGTCCGATATTTTCTCAGAATGCTGGTATAATTCGGGAGACCTTATCATCCACACTCCTTCTATGCAAACTGTAATGGGCATGGGAGATCGCAACATGATCAATCTGGTGTTCACCGAGATGTTGAATGGGAGATCGCCAAGTTTTCTGTTTGTGTGCAGGGGCCTGTTCCGCGAACGAACTTTTCACTTTGCACTTTTCAGTTCAAATTTTGTTCCACCATCACTTTTCAGATTTAGCTTGCAAAGTTAGGAATCTTTTCACTTTTCAAGCCTGTTATGTTCCTCCGTTGGTACAGAAAGGCAAAGTGCAAAGAAATGAAGTGAAAAGTTTTCAGAAATCTTTGCAAAGAGATGATTCCCTTTTCATCTGTTAATTAATAAGTATGTACACTAGTTTCCCGACGTAGAACTTGGTTTAGTGTCACAAACATCTTATGACGAAAGCTTTTATTATCATCAAGTGAGGACAGTGATAAAGAATCCAACAAGAGAACGTACAAAGACAGGATTAATTTCCATAACCTCATTTCGACGGAATTTCGCGAGTGTTTTCGTATTACCACAACACAAACTGACTATATTCTTGAAATGATCGGTCATTCATTGAAACATGCAACAGAATGAAGTCAATCCCTTTGCGAAAAAGAATAAATTCTTATATGCTTACATTGGTTAGGACATGGTGCCCAGATGCACGGTGTAGCAGCAATGCATGGGACATCAAAATCAACTATTTTCAGAACTGTTACCAAACTCGTGGATGTTATAGTAAATGTAATATTTCCTAAGATAGTACATTGGCCTGATAATCCACATAAAATGCGACGGTATTTCTAATGAAGGGTGAATTTCATTCTGTGTGTGGATGTTGACGGTACTTCTCGTTAATAATGATGCTTGCCATCATTTGAGAGGTTATTTTTAAAGTTGCCAGAAACGATGTCCCGTTTCTCCTTGACAACTTCTAGCACAGCCAGCTTCTTGAAATCATCTATCTTTCCCACGATCAAAACTTTAAAACTACTGGTACCACAATTATACTGTCAAGTTCGCCGCGAAAAATAAAGCATTGAAATCATGGAGTATTAAACAGTTTGCCCATGGAATGAACTTGATCGGATCACACATTCGCAAAGACTTTTCACTTTGCGAAGAAATTGAAAAGTAAAACCTTGATCATGGTAGAACAGAAAGGCTTTGCACTTTGCAAGAATTGAAAAGTGAAAAGTGAAAAGTTGAAAAGTTGCGAAGTTCGTTCGTGGAACATGCCGCAGGTTTCCTGAAATGGGTAGACATGACCTTGAGGTTAACCAATCGTGTGCCGTTAGTGTTCGTGTTTTGGTGTGCGGAATTTTTGCAGATGATTATTCGATAGATTTTTTTTTTTGAAATCACCCTTCAGGATTTTCACTTCATTTCGATGAATGTTATTCATTTTTTTTCTAGCTTTTCCAAAAACTTTCAACATTTACAGGATTTTCTTATTGTCAATGTTAGTATGCACATGAGCATTGACATGAGGTGTTGGCGCTCTGGATACGCATGATCATAATTCGATCATTAACGGGTGTGACTTCTTTGACACAGTTAATGGTGGATTTGTTGACAAGAAAAGCCATTCCGAAGATTGGTGTACCTTTCGCGACTCTCTGTAATGTTTTTCTCTTGAAAATGCTGTAATTTCTATAGTCCACAGTTTCGTTGTCAGTCATCCTAGTTTCTAGAAGAGCGAGAATGAGAAGGGGGGTAGTAGTAGTAGTAGTAATAATAATAGTAGTAGTAGTAGTAGTAGTAGTAGTAGTAGTACCCTAGACACATGTATTTCACCATAAAGGTTCAAGATTATAAATGAAACAACATCCAACAACTGTTTTTCTGCTATCTGCTTTACGTCGCACCGACACAGATAGGTCTTATGGCGACGATGGGGTAGGAAAGGCCTAGGAAGTGGAAGGAAGCGGCCGTGGCCTTAATTAAGGTACAGCCCCGGCATTTGCCTGGTGTGAGATTGGGAAACCACGGAAAACCACCTTCAGGGCTGCCGACAGTGGGGCTCGAACCCACTATCTCCCGATTACTGGATACTGGCCGCACTTAAGCGACTGCAGCAATCGAGCTCGGTACAGCCAAAACAGGAGGATTCAATTACACTGAGAAATCATGACACAATTATAACTTTTTATGAAATGATAATCCACAGCCTGTTTCCAGTCATTTGACCGGGTCAGGAATGGAATGAATGAAGGCCCACAATTATAACTTTTTATGCATCTTAGGACAGAACCGTCCAATAAGGGTAGAAAGAAGTGAATACAAGAAAATTAATTCCTACTTTAAAAATTGAGAAACATGCATGTCCTCCTGCAACTCGGACTTGTTTAGAACAAGAAATAAAAATTCCTTCCCATTTATGTCACACTGTTTCGCATGAGCACTAATCACAGTGCTGTACGACGGAAAGGTATTTCGATGACAAACATTTGATAAAAGTTCAGACCATTAATTGTTTTTAACACAACATGAGAAAACAGAAAGCGTTGCAAGCCAATGGAATGTGCAAAATGGTTTAAACATACGGACGGCCTTTAGCCAAGGCCTTGTTGGTACAGATAAGATCGTAGTCGTGTCGTGGATGGTAACGTCGATCAGGCAGAAACGCAGCGCTTGCCTTGTTGAAGATCGTGATAAGCTTAGCGTTAACTTCTTGACATAATTCGAATTATGTTCGGTTCAATAAATTTCTGGTTGGTTCTAACCAGTTAGGAAGATATTGTTCATTCATCGAAAAAAGAAGGAGACGAGGAAGGTGAAGCAGGGATTTTAAAAAAGGAAGACAAGTCAAACATGATCCAACTGAGGTTGAGTTAAGTCATGTTGACGTATGTGTGCCACACAAGTGTATGCGTTGGTACACACACACATGTTGGGCCACAAGTTCCATCGCAGTAACTAACGGAAGGGATGGTGATGGAACTACTACAAGTGCTGCACACAATTAGATCAATATTTATATCATATATTCTACGACCAATGTTCCTCTTAAAGCAAACGAGCGCCAGTATTATTCAGTCACTAGCTCATCTCCGATGGAAAAACAATGCTTCCAAGCATTTATTATCCGGCTCTCAGCGTACTTGCCTTCGGTTCATAAAGCCCTAGGTTCGATTCCCGATAAACTGCTAACTACCATAGAAACACGCAATAGTGAATAGCCTACGCCCTCCACGTAGGGTTGGCGTCAGGAAAGGTATCCGGCCGTAAAACTGGGCTAAACCCATGAATGCCAGGAAAAATAATGCGTTTTCTTTCATTCTCCTCGATTTTCGTCACGTATAAGTACCTTCTCTCAAAATAGTCGCATGGAGAAAATGCGCATACCAATTCGTTTTTTGTTATGTTCGTTTTAATTTTACAACATTATAACTAGCTTGTACTTCTTTATGATCTTCACTTCCACGGTTCTGAAACATAGTGACATATTTTTTACCAACGAGCATTGGCCATTTTGGTGTGGATGTGTATAGTAGTTGCGTGATCATCGCATTTTGTGATCTAAGATTCCATGAGGAAAATTACTACAAGGCAGAGAAAGAAAACAAGTTAGATTATATTCTCATCTGTAAGTGTGTCTAGTCCATATGCATATTCTACTCCTCAAGATGGGACATCCAGAAGTCCTGGGAGTCCACTAAGTTCAACTCGATTTAGCCGGCTTCAAAATTTAAACGATCCTTTATCGATCGGGTTAGACTGCAGGAGTCTAAAAACAGCACCCTTTGACGTAAAGTTGAAGTAACTCAAGAAATTATAACCTGGGAAGTGTCAAGTTCGAAAGAAATGTATGAAAATGAACTAGCCGATGCCAGACGATTGCTGGATGGAACAGCTACGGGTAAAGCCAAGTTAAATACTAATAGCAGACGTCTGGGGGAGGATAATGAAGCCATGCGAATGAAGTATTACTCGCGCAACTTTTAGTTATATCTGGGCTCCCTAGTCTAGTTGAATCGGTAGACCTCGGTTATCTTCGAGATTCGTATTCGAAACCTTTGAAACACAAACTATGAATCGCTTATGCATCGCCGTGAGACATCTGGAGCACACTTTACGTACTAGTACTGTTGTTGTTTACACAGGAAAGCCAAACTATAGAATTCATGCTAGGAACAAGATTCGTATCGAGAAATGTTATATAATGTTGTATAATGTGTGTGTGTGACACAGTTGTTGGCTTAAGATGATATTTAGAAAATTCATATCGATCAATCATATTATCGATTCAATTCAGATTTCATTTGCATTCAGTTCGCAGTATTACCAGAACCGGGAGAGCTCCTTCCTTACTCCTCATCACCCCCCCCCCCCCCTACTTATCACCACGTATCACTAAAAGTTGCGCGAGTAATACCATCAATTATCAATTAAAAAAACATAGGGGGATTAAAAATACAATTATAAATATAAACTTTAACACTGTAAAACTCTAAATGTTTGAAAAAAATCATTACCATGGGTTCGAATTATAGAAACCAACACGATAATCCTAAAGCCCCTTCAGAAACAGAAAACGTAAAAAAAATACTAAAATACAATTCATAATAAAAAAAATTAAATATAAATAAAGCAACCCAAATAAACTCAACACAATAAATTCCAAACTCAACAATACTGAAACATTTTGTGTTAAAATACTGATTCCCTTTATTTCTAGGTTACGTTACTTGTATAATATTATCTACGGAACTGATTTCCTGCTGTAGATCAGTATGTGCTTTGCACGTTTCAAATCAGCTTCTGAATGTTTGAAGTGTATGGTTGTGCTTTAGTGTCAATGCAACCTGGGATACATTAAAGGAGCAGCAATGTAATTGCTTGTAGACTGTTAGTCTGCTGTTTTATTAACCCTGTACCAAAAATGAATTATTTTCTAGCGAATGCACATTTTCCTATTTCAAATGATTGTTGTTATAGGACTACCTACTAGAGTTAGAGGCCAACTTATTTACTCTCCCACCGACCAAGCTGGCCAAGCGGTTAGGGGCGCGCAGTTGTGAGCTTGCATTCGGGAGATAGTGGGTTCGAGCCCCACTGTCGGCAGCCCTGATCATGGTTTTCCGTGATTTTACATTTTAATACCAGGCAAATGCTGGGGTTGTACATTAACTAAGGCCACGCTCGCTTCCTGCCCACTCCTAGCCCTAGTACGACCACATGTCCGTTATGGCGAAATATTCTGTGTAGCGGCCCCTATTACCAGTTTTCGTTTGGCACGCATTCACTGTAACATCCTGTATAGTCACTGTACATCTAGTGAACTGGAGCTGCCTCAGTCTTCTATTACTTGAGCTGGTTTGACTGAAGACATCTGGAGGGCAGTTTTCCTTGTTCCCATCCGATATAGAAGGATACGAAGCTTTAAAATGATTCAGTGTACCCTGCATTGCTGCCTGTTGGCGTTAGGAATGGCATCCTCTACGTCTTTAGTGCCTATGTTCAAGTAGTCTGTTTTAATCTTTAATATGTTGTTTGATATAGAGCCCTTACTCTTATTAGTTCCTGGTGTCTTGAACTATGAAATAAAATCTTCAAATGACAGTTCAATCGTTGCTTTTATGAAGACGTTGCTTACTTTACTGTCGTGTGATCTTTGTGTAATATCCTAGAAAATATTCATTTCCTTCGATTTTTTAATTCACAAAATACGTTATTTTATTTTTGCTGATTTTTCATTTTTCCCTAAAGAAAAGTAAAGAATGGTTAAGGAATGCAGGTGTGGGGACTGTGGGTGTGAGCGGGCAGTACGGGGTATGAGGGAGGAGTTGGAGAGTTGGAGGTAAGTAATTAGGATTATCACGGAGAACAGGAAAGAAGGCAGGTCTCTCTCGATTAATGTACAAGATACGGTAGGTAGGCAAGATGGAGGGGAAGGAAGGGAAGAAGTTGCGGAAGACAGGTGGGCTGATGTTTTATGAGAAAAGAAAATGAGGGTTAAATTTGGTCCCATCATTTCCTGATTCAGCTATCGCTCCCATATTAATGTTTTTACCATTTGATGATCATGCCTTTCGTCTTTGCATTACCTTTCCAGTTAACTCCTGAGGGAGTGGGCCCAGGAGAGTTATCGGTGAGAAATCGGTATGAGTCACTACAGAAAGGACAACAAAGGGAAGATGAGGAACAGGGAACCGTGGGGGAGAAGGGGCAAAGCAGGAGGAAATGATAAAATAGGAAAGGGAAAATTTAGAGTAGAAGATAGGTAAAGGGAGGTGGAATAGGCTCGTGGGGAAGGAGAAAACGGAAGAGGAAGTAGGTCCTACGACCTTCAGGAAAGACACGAGAGACCAGGAGAGGAGGGAATCAAATGAGGTGGGTGGGGATGAGATTCTGGTCATGGGGGACTCCACTGTTAGGCATGTGGGGAAAGTGTGTGGAGGAAAGGGGACCAAGGTGGAGTGTTCTCCAGGAATTAGGTTTATGCAGATGTTGAGGAAAAGAGAAAGGAAGGAAGAAGGCAAGAAGAAGGTGGTAATTTTCGACGTTGGTACCAACAACGTAAGGCATGTAGAAATAGGTACTAAAGTAGTTGAGGATGCGTGGGAATATGATTACGACAGCACGGAAGAAGTTTAAAGAAGCAGAGTTTGCTATCAATGGAATACTGTGTAAGAGGGACAGCCTACTGACTGGAGTGTGATAGGAGATTTAAATGGGACAATGAAGTCGGTATGTGCAAAATTGTGAGTGAGATTTGTACGAGCTAATGGGTGGGTACGCCATGCTCTCGCAATGCTAGCTATGAAAAGTGTACGGATGAGAAACATGAAATTCTAGATGACCTTCACTTGAACCGCAATGGTACATATAAGTTAGGGAGTTTATTTAGAAGAGTTATAGAGAGGTACAACCCGGGAAACGGGGCGGGCTAGGCAACGGTGATGTCAGTATAAGAAGCAGGAAGTCAAGGAAGAATGACATAAAATAGTTAGTGTTAAACTAGAGAAGTATTGTAAAAAAAGGAATCAAATTAAGCAGTTTAATAGATGCATATGCAGATATTGTAACAGCAGAAGAGTCAAGGCTGAGAAGTGATATTATGGATACTGAAATTTTCTCACGCAACTGGAGTGCTTACCGTACAGACAGGTTAGGAACGGTAGGATGGCCAGTATTCATACAAGTGAAAGAAGAATTTGTACTCGACGAAAAATATAAGGATGAGAAACATGAAATTCTTGGTGCATCACTAAACATGACGAGCAACTATATGTTTCGGGGCGTACAGAGCTGGCTGACGGTGACGCGGAATTACTTCATAATAGATAATCACCTATGTGGGAAACGACACAGAAATGAATGCTATTGTGGTAGATGATCTCAATTTACCAAATGTTAACTGGAAAGGTAATGCGAATGACAAAAAGCATGACCATCAAATGGTAAAAACATTAATATGCGAACAACAGCTGAACCAGAAAATGATGGGACCAACTAGAGGGGAAAATATTCTAGACGTGGTGCTGATAAAACTAGATGAGCTCTATAGAGAAACTGAAGTGACAGATGGTGTAAGTGATCATGTAGCTGTTTTGGCGTAGTAAAAAAAAAATGTGATAGAAGTAGGATTGTTAGGCAATACCATAGGATGATAAGAGAAGGATGGGGGCATTTAAAAAAATCAATTATGATCAGTAGAAAATTGTAAATAAAAATAATGTAAACGGCCTATTGCTGAAGAGTGTAAAAAGAGGTATATACCTTTAAATGTGGTAACGAATGGTAAAGACCCACTATAGAATAAGGGGGAAACAGAGATTAAGAAGGAGGTGTAGGTTAGAAAGGAATAGAGTTAGCAATTGTTACGGAAGTAAGAAGAAATTGAAGGAACTAACAAGAAAATTGAATTTAGCAACAAACAAACAAAAAAATGTCAGATCAGAATAACGAGAGACTAACATAATTGGCAGTTATATGTATTTCAGGGAATAATGGAAGGGTATGTACTGTGTAAGGCAGAAACAGGTTCCAGAATGTTCATTCCAGGGATCATTAATGAATAAGGGAAGGTATACGTGAGGACTTACAGAAGGAAGCAGTATGTAAAGGTAAAGGATAATGTCCAGGTAGCCAAGACGACTAATACTGAAATTTACCTATGATAATAAAGACATTTAAAAAATTATACAAATTTGAGAGCTAAAAAAACAGCTGGGATTGGTTGATTTCTGGGGATCTAAAGACAATGGGCTGTGAAATATGGCCATATCTGGAATACTCATTTGATTATTCATGAAGAAGGGATACCAAATGAATGGAGAGTTGCAATAGCAGCACCAGTGTACAAGGGAAAGGTTGATAAATATAAAGCGGATAATTACAGACCAATCAGCTTGATATGTGTTGTTTGTAACCTCTGGGAAAGCATCTCTTCTAATTATATTAGAGATGTTTTAGAAATTTTACTGGTTTTACAGAAAGCAGTTTGGGGTTCGGAAATTTTATTCCAATGAAGCTCAACTTGTAGGAATACAGCAAGATATAGCAGAAATTTTAGATTCAGGAGGTATCGATATTGACCCTTTTGATAGGACAGATCATGAGTGACTACGAACGAAAATGATGGTTATTGGACTAGACGAGTGGTGGAATGGATGCAAAGCAAAGTCACTTCCGTACAGGCCATGAAGGCCCTTGGAGGAGTGGAAGGTAAAGGCTTCCGCCATTGTTAACCTTGGCACGTGATGGGGTAGAGTGGTTAGCTCTACGCCCGGCCGCCTTTGCACCCAGGAATTAACCTGGTACTCATTTTTGGTGTAGGCTGAGTGAACCTCAGGGCCATATGCACCTCCGGAAGTGGAAATCTCGTTTCTTAAATTCTACGACTTCTTGACGGGGATTCAAACCCACGTCATTCCGGGCGAACCGAGCACGCCTTTACCGCCTCGCCGAGGCAGCTCCTGGTGGAATGGATGGCTACTACAAAATAAAACTCAAACAGTTAGAGTATGGGAAGCGTTAACTGATCCTGTAATGAATATGAGGGTATCCCACGGGGCAGTGTTATTGGACCTTTATGTATTCTTACATATATATATATATATAAGATACAAGTAAAAGACTGAAATCACAGATAAGGCTTTTTGCATGAGATGCTATTCTATATATTGTACAGAACTGTGAGCGACAAAAAAATCTTGGACAATGTTGTGAGGTGGACAGCAGACAATGACATGATAAACGGGATGAAAGTCAGGTTATACGTTTTACCCAGAGAAAACGTCCTCTCGGTTTTAATTACTGTGTTGATGAGGTGATAGTATCTCATGGGTATCACTAAGTAAGGAACATCTCGACCGTTATTGTTGGCTTTCTAGACGGGGAACACTATCTCACCGTCAGATAGCTCCTCAAATGTTCTCACGTAGGCCGAATAGACCTCAAACCAGCCCTCAAATTCATGTAAAATTCCCTGACCTGTACGAGAGTCGAACCCAGAGCCTTGGGGGTAAGAAGCAAGCTCGCTACCTCTAGACCACGGGTCTGGTGAGGAAATCTCAGTCGATTAGATTTTATGACTCAATATGAGTTATTTAATGTTGGAGAGTATATACTTATCTTAAACATGCATTACTCTTTGTACAACGAATGGTCATAAGTAGGGTTCGAAAGTTTATGACCTAAAGAAGTAATAAATATGCAAGCAAATATGCCCTACAACTAGCTAAATATAACCTGTTTTAGGGATAGGTAGCAAATATTAGAGTATTACTAACATTAAACGTGTCAATAAGTGATTACTTATAACACACCAGAGACATTTAATCATGCAGAGCCACAGTAGGTAAAGTAAAACTTTATACTGTACATTCATTTAGTATTATAGCCTTGAGACGCGGTTCTCGTTCTGTTTCCTTAAAAAATTACGAAAAATGAAATAGGCCTATTAGCATGATTTTTGGTATCTGTCGGCGTACGTTCGTGCATCATCTCTTTGTCGGAATCCCGTCTTCTAAACCTGCTACCTATTTCTTTCTGGAATAGAAAGAAAAATGCATGTACTACAGTATTTTGAAATACGTGTTTGAAAATCGACCCAGATAACATGTACCTTGTTATAAACAAGGCCTCATTCTAAACAAAACTGCTCAAAATATAATCAAATAAGACCTTATATCACTAAATTAAGCAAAATATAACCAATTCAATAAAATGGCCGAAATATGCAGTTATGTGCAACATCAAATTGCTTTCAAAAGGATCAGAAACCCATTATTCACACTTATTTTTCAGGTTTCGGGTAAAATGACGCCAGGAATGAAATATGACTTTTCCTTAACATCCGAACGTTAGTCATTTTTTTTGCTATTTGTTTTACGTCGCACCGACACAGATAGGTCTTACGGCGACGAAGGGACAGGAAAGGGCTAGGAGTGGGAAGGAAGCGGCCGTGGCCTTAATTAAGGTACAGCCCCAGCATTTGCCTGGTGTGAAAATGGGAAACGTCGGGCTGAGTGGCTCAGACGGTTAAGGCGCTGGCCTTCTAACCCCAACTTGGCAGGTTCGATCCTGGCTCAGTCCGGTGATATTTGAAGGTGCTCAAATACGACAGCCCCGTGTCGGTAGATTTACTGGCACGTAAAATAACTCCTGCGGGACTAAATTCCGGCACCTCGGCGTCTCCGAAGACCGTAAAAGTAGTTAGTGGGACGTAAAGCAAATAACATTATTATTATTAAAATGGGAAACCACGGAAAACCATTTTCAGGGCTGCCGACAGTGGGGTTCGAACCTACTATCTCCCGAATACTGGATACTGGCCGCACTTAAGCGACTGCAGCTATCGAGCTCGGTGAACCTTAGTCATAAGGTGATGGTTTCTGTCAGTACAACTTTTAAGAAGACATGCCCATGACCTAAATGTCATAATAAGTAACGAGCGTAGGCCCGGTGCAGGTCTTTCGAGTTGACGCTGGGCGCCCCGCGCGTCTGCGAGTACGGAGCCCTACTTATGATGAATTCTAATGATGAAGATGGCACACACATCCAGCCCAGAACCATCGGAATTAAATAATGAAGGTTAAAATCCCCGAGCCTGCCGGGAATGGAACCCGAGACCCCTGAACCAAAGACCAGCACGCTAATCATTTAGCCATGTAGCCGGACAGCAATATTATATTAATTCACTTTGATTCATCTACATTTAAACTCAGATTAAGGATGTCCTTTGCTTAATACAAGCAGTGATTTGGTGTTGCTCTAGTACTAATCAGCGGAATAATAATGCATAGCTTTCAATTACTGTCGGTTAAGTTGGCAGGGAAGTTTAGAGTAGTGAGAGTCGTTCACGTCTTACTTACGACTATCATACATGAAGTTATTGCCTGTAGATCATGAATGTGCTGTGGAACTGATGTAATTTTAATGGCGGGTCTCGTGGCGTGCCTGACAGGTCCGAAGCAGTAGTAAATAGAGCCCAGCTGGACGTCGCGCCTCCAGGTGGCTCTATCGTCGCCCCCTCTTGCTTTACAGCACTCTCGCCAATCATTACAATTCATTATGATAATTAATTCATAACAATTATTCACTCGGTCTTAAGCTAGACCTTTTAAATCACATTCCTTGCTTTACTCTCTTCATGGCAACCTCTACACCACTACATGATGATCTACATTAATAATATATATTTGCTATTTGCTTTACGTCGCATCGACACAGATATGTCTTATGGCGACGATGGGATAGGAAAGGCCTAGAAAGTGGAAGGAAGCGGCCGTGGCCTTAATTAAGGTACAGCCCCGGCATTTGTCTGGTGTGAAAATGGGAAACCACGGAAAACCATCTTCAGGGCTACCGACAGTGCGGCTCAAACCCACTATCTCCCGATTACCGGATACTGGCCGTACTTAAGCGACTGCTGCTATGAAGCTCGGTACATTAAAATAATAATAATAATAATAATAATAATAATAATAATAATAATAATAATAATAATAATAATAATAATAATAATAATTGTACCGGTTGAATGAACTATGACAGAGTTCGAATTCCAGCTGCATCAGTGACCACAGTGGAATCTACCTATTACTAACTGAACTCTTCTAGTAACGAAGTTCTAATTTTCTCTACAAGATGTCTGTATTGGTTATTATTGCACCATTTTGAGTACAGTCCTTGAATGAGTATTTTCATAATTTAAGGTGTAGTAACCTGATCTCTTTTCAAGTATTATTTATATATTTTGAAGTTGTTACTACTGTGTATCAGTACTCATCCTTGTGAATAATAGTTCAACCAATCAGAAACCATAATTACGCCATTGTTCTCGAACTGCCAGCCACCTCACTACAAATAGTGATGAATTTGAGCCTTAAGAGGTCAACCTTCGTCAAGAATTTCAGGAGTGCTACTTTAAACGAGGTCGTCTTCTTCCGGAGGCCTGATGAGGTTGGAGCTGGCATAAAGTAACATGGAACTTCATCTAATAATGTAATATCTGATCTACGAGTGGTATAAGTAGGATTCCATTTTTCCCCTTTACATTGTAACGGTTAGGTCGATCTGCGTTTACTTTAGTTTTAATGTAGACTTTTCTTTTTCAACCTTAATTTATTATGTAGGTTTTCTGGGCAGTTCAAGGATTTCACTACCCCTCACGGAGACTCCGTGAAATATAAGGACGCACGAGTGTGTACCCTCGTTTCCCTTATTCGCTTTGGTTTATGGTGGCTAATATAACCTTTTTCTAAATTTATTTTTTTCCGTTCTTGGCTTTTAATGTATTTTCCTTAGTCACCAAGTAGGATGACTTATCCACTGTATCGCTGGGCCCTATGCCCTCATAGGATTTTCCTATTATCTCGAACTTGGAGCGCTTGTGAGGATTCAACCTTCACTTTTCATTTCGTTCTCAGCTTTGTAATTTAACCTGCTTTATTTATTTATTTCCATGCAGTATGGGCTTTGGCTCCTGCAGCTTGTGGATGTTTTGATCCAACTTCTAATATGTGGCTCACCTAGGGTATAAGGGTAGCGAGTGTTAAAGCTATTAAGCTTTTGAAGGCACAATGTGTGTAATTAAAGGCGTTTAACTTAAAGACATAAATGCAAATTCCTGACCCACAAGGGCAGTTGTGCATTGCAAAACAGAAACTGTTGTCAGGATTGGAGACCCTTTCTGATTCAAAGGAGTCTGTAATCTGAGGGTTTGATTCCCCTCTTGGAATTTTGTTCTGGAAGCTATGGCTTCCTCTTTATACTGAGTGGTGTTTTAGTTCCCTCTACTGCGTGATCTAAATCATGGGATTGCCCGTCTCGAAACATTGTAATTTTGAAGACCTGTTGGTTTAATTATCTCTGTAAGACTTGTAAGAAATGGGGTCCTTACTCTCCTGTTGTAACTTACCAAACTTCTAAGCTCCCCTTGACACTTTTCGGTTAGATATCCCACTTGTTAAATCACTGCTGTTGTCGTTGTTATTGTTAAATTACTCCATAATAATAAAAGAAAGAAAGACAAATTTCAGTGGATATTATTGTCAAAATTTGATCTTTGGTTCTCGCTTTGTCCAGAAATTAACCCCTCACGCTTCTTTCCTTCTCTGGATCACGGAAATACTCGGACCAATAATAATAATAATAACAACATTAAATTCTGCTATGGCTTTTAGCGTTCAGTCTGGAAGCCTCTGTGATAGGGCCTTGCTAAGCGCTTCCACACTCTTCTATTCGTAACTAACTCTGTGGACTCGTTTAGTTCCACACCTTCCGACCCCCTAGAGAAACGGAACAAGGATATGACATAGGCCTACATACCGTTTTATCATTAAGTAATTAAAAACTGAGTCTAACCGTTTTCATCTTGGTCTCACTATGCTTCTATTACCTTCCATGGCCGAGT
Source organism: Anabrus simplex (assembly GCF_040414725.1). Classification (NCBI taxonomy): domain Eukaryota; kingdom Metazoa; phylum Arthropoda; class Insecta; order Orthoptera; family Tettigoniidae; genus Anabrus; species Anabrus simplex. The sequence goes on from NC_090265.1 coordinate 333,454,683, forward strand.
TCATTATTATCCTGTGTAAGCTATCCTCCTCCATTCGCCTCGCATAACTCACCACCAAATATAGACTGTCACATGAAACTACAAGATTTATTTTCTTTAATTTGCTTCCTTAAGGAAGTAATTAAAAAGATAGTTCAACAACAAACACACGAGGACATGAAAGTACGTTCAGGTTTAACATAGCTTGCTGTAATCCACGGACGGCATCCCTCGAAGACGACTTCGAACAGTTTCATCCAGTCGAGTTCATTCTTAACTTAGCCTTTATTTTGTCATTCCAAGTAGCCGCTTGCCATTGTTCCCACCTGTTTGAACCAGCAATCGTTCTCGAAAAGTGCGGTAGGACCTAGTTTGGTCGGCCCCTTTATTCCGGATTCCTCGTTAGTCAGGATCAGAAAAAATATGTTAAATTTTACTTTATGCATACATTATTATTCATTTGTTATACAGAACAAATAATTAAACATAGATTACAAAACAGTAGGTACTTTATTTCCGAAACTATAAACTGTTTAAATGCTTGATGTGGGTCAGCTATTAAGGTCTATCGCTGTAAAGATAAATGGTATGTTTCAAAAATTGATTGTACAATAGGATTTTTCCTATTATTTTTCTATAATCCGGACCACCTCTGGTCCCGTTTAGTCCTGAGAATCGAGGTTCTGCTGTACTTTCATGTCTCTTAATTCCACCTTACGAACAACATGTCCTGAGTACATTCAGTTTTTCCGTACAGCGGAGTCGGTCTGAAAACAGACCGATGTAAAAGTTTCGTCCGAGAGATGATGATGATGATGATGATGATGATGATGATGATGGTGATATTCTGGACTGAAGGCCGGAACGGGGTTCTGTCAGGCTCGCGAGGTTATGTGAATGATGTTGATCCACGAAATATCACCGTAATATTTGTCACAAATGGAAGATAGTAATTGATTTTAATCAAATAAAGTCTCAAATCGGAGGTGGCCTTAATAATTAAGGTACAGCCTCGGCATTTGCCTGGTGTAAAAATGGGAAACCACGGAAAACCATCTTCAAAGCTGCCGACAGTTACGACTGAGGGCGTCGTCATACTGACCATGTATCATTCCAGTATCTGCCAGCCATCAGGCTGGGAAGAAGTTATCTTCGTAGCTCAGAGTCCTTAATGGTGCGAGTACGCCGAGAGTTTGAAATAATAATAATACGGTCGAATGATACTACTAATAATAATGTTGAAATGAGGGCTGGAACAGGGTTCACTCTGCCATGTGACAGCCAAGTAGCATCGTCTCTGGATTCTCACATAAACGGCTACGATTCGAATTCCGGCCATGCATATGGGATTTTTTAAAAGAGAGGTCCCGTCCTCATGGTTCGGATTTTACGTAAAACTGGAGGTCCCGTGGCTATGGGAAAATATAGACTGTCACATGAAACTACAAGATTTATTTTCTTTAATTTGCTTCCTTAAGGAAGTAATTAAAAAGATAGTTCAACAACAAACACACGAGGACATGAAAGTACGTTCAGGTTTAACATAACTTGCTGTAATCCACGGACGGCATCTCCCGAAGACGACTTCCTATTATTTCGTAATCGTGCAGAAGATATAGGCCAAAGGCAGGCATTTATTCAAGTGGAGGCACATGCTTCCCCTAGTGCACCGTCACTGCATTGTCCTACATAGGAGGCTCGCAATGGTGTCTCAACGGCTCACTAGCGCCAGCGTCTTGGAGAAGTGTAACATTCCAACTGATGAGCCCACTGCTACACTGAGGCGAAACGCTCGTAATTTCAGGATTGAAAAATCCTAAAGACTTAAAGAGCTTAATTGCTTTTAAATTATTACTTGTCAGGTAAAAGTAACAAGAATGAGGGTATCAGAAATAGAAAGGGAAAGATAACGACGGACCTGAAAATGAGAGACTCCCTAGGTCTTGCAAATGTAATACCGTCGAAATCGGAAGAGAATAAGAACTGTCCAAGGGTGATCGGACAGGAAAGATGATAGTGAATAGCATGGCACAAGTAATTGGAAACAATGCCAGTCTCGCCAGCGGTCCCATGATCGCCATCTCACGCTCCTAAGTTCAGAAACCCTGGGGGTTAACCCTTCCTGTGACAGGCAGAGAGTACTGTGGACGTATCAGCCGGACAAGTTGACGAGAAAGAAGAAAAAGGAAAAAAAAAAACAACAACACAAAGATTTAGTAACATAACATTTGACCAGAAGGCATAGAATGATGAGGCAAATCTTCGGTCCCCTAGAACTTGCTTAGTTATTTTTTTTATTATGGAAGTGTAGTGGGTAAGAATGGCAGAGGGAGGATAAGACATGCGTATAATCAACAGATTATAGTAGATAAAGGATGCAGTAGTTACGCAGAAACGAAAAAGGTCAGCACATATGATAGCGACATGGAGAACTATCGATTGACGGCTTACTGTCACCTTTACTCAGTTACCTCTTAGCAGTTATTAATCACTCTCCCGGTGAGTTTTAAAGTAAAGCGGTTTAGGGACGACCAGTGGATTGGTAATGCAAGCTACACGAATACCACAAGATCCACTCTTATTCCAAGCTTATTGGTATCCTGATACTCAGAACTATTTCCTAGACTACTCAGCTGATTCACGAACTAGAACGTGACTATCATAACCTAAGCCTCGGACTACTTCGACAACTTGTAGAGCATGGTTCAGGTTGATGGTCAGGGATGAAACATAGCTTCTCATAAAGACAATACGGCGAATCGTGATTCGAATCCTGATTATGACATTTTTCAAAAGAAAAGTCACTTCATAGTGGCTCCTTTCAACTAAAACTGCTAATCATATAGTTTATAACAAGATTTAAAAACTAATAAAATGTCGGGAGAAGCACTCCGATTGTTGCAGCTTCTGTGTAGGCAATACACATAGTACTTACAAATGCATCCCATAAGTACTTCGTAGCTTGGCTCAGATGCTCAGACTGCAGAGCAACTGCTTTCCGAGCCCCTGATGGCAGGCTTAATCCCGACTAAATCTATTCAAAGGTGCTCAAATACGCCAACCTAGTGTCAGCAGATTTACCGGCGCGTGAAAGAACTCCAGTGGGACAAAATTATGAAAAATGCGTCTCCAACCCACGCAAAAGAAATTAGTGGGATGTAAAAAATAAATGAATAAATAATAATAATAATAATAACAATAATAATAATAATAATAATAATAATAATAATAATAATAACTTTACGTCCCAGTAACTACCTTTTTCGGTTTTCGGAGGTGCCGAGGTGCCGGAATTTTGTACCGCAGGAGTTTTTTACGTTCCAGTAAATCTTCCGACATGAGGCTGACGTATTTTAGCACCTCCAAATACCACCGGACTGAGCCAGGATCGAACCTGCCAAGTTGGGGTCGGAAGACCAGCGCCTCAGCCATCTGAGCCACCCATGCCGGCATTATTATTATTATTATTATTATTATTATTATTATTAGCCAACGGCCGTAGCCGTGTTGAAACACCGGATCTCGTGAGATCTCCGAAGTTAAGCAACATTGGGCGTGGTCAGGAGTTGGATGGGTTGCCACGCGCTGTTGGTGGGGGTAAGGGAATAGAGGAGCGGAAAGGAACTGGCCACCCTACCGCACGTAAACTCCGGCTCAGGAACACCTCTGCGGAGGTTCGGACCTGCCTTCGGGCAGAATAACCCTTACCTTACATTATTATTATTATTATTATTATTATTATTATTATTATTATTATTATTATTATTATTATTATTATTATTATTATTATTATTATTATTATTATTATTGTTACGGAGTTTTCCGTGGTAGGTAGAGGTGAAAGAAGGTGCGGGTGTGAATAGGTCTCCAGTTACGAAAGCAAAATTAATTTAAAATTTAACAAGGTTATATTTTCTTTCCAAAAACAAAGAAATAACAAGCATGGCAGGTACAAAGTAGCCAGTCAAAGGGGAGTTACAATATTTGCAGGATTTGGGCTTCGAGCCCTGAAAACACAATGCCTGGGCAATCAGATCAGTTTTACCTCAAACACAAGTTTTAACAGAGGGGCAGAAAACCCCATTCATACCCAGGAGCACTAGCTCCTCTTTACACAGGAAAGCCTCCTCGAGGCATACAAAATCGAATTTCAAAAGAGCAATCTGCTCTCAAAGTTTAAGCCAATCACAGGCCACACCAAACTCCACCTTCAAGCTGTCCTCTAAGGACATATACACAGGGGTAAAATACCCAACCTACTGAGGTCTATTAAATGAAAAAGAAGGTTAATTAAATGACCTCTAAAATAACAATTTTGAGAGGGGGCAACTTGCACTCCTAATACACTTTGATTAAGACCTACTGGGCACTAGGCCGATAATACCAGGGCTAATCCCATCCTAAAGAGGTGACTTAAGAAAAGAACAATTTGTTTAACGTTACCGGGAATAGGTTGAGAAAAATAAGTTCACCTCAAAACAATATGAGTGGGAGCTCGAGAGGGTTAGCACTCTCTATCCCAGTATTTAGCTTTAAACGAGAATATATGAAAAGAGTAGTTACATTTAGGAAAGGTTACATGGTGGAACGCTTAGAACCCGCCCCGAGAGTTAAACTGCTGAGCTAGCAAAGAAAGAAGTTATTAATCGGCCATTACCTTGTTGTTGACCGCTGCCGAGGAAAGAGCCGCTTCCCGCCTCCTGCTATGTACTTTACACACTGAAAGATGGAACAGAAGTGGCGCAGAGACCCAAAAATCAGCAGTTTATATCCCCTCACGGAAGGTTCTAGGCGTTAGGGGAATGAAAACACCCTCCCACAAATTTTTTATTGGGTAGGATTCAGCAACATATTCAAGTTGGGGGAAGATACCTACGATTGGTCAGAAATTAATAACAGAAATTCGGGATTGGTTAAATGCAAAACAAGGGGAAAGAGAGGGGTATACAGCCAACTTAAACAATAACTAAAAAAAAATTAGCAAAGACAAACATTTGAAATAAAAATTTCTCCAACAAAATAGTTCTTTGACTCCGCACTAGGGTGCACTATTGTTGATCTTCAGTAGTGTCCTCTAGGAGAGAAAGTTCACACTTCTTACTTCAAGCGAAACAAAAACACATCAAAAATGACACAGTTCAAAAACTCAAAATTTTCCACGTGGTGACATCTTCTGAGAAGGTAAAGAATTAATAGCGTAGATAAAGTTCAGACTTCCTCCAGCAGAGGAGTTTCAACTGGCGCAAATTTTAAATTAGCGGCGTGGAGGTGTACCGCCCGGTACAGACCTCCCCCCCCAAAAGTTCCTCCAGGGGTGACACATGAAATTTGTTTGAAAACAAGGTCCAAGTTATGCTGTGGATATGAAGATTGATTGCAGAAGCATTTATAAGATTTCTTAATTTGGTTTGATTCAGTTTCAAAATTTGTTGTTGCAGGTGAAGTAAAGTCTTTATATTTGTAGAAGTTGAATTTCTGAAGATAAACTTTTAATACTTGAAAGTGAAGAAAATTTTTTTTTCAAAGTCCACCAAATATTGCTGTTGAATTTCCCAGAGTGGTAATTGCAGGTAATGAATGTCCATGTAATTGATGTTGACAAGGTAGGATGGCCAGACCGGCCGTTGCAGCTTGCGTCCAAAGGAGGCCGCTCGGACCCCTCAAGTACCCTAAGATACCGCTCGCCCGCACTATGAGGGAAGCAGTGGTGTTGAAGCACGCCGCGCCCGCGGTGAAGATATACAGGCTGCGGGCAAGTAGCAGGTCGTGCGCCGCACATCAGCCTTGGCGGGGAGGAGAGCTCCGGCTCGCCGTGCACATGTCGTTCTCGCTGGGGCCGAGGGGGCCCGTCCTCGAACCCAGTTGCTGCACGGCGCCGCGCGGCTGCGGGGGCACTGAAACATTAAAGCTAGGCGGCAGAATTGTGTTGGACCATCATCTTTTTGAGGGCACAGGCTTGGTGAAGAGGTTGAGGGGTCAGCGGCGTGCAGATGTCCATGGCATTTAATATAATACAGCCACAGTGTGTATTGGAGCAGGAGACGGGAGCGTGGTAATGGCCGAGGCAAGGACAGGATGGCAGTTTAACAAATCGGGGGAGGTTTTACACAAATGCTTACATATAAAACAAAATATTATAGAAGGGGCAGAAAGCCTTAAAAGAGAAACTTAAAAAAAAATATAACCTTCCTATTCCTTTCAAAATAATGTGAAGCAAGTTAACACGGAAATTACACCGGTTTCACCTGTGACAGGTGAACCCTAAATATCCTCTCGGTGGCTGGATTGCTTACTAACAATGTAACCGGCGTAAGAAAATCGAGAACAAGGCCCATGAAATCTGGGGGCAAGCTTGCCCGCGGGAACAAAGTTCTTGACCATAACTTGGTCACCTACCTTCAAAGGGGTGGGTCTCCGTCCACGATCATACCTTTCCCTAACCTTTTCATGAGATACCTTAAGATTGGCTTTAGCCTTCTTCCAAAGATCTTTAATATTATCCGGATCTATTGTCTCGGGTAGAATGTCACTCAGAGACCAGAGGTTAGAGAGCGGCGAGTTGGGAACAAACTTGAACATCAAAGAAGCTGGAGTAAATTTATGTGATTCATGAACCGCCGAATTCAAAGCAAAAGCTAACCAATGCAGGGACGTGTCCCACCTGGAATGATCATCATGATGATAAGCAATAAGTGCGGACCTGAGATTACGATTAACCCGTTCAGCCAGAGATGGTTGAGGGTAATAAGCAGAAGTAGTTACATGAGAGATGGATAAGTCAAAACAGAATTTACGAAATAAATTAGATGTAAAAGCCTTAGCATTATCAGATACAATATATTGGCACGGACCAAAGGAAGCAAAAATAGAATTTAGGCAAGTAATGGTGGACTGAGCGGTAGCCAGCTTAGTCGGAAATAACCAGGAAAATCTGGTAAAACCATCTACACATACAAGATGAATTTGTTGGCATTACCCTTTGACTGGGGGAAGGGTCCTACATAATCAATGTACAGGCGTTCCATGGGGCGCGACGCTTGATGGGAAGACAAAAGGCCTACCTTGGTGGACATGGTTGGTTTACTAATCAAACAGGATTTACAAGCCTTTACTAGTTCACGGATTTCACCGTCCATACCTTTCCAGATGAACATTTCACGAATCTTTTCACGGGTTTTAAAGATTCCAAGATGCCCCCCTAATGGGGTCTCATGATAGTACTTGAAGATCATAGGCACAAGAACAGCTGGAACGACAACCTTCATCATCTTGTCATGCCTCGAAGGGCAACATAAAACACCATTCCTCAGAACATAAGGGACAACATGTTCCCCAGAAGAAAGGGTTTCCATTATCGGAGCCAGTGTCGGATCTTCATGTTGGTATTTCTCGATATCCCTAAAGAGCATGGGGGCATCAGTTAAGATGGCATTAACATCAAATAGTGTGGACTCGGGAGGTGATGAACGGTCGACCGGTTCATGGTTCTCAACGTCGTTTGAAAACATACGACTGAGTCCATCAGCAACAACATTTTCGGTACCTCTGATATGCCTGACATCGAATTGGAAGGCAGAAATACGGATGGCCCAACGGGCTATACGACCAGTACGACGCGGCCTACCTAAGACCCAGCTTAAGGCTTGATTATCTGTCTCCAGGTCGAATTTGACATGTTCCAGATAGAGACGGAACTTTTCTAAGGCAAATAAGACTGCCAGACCTTCGAGCTCATATATGGAGTACTTGGCTTCTTGAGCCGACAATGTCCTAGACGCATAGGCAATGGGGCGCCTCCCTAGTTCAGTCTCTTGAAGAAGGACTGCAGCTACCGCTGACGACGATGCGTCGGTTTGGACAATGAATTTCTTCGAGAAATCAGGCATAGCAATTACAGGGGCATTACAAAGAGCTAATTTAAGGTCTTCAAAAGCGGCTTGTTGAGAAGGTCCCCACTCGAATTTGATGCCTTTCCTACGAAGAAGGTTTAAGGGCGCCGCTCTATTAGCGAAGTTAGGAATAAACTTCCTGAAGAAATTCATCATACCAATGAACCTGGCGATGCCTTTGATGTCCTTGGGAGGTTTAAAATCACGGATGGCCTGTGTTCTAGAATGATCGACGGCTACACCATCAGGTGACACAATATGCCCTAGGAAAGACATAGAGGGCTTAGCAAAGGCAACCTTGGACAACTTAACAGTTAACCCAGCCTTACGAAGGCGATCGAGAACTTCTCGCAGATGATCTAGATGTTCTTCAAAAGTCTCTGAAAATACGACGACATCGTCCAAGTAGTGATATAAGTACTCAAATTTGATGTCGGAGAAGACCCTATCTAGTAGCCTAGTGAGTACAGCTGCTCCCGTGGGGAGCCCGAAAGGCACGCGGTTGTATTCGTATAAATTCCAGTCCGTGGCAAACGCAGTAAGATGTTTAGACTCTTCGGCAAGGGGAATTTGATTATAGGCCTGATTCAAGTCCAAGATAGTAAAGAACTTGGCCTTACGAAACCATGAAAAACAAGAATGAAGGTCGGGAAGGGGCACAGATTGTAACACCACCTTCCGATTGAGAGCCCTGTAATCAATGACAGGCCTGAAGCCTCCTTGGGGTTTCGGGACTAAAAAAATAGGCGAAGAATACGCTGACTTAGAGGGCCTAATAATGCCGTCCTTCAACATCTGATCGATGATTTCTTTTAGAGCCTTCATTTTAGGTGGAGATAGCCTATAAGGTGGAAAACGGACAGGAATCGAATCCGTGACCTCAATTTTGTATTCAATAAGGTCAGTAACACCAAGAGTATCAGAGAACACCTCGGGAAACGACTGACACAATTTGCGAATACTATCAGCCTGCTCCTCAGGTAGATGTCTAAGGTCTAACAACATCTCATCCTGGGTAGGCGAAATAGAAGAACATGATGCAGAATTACACTTTAATAGAGGGATATTACAATTAGAGGCAAATTTGAAAGTGCAAGACCTACTCTGAAGATCGAGCACAAGACCAGTGTGAGAAATAAAGTCCGCTCCCAATATAATGGGGCAAGACAAATGCTTGGCCACAAACAATTTAACTTTCCATGTGAATTGAAAAATACGAATTTTGACATATAAGGAACCGAGAATTTCTAATGGAGAGGAATTAGCCGAAACGTATTGGATCGCCGACAAACAATAGTTAGGAAGCTTACAAACAGATTTCAATTTTGAATACCAATCAGCCGAAATAATAGAACAAACACTACCTGAATCTAAGAGAGCTGTTATAGGCTCGTTATTTAACTCAATTTTGAGAAAGGGGACCGGTGCGGGGGAATTCGCCGCAATCCTAAGACACTCTTTGGGACCTTCAAAAGAGGAATTTGAAAATTGCTCGTTCCCTGAATTTACAACCTGTTTACCCGGGGCTGAGTCTCGGGAAGATGGATTAGTCGACTCAGCCGAAGCCACTAGTCACTTTTTATTATTGGCATAGGTGGAATTTGCACCAGAAGTTGAGCAGGAGGGGGTGCTATTCGAATTGGGACAATTCTTGGCGATATGTGAGAAAGCCCCACATTTAAAACAGCCTTGTGATGACCCGGCTCCATTCCTTGTCCCACTTGACTTGATCAGTGGACACTTGTTGCGCAGATGGTCAGGCGACCCGCAAGCATAACATTTACGGGGATTGACTGGTCGGCGAGGTGGAGGCCGAGTATTACTAAAGGAAGGCTGGGGTTCTTTCGCGACACGCAAAGAATCGGCGTATCTAACTCCTTCCGCTGAGACGGCCAACGCTTCAAGTTCAGAGAAAATTTGCGGGCACGCCGCGAAACACAAGTATGACCTATAAGATGGTGAAATACCTTCCACAATAGCTTGTACAATTTGATCCTCCGGGAAGTGAAGAGCAAACACCCTAGTATAAAACTTAATGTCCTGTATGAAATCAGCCAAGTTTTCATCCAAGCGTTGTACACGGTAATAGTACTTCTGAATAAGGGAGGACCTGGCCCTAGCCGGGATGAAGTTAGCTAGCAAATGGGCATGGAAATCCTCAATAGATGACTGCTCGGCAATGGCTCTTACGATTTTATCAGAGAGAATACCAATTGCATAAGGATAGATAATTTGCAAAATTTGACATGGAGAAAGAGAAAACACAAGGGCATGATCCTGAAATTCAACCAGAAATCTTAAAAATGAAATTACTTCACTGGTGGTATTAACCGAAAACCTAGAGATACCTCTGAGCAACATTGCCAATGGATGAGGCAAGCTGCTAAACCCGGGTGACATAGTAGGTAAAGGTTTCAATGGCAAGGAAGTTAATTCAGAACGGATGTTACTCAACGATGCACGGCGTTCAGATTCGTTGTCCAATGGGGCAGGGATAGTTTGAGCAGCAACGGTTATCCTATTAACTTCTCCCTTGGGAGGCGCTTCCTCACTACCTGCGTTCCCTGTGGTGGGTAGATCGCTTTTGGGAGGAACCTCCCCTGTTAACAACTGAGTGACCTTGCTAGATAATTCAGACATATTTTCAAGCAGCGTACTAGCTTCCTTCTTCTGAACGTCATTCAACTTTAGAGACAACAGATCGTTAACCCTATTCGAAAAGTGATATAGCCTAGCTTGCACACGCTTAATTTGATTAGGAGAAGGATCATTTTCATCAAAAAAACTAACTACAGAAGCTAGCCCAGTAATATTCTCCGTGATCGTGGAAAGAGAGTCGTCAATTTCTTTCTCTCCCAAATTGGGGATGGAAATGGGCAAATCTAGGGACTCTCTAAGCTTGTTTGTGTCTACTGCAACCGTGCCTCCAGATTGTACATTTCTAATAGTCAATTCATAGATCAACTCCTCCTTGCGCAAATAGTTAAGATGGAGAACATCGCGAGGGCCGGGCATGGTGACAGAACAATTTTGAAAAACTCAAAAAATTCCAGCAACTGGGAAAATAGTTAGAGTTCGGAACAAACAATGTTTAGCCGTCAAAAGGGGCTAAATTGAGACCCATTCAACCACGCTCTGCTACCACTTGTTACGGAGTTTTCCGTGGTAGGTAGAGGTGAAAGAAGGTGCGGGTGTGAATAGGTCTCCAGTTACGAAAGCAAAATTAATTTAAAATTTAACAAGGTTATATTTTCTTTCCAAAAACAAAGAAATAACAAGCATGGCAGGTACAAAGTAGCCAGTCAAAGGGGAGTTACAATATTTGCAGGATTTGGGCTTCGAGCCCTGAAAACACAATGCCTGGGCAATCAGATCAGTTTTACCTCAAACACAAGTTTTAACAGAGGGGCAGAAAACCCCATTCATACCCAGGAGCACTAGCTCCTCTTTACACAGGAAAGCCTCCTCGAGGCATACAAAATCGAATTTCAAAAGAGCAATCTGCTCTCAAAGTTTAAGCCAATCACAGGCCACACCAAACTCCACCTTCAAGCTGTCCTCTAAGGACATATACACAGGGGTAAAATACCCAACCTACTGAGGTCTATTAAATGAAAAAGAAGGTTAATTAAATGACCTCTAAAATAACAATTTTGAGAGGGGGCAACTTGCACTCCTAATACACTTTGATTAAGACCTACTGGGCACTAGGCCGATAATACCAGGGCTAATCCCATCCTAAAGAGGTGACTTAAGAAAAGAACAATTTGTTTAACGTTACCGGGAATAGGTTGAGAAAAATAAGTTCACCTCAAAACAATATGAGTGGGAGCTCGAGAGGGTTAGCACTCTCTATCCCAGTATTTAGCTTTAAACGAGAATATATGAAAAGAGTAGTTACATTTAGGAAAGGTTACATGGTGGAACGCTTAGAACCCGCCCCGAGAGTTAAACTGCTGAGCTAGCAAAGAAAGAAGTTATTAATCGGCCATTACCTTGTTGTTGACCGCTGCCGAGGAAAGAGCCGCTTCCCGCCTCCTGCTATGTACTTTACACACTGAAAGATGGAACAGAAGTGGCGCAGAGACCCAAAAATCAGCAGTTTATATCCCCTCGCGGAAGGTTCTAGGCGTTAGGGGAATGAAAACACCCTCCCACAAATTTTTTATTGGGTAGGATTCAGCAACATATTCAAGTTGGGGGAAGATACCTACGATTGGTCAGAAATTAATAACAGAAATTCGGGATTGGTTAAATGCAAAACAAGGGGAAAGAGAGGGGTATACAGCCAACTTAAACAATAACTAAAAAAAAAATTAGCAAAGACAAACATTTGAAATAAAAATTTCTCCAACAAAATAGTTCTTTGACTCCGCACTAGGGTGCACTATTGTTGATCTTCAGTAGTGTCCTCTAGGAGAGAAAGTTCACACTTCTTACTTCAAGCGAAACAAAAACACATCAAAAATGACACAGTTCAAAAACTCAAAATTTTCCACGTGGTGACATCTTCTGAGAAGGTAAAGAATTAATAGCGTAGATAAAGTTCAGACTTCCTCCAGCAGAGGAGTTTCAACTGGCGCAAATTTTAAATTAGCGGCGTGGAGGTGTACCGCCCGGTACAATTATTATTATTATTATTATTATTATTATTATTATTATTATTATTATTATTATTATACAGAATTTACTCAAATATGTGTCTCCATGATCAACAGCTGGTTTACTAAAAGTCGTAAGAAACACAAAATGTGAGTATAAATGGAATCACGCAGCTAGAAAGCACAATTCTTATAACCTGCCACAGCTCACAAATCACAGAACCTGAAAAGAGGGACAAGTTTAAAATAAATTATTATATTTATTGCTACCCTAAGAAGAAACATGGTAGTAGCTGTTGTTTTGGAGCCTGTATCTTTCCCTTCATGAGCACGAACATAACTATATATCGAAACATTCCTCAGGGGGTACGCCTGAGCTGCCAGAACACTACGGACAAGCTAACACTCATCATAGCCTGCGACAAGCACTATATATTTTAATAGATCTTAAATCCCGTGGAGACGGAGAGGCCTGCAGAAATTATCTGCGACTTTTATGTCCCCCCAAGGATAAAAACAACTTCACCGTTATTTATTGATATATGGATAAGCTTAACATAGACGAACATTAAAGTAATTTCGAGTCATTAAGTACAGCAGCCTTTCTCCGATATGTTTCGTGTTCAGATATCAGCAGGTGCATCTAAAATTTGGGCTTGTAATAATGTGGAGACGGAATTTTCCATGGATCTTCGTTTAATATTTGAACAACTCTATAATCATTTATCCAAGAATCAGTGGATTTATTACCTCTTTCATCATTTTCAATCTACAGTTTTAAGCTCGGATTTAAATATTTACAAGATGGGCTGAGTGGGTCAGAAGATAGAAGCACAGACCTTTTGTGCCAAGTTCGATACCAGCTCAGTCCTGTGGGATTTGAAGGTGCTCCACCACGCCAATCTCGCATCGGCAAATTTACCGGCACGTAAAGGAACCTCTGCGCGTCAAAATTCCGGCACCATGGTGTCTCCGAAACTGAGAAAGTACAGTAGATAGTGGGATGTAAAACCGATGGTATTTTTATTATTATTATTATTATTATTATTATTATTATTATTATTATTATTATTATTTTATGAGAGTCAATGGCACTTCCTTCTGTTAGAATGTTTTGAAAACTATATCTACTACAGCTTCTCTGAAATAATACAATCTTCATTCTTATAATTATCTAGCTGTCGTACCCGTTATACACGGGTTAGTTTCTGGATCACGGCAGAAGTAATGTCATCTAGCGGAGATGACTGGAAGCAGAAGAAAGAGAGAGACGCCGAGGTGTCGAAATTTTGACCCGCAGGAGTTCTTTAACGTGCCAGTAAGTCTACCGATACGAAGCTGACGTTTCTGAGCTCCTTCAAACACCACCGGAGTGAGTCAGGATCGAACCTGCCAAGTTGGGGTCAAAAGGCCAGCGCCTCAACCATCTGAGCCATTCAGTCCGGCGAGAGAGAGAGAGAGAGAGAGAGCACCACAAGTAACAACAACAGTCAGTGTGTCAATGTAATATTATCGCTGATAAATTTCAGGGACTCGGGACATTGTATGCCATCACATGTCAAAGAATTCGAGGCCTGGGCTTCTAGCCCCGTCTTTTATGATTTGGTTAACACTCATCGTCGACTGATCGTTCCTTCACGTTCTTCTCATTTCGACATTCATCTTTATCATCTTCCTGATCAATAGAGGCTAATGAGCTCGCGGTTTCTCTGCTTATAAAACTACAACTACCACCACCGCCAGCAGGTTGATTACCATGCTGACTGAACAATATTTCTACGCCAGCGAAGCTCGTCGTTGGTGGATTTGGTAACAAAAATCTTCTACTTCTTCTTAATCTGTTTATCCTCCAGAGTCGGTTTTTCCCTCGGACTCAGCGAGGGATTCCACCTCTACCGCCTCAAGGGCAGTGTCCTGGAGCTTCAGACTCTGGGTCGGGGATAAAACTGGGGAGAATGACCAGTACCTCGTCCAGGCGGCCTCACCTGCTATGCTGAACAGGGGTCTTGTGGGGAATGGGAGAATTGGAGGGGATAGACAAAAAAGTGGGAAGGAAGCGGCCGCGGCCTTAAGTTAGGTACCATCCCGGCATTTGCCTGGAGGAGAAGTGGTAAACCACAGAAAACCACTTCCAGGATGGCTGAGGTGGGGATCGAACCCACCTCTACTCAGCTGACCTCCCGAGGCTGAGTGGACCCCGTTCCAGCCCTCGTACGACTTTTCAAATTTCATGGCAGAGCCTGGAATCGAACCCGGGCCTCCGAGGGTGGCAGGTAATTACACTAGCCCCTACACCACAGAGGCGGACAACAAAAATCTAAATTCGAAATTATCTCTATCATTATAGTTCGCACAGTAAACTGTATCAGTATAAAATAATATCTGTAATTACTGCTATGTACTGTAAGTTTATAAGTTTGTATAAAATGCAGTAGTGGCAAATATCTCCCTAAATACTCACCGTGGGGAAAAATGGGGTAAAACTTAAAAGATCGAAAATTACAGTATACAGTGACCACCAAACAAGAGTTTACGGCAAACTCAAGCGAGGTGCGCATAACGAGCTGAAGGGAAGCACAGGCTATATTCCTCTATTCAAGGGACGAACAAAGGACTACCTGGTGGGATAAAACAGCTTCTTTGTCCCGTCCTCTGTCCTGTAAGGCTCGGTCGTTAGTAGAGCTCTATACTTGTGCTAGTGTCATGATTTACTTGAGACGCTAGACCGCCTGGTGGCCATGATTGTTAAGGCGTTGAAGTCTATACGGTCTGATGCCATAGTTAGCCGGTTCGAGTCCCGCTGGTCGAAAAACTTTTCACCATCGGAATGTTGACCGGCAGGGTAGGAGAGGTGGTGGTATACAATTTCTAATCAAAAGCCTGGATAATTCCAATCCTCTCATCAATGCTCATATGGATTGAGGGCATATGGCACTGTTGATGGTGATTCGTCCGTCGGATGGGGACGTAAAACTGAACAGACACCTTGGTGTTATTCGACAGAGTAGACTGCGTGCCGACACCAGGTTTCACCCTCTCCCTACCTCATTATCATCATCCCACATCCAGACGCTCCGGTCGCCTATGGGCGTCAAATAGAATGAGAGTGAGCCGAACATGTCCTCGGACAGTACCATACGATCAATAATAAATAAATACTTGACGTACTCAGTTATTGTGATTATAAAGTGTACAGCAACAATTAACAATCATGGTTTCGTTCACTATTGAGCATCAAGTTACTGTTGAAACATATCTTTTCAAAAAGAAATAGTGAGTGCGGAAGTATTGCAAACGTTTCCAGGATATCCTGTACCATCAAAACCATGTCCGTACTTTGTTTGAAAAGAGGCGCGCAACTTGAGCCGTCTTAAACAGAAAAATGCGTTATAAAAAGGTTTCAGCAGACGGAAAACCGTTTAGTCGTTTAGCACAGGAGTGTGGTATCGCGCCCACCTCAGCGTCGAGAGTATTTCACATTTTGAAATGTTTTCCCTTTTAGGGCTTTATTCCACAAGAGAATTGTCTAATAAACTATTAGTTATTCTTGTATTTTTTTTTTTTTTTTTGCAAGTTGCTTTACGTCGCACTGACACAGATAGGTCTTATGGCGGCTATGGGACAGGAAGGGGCTAGGAGTGGGATGGAAGTGGCCGTGGCCTTAATTAAGGTACAGCCCCAGCATTTGCCTGGTGTGAAAATAGGAAACCACGGAAAACCATCTTCAGGGCTGCCGACAGTGGGGTTCGAACCCACTATCTCCCGAATACTGGACACTGGCCGCACTTAAGCGACTGCAGCTATCGAGCTCGGTTTCTTGTCATGTATGGAGATGTAACTTTCTGTTCTAAGAACAATATACAACACTATAAAAAGTTACAAGTGTCAACACAGAAATGTACGATGGAGGAATAGCTATTTGACACGCGATGTCACGGGTTAAATTAGGTTATGTACACCTCCACTGAGAAAGAGATAGAGACCTTACTAAAGAAACTGAATCATCTACTAATACTAAAATGTAACATGAATGTTAAGAAAACAAAAACCAAGATAATGAAAAGTACACCGGATGGTAAACAGGATGTTTGGTTGGAAGGAGAAAAATTGGCTCAAGTAAATAAGTTCAGTTATTTGGGTAGCACCATTGCATCTGATGGGATGTGTGAAAAGGACGTCCGTTCTCGAATAGCCCAGGCTAAAGAAGCTTTCAATTAAAAAAGATGCCTGTTGACCCCCAAAGCAATACCCCTACCAGTAAGAAAGCATTTCATTAAGAGCTTCATTTGGAGCATTGCGACCTATGGCTCTGAAACCTGGACTCTATTAAAGGCTGACAAGAAAAGAATATATGCATTTAAAATGTGGTGCTGGCATCGAATGTTACGAATACCCTGGACTCACAGGCTAACAAATGAAGAAGTTCTGAAGAGAGCTGAAGAAACCATCAGTCTAGAGAAAATGATCACGAAAAGAAAATGTAGTTGGATAGATCATTTACTCCGGCATTCACCATGGTGCACCACACTGCTTGAAGGTAAACTGGAAGGAAAGACTAGAAGAGGACGACCAAGAGCAGGGTTTCTCGATGGCATTAAAGATCGACGTTCATATAAACTAATCAAGCAGCTAGCTCAGGATAGAAGGTCGTTGGACGAGGACAGTCATGCTACCCACCAACCTTCAGGTTGAGGAGAGCGGTAATGAATTTGTATTCGAAGATTATTAGCAATGCAAAACTTTAGTCTGTGTGTTACTAGTAGGGCACGGATGTTTATGTAATATCAAAGTACGAAATATGTGCATAAAAGTAGTAAATATCAGTGAACTATGTAATTAAATCTATACAAATAAAATCGTAACGACCGTGTGTCTGTACAGTGCATATTTTGGCAAAATGTTCGTTCAATTACTCGTTTGAGGTTTAATAATGACCATCTGCATATATTTTGGCTTTGGTGTCTGTTCTCTGTTTGTCTGTTTGTTTGAGTTCTTGTAACTTGAAAACTACCAGATATATTTCTACCAAACTTCATATTTATAATCTATCTGTCCTTGGGTAGGTTTTAGGGCCAATATTGTTTCTAAGTCCCTCAACTTACTGGGGGTTTATACGAAACTGAAACCGTTACTTTGCACCCCCACAAAACAAACAAACCAAACTTAATGGAAATCTACCTGCTGTCGTGTCATTTCAAGATGGTTTACAGCGTTTGAGTAAAGAGCCATTTTCCTCTTTTCGATAGAACAAATAATAAGAGAGATTATCGTCAACTATTGGTTTCGTGAGTCTCCAGTCACAGCTCTACTCCCGGTTTCAGATGAACAACAGTACATAACCGAGAAGTATAGAGATTTACCCAAAACTTAAGGCGTTCAATAAACTCAGTGATCATCCCCGTTCTGTCCCCACTTTGTTCACTTTTATCGCACTTCAATTACAGTAGTGTCACTTGCTTTTTTTTTTAGAAGAATATTAGTTTAACATGCCGTATTACACGTTTGAATACAGGGATGTAACTTAGCATAAATTCATGAAGGAATTGTGAAATCTATTACCAATTGCCGTGCGAATAACGGGTACATATAATAGTAATAATATTCATAAAAATGTAATGGTATTAATGCACTAAATTTAAAAAAATGTTCGTATATTCCTTTTATTATGATTTATGGTTATGATATGAGGCAGTAATATTGTTTTAAATACCTCCATATTTTATGATAAAGCCATCGTTGTTGCTTTAGATAATATATATAGTTTACTGCTTTCTAATTTTGACAGTGTTAGATAATCAAATTAAAGGCATAATCAAAATACTTCAGATATTTAAAATATTACATAATGTATTGTAGCCGAAGTTAAGGAACATTGGGCGTGGTCAGGAGTTGGATGGGTTGCCACGCGCTGTTGGTGAGGGTAACGGAATGGAGGAGCGGATAATTTGCTGTTGCCCACGTGCCCTGAAAATGAAACAAATACATGTTACTAAATAAAGTTAATACATAAGCTGTCTTTAAACCTCTATTGTAACACAAAGAGTATGGTAACATGTTTTTTTTTTTTAATCGTGATGCACAGTGTGTCATCAAGAACTTCTCCAGTTTTCTATTTTGATGATTTTGGGCTCTTCCGATAAAATTCTCTTGTAGGCTGAGGACAGTTCAACATCGTGCGAAGTCACCGGTGCATATTTTGAAAGATAAAACTAGCTGGGCGAAATTTCTTGCGGGAGCTCTTCGTGTTCGCCACCTATGATCTTGTAAACAGATACAGAGCTTGAATAACCTAGATTTCGTTTCAAGACTGCGTGGAGTTTGTTAGGCAACTAGCCAACCCATCTTCTGAGAAAGGATTAGTGCTGTTGTATGCTGTTGAGGCGCTCGGGCTTACTAGACAGTATTTCACAGACAAAGAGTTAGAAATCCCAATTTTAAAGGAATTTTAAAGTCAACTTTAGCCATTGAAATATGTTCTCTTCTTTCCTGCCTACCACTTTTCCCATACCTGTGGGGTAGCGGGTGCGAACTGCGTAGCACATGTGGATTTGGCCCTGTTTTACGGCCATATACCCTTCCTGACGCCAACCCTATATGGAGGGATGTAATCACTATTGCGTGTTTTCTGTGGTGGTTGGTAGTGTGGTATGTTGTCTGAATATGAAGAGGAAAGTGTCGCGACAGACACAAACACCCAGTCCCCGAGCCAGAAGAATTAATCAGAAGCGATTAAAATCCCTGACCCGGCCGGGAATCGAATCTGGGACCCTCTGAATCGAAGGCCAGTATGCTGACCATTCAGACAACGAGTCGGGCGATTGAAATATATTCTATATGATATGAAATTCGACAATTATTGTACTCTAGTCTGAAAATTAAACGAGCTGACACATTTTTTTTTGCAACATTATCTAGAATGTACAAAATTGTTACATTCTTCACATAATATGTGAAAATACCGTATGTAATATTACTGAGAATATGTAAAATGAAACATAAATATAGGGCCTAACCATACCAGAACCACGATTCGCCGATATTTTTCTTTTTTCAGTCGTGTACAAGGAAAGGAATGGAATATATAATTATACAAGAATCTGGGGCTTAGTTATTAGGCATAAGAGTCATTTAAATTCTTAATCGTTTATTTGTCAATATTCAAACGTGATATTTCCCACCAAGGAAATTCATCTACAGCGATTCGCCGGTAAGGCTCGAATGCACCATCCACCAAAGGCAAGCTTACAGCTGCACGGCCCATACGATATAGCCAACTCAGTCGGTCACAAAAGTTTCTGAATACGTCGTATGATGTTAAGTTTTATGAAAGCCATGATATCTCATTCGAACATAAACCCGGCAAAAAGAAATGCGTACAGTTAGTTACGGGGGCTCGAGAACCTACCAATAAGAGTCATAAATTTTGACAAATTCCTTCCAGGAGCTCATGCTAAGTGGCTTCCTTAAACTGAACAAACAAGCTAGTTTAGTGGGAAATGCGTTTGTATTTCATTGGGAACATCTAGTGGGTAGCAGGACGTAAATCAGAGCGCGTCCAGGCGGTCGGACGGCACCCCGCATGGGGCGAACCACTCTCCTGGGTGGGTCCAAGAGCCAGTCGTTTACTATAACAGTGCACTCGTGCAACTGAAATTTCTGAAAATCCATTGCAAGATTCAAACAATAAATCCGTATATTCGAATGACAACCCGGGGATTTGAAATCAGGCGGTGGCAGTACTGATCTCCAATATAATGCTTTCCAGGTTTATCCACACCAACTTCAGGACTTAGTTGGAATAATGCCTCATTTCTAGTCACGAGCACACTTGAGAGTCCTAATACACCGGGCTGAGTGGCTCATACGGTACAGCGCTGGAATTTGAAGGTGTTCAGATATGTCAGCCTTGTGACATGGCACGTAAAATAACTCCTGTGGGACAACATTTCCAGCGTTTCGGCGTCTGGGACGTAAAATCAACATTATTATTATTATTATTATTATTATTATTATTATTATTATTATTATTATTATTATTATTTTCTTCTACCAATTTTCCCACATCTGTGGGGCCGCGGGTGCAAACTGTGTCACACGTGTGGATTTGACCCTGTTTTACGGCCGGATGCCCTTTCTGACGCCAACCCTATATGGAGGGATGTAATCACAAATGCGTGTTTGTGTCGTGATCGGTAGTGTAGTGCGTTGTCTGAATATGAAGAGAAAAGTGTTGGGACTAACACAAACACCCAGTCCCCGAGCCAGAAGAATAAATCATATGCGATTAAAATTGCCAACCCGCCCGGGAATCGAACTCGGGACCCTCAAAACCGAAGCCCTCAACGCTGACCATTCAGCCAATGAGTCGGACTATTATTATTATTATTATTATTATTATTATTATTATTATTATTATTATTATTGTTCCGAGGTATCTGTGGAACAGCAGAGGTGAAAGAAGGTGCGGGGGTGAACAGATCTCAGGCTACGAAATTAAAATTAATTTAAAATTTAACAAGGTTATATTTTCTTTTCAAAATCAGGAAATAACAAGCATGGCAGGTACAGAGTAGCAAGGCAACAAAAGTACAATTACAGTATTTACCGGATTTGGGCTTTGAACCCCGAACTCACAATTCTTGGGCAATTAGCCCAAATTTACTCCAAAATAAGTTTTAACAGAGGGGCAGAAAACCCCATTCATGCCCAGGAGCACTTGCTCCAAATTACACAGAAAAGCCTCCTCGAGGCATACAACACTCAATTTTCAAGAAAGAGCCACTCGCTCTCAGACTTTAAGCCTATCAAAGGCCACACCAAACTCCACCTTCAAGTTGTCCTCTAAGGACATAAACACAGGGGTAAAATACCCAACCTACTGAGGCCTATTAAATGAGAAATGGTTAATTACATGGCCTCTAAAATACCAATTTGAGAGGAGGCGATCTGCACTCCTAATACATTTTGTTTAAAACCTAATCTGGCTCTAGGCCGCTAATGCAAGGGCTAATCCCATACTAAAGAGGTGACTTTAGAAAGAAACAATTTACATTACGTTAAGGAAGAATCGGTTGTGAAAAATAAGTTCACCTCAAAACAATATGAGTGGGAGCTCGAGAGGGTTAAGCACTCTCTATCCCAATATGTAGCTTTAAAAGAGAATAGATGCTAAGAGTCTTTACATTTTAGGGAAAGTTACATGGTGGAACGCTTCGGACCCGCCCCGAGAGTTAAACTGCTGAGCTAGCAAGAAAAGAAGTTATTAAACGGCCATTACCTTGTTGTTGTACTGCTGCCCGAAGAAAGAGGCGCTTCCCGCCCCCTGCTACGTACTTTACACTTTGAAAGTTGGTACTGAAGTGGCGCAGAGACCCGAAAATCAGCAGTTTATATACTCTCGTGGAAAGTTCGAGGCGTTTCAGAAATGAGAACACCCGCCCACAAAAACTTTATTGGCTAGGGTTAAGCAAGATATTCAAGTTGGAGAAGATACACCTGATTGGTCAGAAATTAATTAAAGAAATTCGGGATTGGCTAAATTCAAAACCGGGGGAGAGAAAGGGTTATACAGCCAACTTAAACAATAACAGAAAGAAATTTAACAAGGAACAAACTTTTGAAATAAAAATTTCTCAAAAAAAAACAGTTCTTTCACTTCGCACTAGGGTGCACCATTGTAGTTCTTCAGTAGTGTCCTCTAGAAGAGAAAGTTCATACTTCTTACTACAGGTAAAACAAAAATACATGGAAAACGACCCAGTTCAGAAACTCCAAAATTTCCAAGTAGTGACACCTTCTGAGAAACTTGAAAATTAACACCTTAGATAAAGTTCAGACTTCCTCCAGTAGGGGAGTTTTCAACTGGCGCAAAGTTTGAATTAGCGGCGTGGAGGTGTACCGCCCGGTACAATTATTATTATTATTATTATTATTATTATTATTATTATTATTATTATTATTATTATTATTATTATTATTAAACCTAATACCGTACCACTTTATTTCCATTCTTCCTAGTGACTGAACGTCACTCTGACACAGGTGGGTTTTCGGCAAAGAACGGAAAGGAAGGAACTAGGACTTGGATGGCAGTGCTTGTGGTGTTAATTAGAGTGCTGGATTGAGTGGCTCAGGCGGTTAAGGCGCTGGCTTTCTGAGCCCAAGGTTCGATCCTGGCAGAGTACGGTGGTTTTTGAAGGTGCTCAAATATGCCGGCACGTAAAACTAACTCCTACGAGACAACATTTCGGCACCTCGGCGTCTCCGAAAACCGTAAAAATAGTTAGTGGAACGTAAATGGCGTGAAAAGGTGAAAACACAGATTACTATCTTCATGGCTGTCAATAATGGCTTCGAACCCATCATCTCCCGATTGCAAGCCTACAGTCACACGACCCGTACCGCGCAGCAATCTCGATTGGTAGAAATAATTATCTCATCACAAAGATTTCTTTACAGAAAACGCTATAACGCACACTTTCAGATACACCTACCTACATGGCCGTGAGACAAGACACAGTCATGGAGTCAGAGTAAAATGGCGTTAATCCGGGTGACCTTGAGTAAGTTTCTCTACAGATTTCTAGATCGTAAAGAAATTGAAATCCTGCCTTACTTTCTTAGTCTATACTGGAAGGAAGCAGTGTGGGGACGTAAGAAACGAAGTTAATACTCTGTTCTTAAATATGATTTCAAGAGATTTACCAAGAACAGGTCGCAGCAACACTCCTTTATTTTTGCTATTGGTTTTACATTGCGATGACACTGACAGGTCTCATGGTGACGATGGGGCAGGACAGGGTCAAGACTAAGACGGAAGCGGCCTTCACCTTAATTAAAGTACGGCCCCATCATCAGCCAGGTGTGGATATAAGAAACAACGGGAAACAATCTTCAGGGCTACCGACAGTGTGGTTCGAACCCATAATCTCCCGAATGCAAGTGAACACATATGGATGTGCTTAATTCTAATAATTGAACGCTGGATGGAATAACACAGTCCATAATAAGGTGTATAATATAATAACACCAGAAAAATTGTCACTGAAGAGGTTACTAGGATCATGATGATTGTTGTTTAAAGGGGCCTAATATCTTGTTAATTGGCCCCTATTGGTACCAAATGAGGCGAAATGTAATGCCAATTTAAAAGTTCAAAATCGTCCCCCGACCAGAATAAAAAACGTGATGATGAAGAATGAATGGATGAATATGAATTTAAAACAATCAGTGGATCCGACACGCATTGCCCCACCTTCCCATAAACTATCATAAACAACAGTATTACTGACCAAGGGACTGGCCGTAAAGCACCATCCTGAATCGAGGATGCCTGTTGTCTAAACGGTCCAAAATCCAGGTCAACGGCTCCTCATAGTAAAGCAGAACCATGGTATTTGTCATGTTGCGGTAGCGTAGGCTCACGATGTTTCACACAACTACTCACTAGGCCTACGTCGCACAAGTAACGCGGACCTATGGTGTTTCTCACACAATGGCGCCACTCATAGGCAATGCAAACCCATAGTGTTCCTCGCCTGGGTGTACTAATCACGGGTGCCGATATTCTCGTGGTGTTCCTCGCATAGTGGATACTAATCACAGGCAACGCAGACCCACGGTGTCACTCATATAGTGGTACTAACCATAGGCAACGCAGACCCACGGTGTCACTCATATAGTGGTACTAACCATAGGCAACACCCAGACCTTTGGTGTATCTCACTAATCACGGGTACTGGAAAACCCATACAGATTCACCCTCAGTTGTTACTAATCACAAACCTATTGTGTACCTAACATAGCGGTATTACTCGCAAGTAAAGGCGACCCATGGTGTTTCCCGCGTGATGGTACTAATCACAAATAGTTTCATGGTTATATTACAATCATCCCTTGGTCGCAACTTTCAGTCGCCTCTTACGGCAGGCATGGGATACCGTGGGTGTGTGTGTTCTTCGTCTGCGTCCTCCACCCACAGGGGATAGACAGAGAGAGAAAAAGAATTAAAAAGAAGGGATCCGTCACTTCAAAAAATGAAGTAACGGTCGAAGAAAGGCAAGGACCACGAAGGGCGTGAAAATGGAAGACTCCCTAAGCCTCGAATGCCTTATACCATCGGGGTCGGAAAAGAACAAGAGTTGACCAAGGGAGGTCATACAGGATAGATGAAAGTTAGAAGCCTGGCGCAAGTAAGTGAAATCAGTGCCAGGACTCAGCTAAGGGCCCCGTGGTCGCCAACCCACGATCCTAAGTTGAGAGCCCATGGGGCCCCTTTTAGTCGCCTCTTACGGCAGCCAGGGGATACCGGTTACTAGAAAAATGAGCAGTGAGGTAGCTGCTTTCACCATCGAATCAGAAGGTGCTGTTACATATCATTCTACCAAGACCAGTGAAATGTACACACAGACTGAACCTACGAGCGAAACTTTCACAACAATTATAACAGGAACTGATTACATAAGGATTGTTATTTCTAGCATCGCCCATACTTCAGTCAAAGCCAAATGTACCAACAGCTAAACTAGTGAAATGTTCAGTCATTCTCTGATCACGTCTCCAAGACCAATGTTTAATTTGATACAACATTTTATCATTTTTTATAATTATTTGGGCTTTATTCTCCTTACATTACATTACTAATAGCTAAGAATCTTTCAACTTTTGTCTGACTGGCTCATGATACAATAAACGCCTAATACTTAGAATGTAGTTGATATTCCATCCATTATGGGTAGGAATATGATACTGTAAATGTGTACCACGGGAAATAGACGATTTCTGATGTAAAAACAGACGGCCAAATTCAAGAATGGAATGATTTAATCAAATGAAACAGATACTTATTTTCTTTTGAAGAGTAAACAGGCTGTTAGATACCTGAACATCACATGGGGAAGGATCAAGCGGGCACATCTGAACACGAAGAACAAAGTGGCTGCCAGGAACAATGTTGTACAGAAGGTGACTGAAACAACCTGGAGAGCACAGCCAGACACAGTGAGAACCTTAGCACTAGCATTATGTTACTCGGCAGCAGAGTACGCTTGCCATTACGTTGCATACCAAAGAAGTAGAGGTGGCAATTAATAAAATGTGTCGCATCATCATCTAAAACTATTAAAGCCTACACCGCGAGAAAAATTTTACTATCTTGCTGGCATCGCACCTCCTGATATCCGATGTGAAGTAGCAGCCAGCAAGGAGAAGACCACATCATTAAAATCCCAAACTGATCCATTATATAGACTCCAACCAGCACTACGGAAGTTCACGGAAAATTTTCTTGGAGACCACACAGAAACTCGAAGCAAGCAAGACTCATTTCTTGGCGAGCTAGGGTTAAGCATCTTGGACAATGGAAACACCTCGCGAAGAATTACCAACTGGACATATGGAGTATTGGACGACTTGAAGATCTCTAAATAGGTTGCGGTCGGGTGTTACTACACTAGTATCCAAAGTTAAGCATAATCACGAAACGACGCCGTATCGCCTGATAGGAATGTCAGACGGATTGCTGAACAAACGGAAGCTGACTCACACATCATATGTCACACAACTTGTCCAAGAAACAGTGTCAGAAAGGTTCTGATAGCTACGGTACACATTTAACAACCATTAACAAAACTTGGCGATGTCTTCCACAACAAAATATGCTATTAATAGCGTGTATGGTTACCCCTATCGGCCCCACATGCTTCACAGCGACGTGGCATGCTCTCTATCAGATGGTCCAAGAGCTCTTGTGGCAGTCGATCCCATTGCTGCGAAAGGGCAATGCGGAGGTCTTGGAGGGTCCTTGGTTGAGGCTGACGGAATACAATTCGCCTCCCCAATGCATCCCAGGCATGTTCTATAGGATTCAGATCCGCAGACCTCGTTGGCCAGTCCATGCGATGAATGTGTTCCCCAGCCAGAAATTCATCCACCAGAGCACCGCGGTGCGGTCGGGCGTTATCGTCCATTAAGTGGAAGTCTGGACCAACCGCACCTCTGAAGAGTCGAACATATGGTCTCAGTCCCTCATCCCTGTATCTCCGAGCGTTAACTGTGTTCCTCGGACCACCTATGAAGATGTGCAGGTCCGTGCGACCATTCAACATGATGCCGCCCCACACCATGACGCCACCACCACCATACTGGTCCCGTTCCACTATGTTCCTGTGGTTGTATCGGCTACCCGGTTCTCTCCAGATTAATGTGCGACGGGAATCGTTTTGCAAATTGAAGCGGGATTCATCTGTGAAGAGCACATGCCACCATTCATTCATGGTCCAGTTTCGATGTTGACGGCTCCACAGTAAACGGGCCCGTCTCTGTGCTGGAGTGAGCGGGACGCACACCGCTGGACGTCGGGCAAACAACCATGCTGTTCTGAGCCTCCGGTACACAGTTTGCCGGGAAACGGCAACTCCTGAGACGGCTGCAAGCTCCGCCGACAGTTGTCTTGCAGGTGCACTCCGACGTCGTCGGGCGATTAAGGCCAGACATCGGCCCTGCTGTAGGGTAGTTACCCTTGGTCGACCGGGTACTGGCCTACGACTAACAACTCCTCTGTCTCGAAATCATCTCCAAAGCCTGGAAATGACACTTCGTAGCACATTCAAGGATACGGCGACTTCGGTCTGTGTCTGGCCTGCTTCCAGGCGGCCTAGTATTCTATTCTGCAAAACGGGGTGCAAATGGCGTTATTGTGCCATTATGTTGTCACGTTCAGCACGAGGCTACACTCCGCGCACTATAACAGGGCAAACACGACTGAGGGAATATGGGGCGCAGGCAGTGGCTGTGTTTACCTTGCGGTTACGCCGCTAGTCAAAGCAGGGAACACTCCTTTCCTATACAGAGCGAACGCGTAAGGTTGGTAGGTGCATATGTCGTGCGATTTAAGCTTTATTTCCGGTTACCGTGCTTACTCGTAACTTATGCTTAACTTTTGGACACTAGTGTAGGTGCAACACCAATATGCATAAGTGGGGATAATCCGTGGATTCTGTTTTGTGTGGCTGTGGTGAAGTGCAGACTACGGCCCTTCTGCTAGATTGTCATCATTGTCCTGCCACATGTATTGAGAAAACGCTGCTTGAGGCGACATGGGACGCACTCGACTTTGTTAATTTCTGGTGCACCACAATATGAACTCTTGGTGCACAGTTTACTTTCATTTCGTTTCACCTTTTCTATGGGCATTTTTTGTACATTTTTATTCTTTATGTATGTATGTATGTATGTATGTATGTATGTATGTAACTCTGCTTCTGACACGATATAAATAAATACATACATATACTGTTGCTACTTTAACCACTACTCTTATACCTCCATATCTTCCACACAATATAAATGACATTTGTTTGAACGCCAGTTGCTTTTTAAATAAAAACAACAAAATTTGGTAGAGCATACCTCTTATATCAATTATCTCAAGGCGTGAGGTGATAAACTCACATATTTGGCAATATACAGGGATATGGATCAGGACAATATTAAATTACTGTTGCATTTCCACAATTGAGGATTGTACATGGAACTGGAATCACTTATTATAATTAAAATAAAACTGAGTTTATGACTATAATTTACGTCACAATGAACAAGCATTGACGTCTTTTAACAAATATATATATATATAGTGAGATTTGCGGTAAAAATAAAAGGAAAATTTAATCTAAACAAAAAAAGCTATTGGCATGAACTTGAAGTAAGATGTGATGTCACCGCTGATTACATTCTTCTTCATGTTATGAATGCATAACATGCCTGATGCTTTAATTACCTGATGTCTGCATACACCGCTGTTGAACTTGAAATTCTTGGGAAAACCTATGAGCTGAAGTCGGGAGCCGTCTGCTGTTATATTCTTATATAACAAGGAGTTGGCTTACATACCATGTACGCGTGTAGGGAGCTCCAATGTAATTACGTCCACTCAATATATTATAAGAAATTTGAAAATATTATTGAAACATCTTGTGATGTCCATCCTCACAAGAAGATGATGTTTCTTTATCAGCATAGTACCCGTCTCTGCTCGGATACAACCACCACTTGGTAGACCTCCTCGATTATTACAAGACCTCTTGAAAACACAACTCTTAGCTCTGACCATCACACTAAGACCACTTCTTCCATTTGATACATCTGACTGTTACATATGATCTGCACGATATGATCTGAATACCTCTCACCACCGTTGCATCGACTTTTATAACCTCGCGATGACGACTCATCTCCCTACTCTCTGTTCATCCCTTCCACTTCAACATACAGTAGCTGGCGAATACTGACACTTGGTCGCAATCACGTGCCCACGCACTGATGTCATCAGTCAAGTGTTGTCTAAGCGTGCCCAAGCGGATTGCAGATGACTAAGTTTCATGCGTCACCGGGAAATCTACTTGCACATAACATTCTCAGTTAAACATAGCCTCGATTGCAAAATACTATGCCAGCTCATCTAGCCAGAGTTACAAGCCATAGCATGACTATATGAAACCAACAAATCTCACTTATTAATATACAGCATAATTACAAACAAATTTCACTTAACCTATGATTAAATACAATAATATACGTGATACCTAATTATTACAGTCTAAGTGATGAGAAACAGAATATAAAATCTAATGAATCGGGTTAATAATAATAATAATAATAATAATAATAATAATAATAATAATAATAATAATAATAATAATAAATACTGAATGGAATCTGTAACCCTGTTGTACGGTTACAATACGAGGATACTATTTGCTAAAATTATTTTTTCTATCCTGAACTAATTAGTTAACAGCTACACAAAGCACAGATATTTTAAGATCATCTCGTTCATATTAGCATATCTCTCAATATTGCAGAGTAATAGCACAACACGGCAACACAGAAACAAACAAACTAATAAATAAAAGTCACACATACGTTTAGCCCATACAGCTCGTTAAGGGCTTTGGGGTTGCTAAGCGGATGACCTGTAGATATTGCAGTGTCACGTAGTTAGTGTGGCATTGCCATGACCGGTTTCGATACCTCACATGCCACGTAGTTCCTTAGCTGACTATCCAATGCTGAGTTAATCTCGTTCCAACCCTCAGATCAGGATTAAAATCCAGCGCGTTGGTTAGATGGTCAACGTCGAGGCCTTCGGTTCAAACAAACCTAAGTTCGATTCCTGGCCAGGTCAGGGATTTTAATCTTGTCCGGTTAATTCTTCTGACTCGGGACTGGGTGTTTGTGTGTCTCCCCCATTACACTTTTCTTCATACACATATACCATACCACACTACCAACACCATAGAAACACGCAATAGTGAATTCGCTACTCCTAAACCACGAGGAAGACTCAAAATGGGTATGGGTATAATTTATCAGTCACTTGCGTTCGAAAGTCATAACAAAGGCCGAACATTTGTAATTGTTACTGACATAAATAATACAGAAATTGCATAAAAATTGCAATTTCTGTAGTTTATAATTTCTATTGAGGTACGATAGCAAATGTTTTTGATAGGCTTAAAATATGTCTACAAACTCAAGAACCTGTACGTCCAACCCTTGTCCGGTTTCTCTATGCGGTCAGGTATGAAGTGAGATGAATCTTCCTATGACCGGATGCCCTTCCTGAACTCAACCTCACCAGAGGAGCTAATGAGATGAGATGAGATGAAGCGAATGGCGCGATCTATAACATAGGAAGGGATAGGTAGAAACTCGGTGCCGGCACATAACCTACTCCTCTCGAATAGTACCAAGGGGTCTATTATCAAGGCTTTACGTCTCCATCCGACGGACGAATCACCATCGACAGCGTTATATGCCCTCAATCTAAATGAGCACTGCGGGGAGGTTTGGAATTTAATCCAGGCTTTTGGAACGCAATCTAGTGATTATAAATTGTATACCACCACCTCCCCTACCCTGCCGGCCAACATTCTATGGTCGAGTTTTTTTTCGAAGAACGGAGCTCGAACCGGCTAACCACGGTGTCAGATTGCATATACTTCAACGCCTTAACGACCATGGTCACCAGGCGGGCTTTTTAATTCAAAAATCTATTTTTTAAATATGTGGGACACGAATAACGTCTTCACTTGAGCAAGTAGAGTGAGGTGTTTCCACGACTCAACTAATATAACTTACCGTTCCCCAAATTCACCTTCTGAGACTGGTTGCAATTTCTCTATGCTTGCCAGAAGTAATGCTTCTTAAGAGAACGACAGGATAGGAAAAGGATAGGATTAGGAATGAAGCGACCGTGACCATAATTGAGGAAAATACGGAAAACCGTCTTCAGGGCTGCCGACAGTGGAGTCTAACTCACCTCTCCCGAAAGCAACCTCACAGCTACGTGACGCAAACCGCGTGGCCAACTTGCTCGGTAGAGATAATTTTCTTGGCTATGAATATAATGTGGACGTCAATGATCAAAGACGGACAGCACAGTTTATACTGGCTGTTATAAAGATTTTTTCTATAACCTGCCGAGAATTTCGCTCCAGACTATATATGTCTTAAAGAAAATGTACATCGGGCGAGTTGGCCGTGCCGTTAGGGGCGCGCAACTGTGATCTTGCATCCGGGAGATAGTAGGTTCGAACCCAACTGTCGGCAGTCCTCAAGATGGTTTTCCGTAGTTTCCCATTTTCACACCAGGCAAATGCTGGGGCTGTACCTTAATTAAGGCCACGACCATTTCCTTCCCATTCCTAGGCCTTTCCTGTCCCATCGTCGCCATAAGACCTATCTTTATCAGTGCGAATAGCAAAAAAAAAAAGTTCAGATAGAGATGTCCGGCACCTTGGCTAGATGGTCAAGGTCGAAGTCTTCGATTCAGAGGGACCTACGTTCGATTCCCGGCCACGTCAGGTCGGAGTTTTTAATCTTGTCTGGTTAATTCTTCTGACTCGGATCTGTGTGTTTGTGTGTCTACCCCAATACACCTTTCTTCATACACATATACCATACCACACTGCCAACCACCATAGAAACAAGCAATAGTGAACACAACCCTCCTCATAGGGTTGGTGTCAACACGGTCATCCGGCTGTTAAACAAAGCCACGTCCGCATGTGAGATACAGTTCGCACCTACGACCCAACCAGGATGTGGAAAAGTGATAGAAAAAGAAGAAGCATTCGTCATTTGGTCATGTTATTGCTCTTTTTCTCCACATTGCATCAATAATAATAATAATAATAATAATAATAATAATAATAATAATAATAATAATAATAATAATAATAATAATAATAATAATAATAATAAAGCATCCAGAGGAAAAAGACTTCAGCAACAATTTTGGTAAATTCTATATTTGTGTATTAATACAAAAGTTTAATTGATGTGTGTAAATTTACAAATAACGAAAATAGAGATGGCGCCACTGAATAGGGCAGAAATGCGTGTAGAATCTATTCGTACTGTTCAGCTGGCAAAGAAATATTAAACTGATACTGTATAGGCTTTTGGGCTAATGTTGTGTCAAGAAAATAAGGTGAAATTCTTTACGTTTCGCAGAGAACTGTGCTCTACGTCATCAGAAGAAAATCTCGACTGTCCACGAGAAAGGCTTCTTAAACAATGACTTTTTGAAATCTAGACGTTATAACACAAGTGGATATGGTACGTTCATTCGTCACCAGATGACTCCCCGGACGTACACAGCGCCAGCGTTCGAAGCGGAAGCTGACCGAACCATCAGAATCAGTCTAAGAGGGGCACATAACATGTATACGCAACATATAACACTGGCACAAGCCTAGGCTTGTTTGCCGGGCTAAGTGGCTCAGCGGTTGAGGCGCTGGCCTCCTGACCCCAACTTGGCAGGTTCGATCCTGGCTCAGTCCGGTGGTATTTGACGGTGCTCAAAATACGTCAGCCTCGTGTCGGAAAAGTAATTAATTAATATTGCATTGATGAGTGTGCTGAAAATGTATCGATAAACAATCATTAATAACAATGTTATTGTTTTAACGTCCCACTAACTACTTTTGAAGGCTTTTGGAGGCACCGAGGGCCGGAATTTTGTCTCACGGAAGTTCTTTTACGTGCCTATAATTAATTGATGAATATTCATTGCTTTCACATTTATGCTGTTATTAGTATAATAGTTATGGAAGGTGTGTAACAAAGTTAGTGTTGCTTCGTTTTGTGACTTTATAAAAAATTATGGGCATTCATCTTCTTTCCTTGAAGTTTGAGACTTCAGCAACAATTTTGGTAAATTCTATATTTGTGTATTAATACAAAAGTTTAATTGATGTGTGTAAACTTTTGTCAACTGACGTATTTAATAATGTACTACTCCAAAGTAAAAATACAACTACATGAAGTAAGCTATGATTTAAATTTTTAATTCAATTTTTCTCAGTAATAATAAAACTGGACATTCGCCCTTCTTCCCACGGACGATTCCAATAAGAAGAAGATGATGATGATGATGATGAAGAAGAAGAAGAAGAAGTAAAAGTGCAAGAAGAAGGTGTTGAAAGCAACACATACAAGCTATGTTGGGACAGGGCATCTTGAATGACAAAAACGTAGCACATAACAGACCAGATATCACTCTACTAGACCTCACTGACGAACATGTTTGGACGGTCGATTTTGCAGTGTCATGTACTTCAAACATTCTGTCAACTTAATACACGAAAATATAGAAATGTTAATGCTTGCACGGTATGTTACAGATCAGTGGCGAGCGGACCAGTTAACTATAGTACCAGTTTGATAGGATAACAGAACTGGTGCAAAACAACCTCAAATAATCCTTGAAGTTTTAACAGCCTATCTGACTGGATCCAGAAATCTGTAGTTCTCAGCACCTTCAGAATTATGTGTACGTTTCCTAACGAAAATTCAAAGATGGTTTAGAAAGCCCACTGTTATGTCTAAGTATGATTGTGCTTGATAATTATTTATCTTTGTAATTATGCTAATGTATCCTATCAGAAGTCTGTGTGCTGAGATAATAATAATAATAATAATAATAATAATAATAATAATAATAATAATAATAATAATAATAATAATAATAGTTCGAACCCAACTGTCGGCAGCCCTGAAGATGGTCTTCCGTGGTTTCCCATTTTCACACCAAGCAAATGCTGGGGCTGTACCTTAATTAAGGCCATGGACGCTTCCTTCCCACTCCTAGCCCTTTCTGTCGCATCGTCGCCGTACGACCTATCTGTGTCGGTGCGACGTTAAGCAACTTGCAATAATAATAATAATAATAATAATAATAATAATAATTTACAGTTCTATCAACTAATGTATCTGAAGCGACGTGGGAATATCAGAAATTTGTAATGAAATAGTGTTAATTAATGTGCTAAAGTTACCAGGATTTGATCCCATAAGCTTGAGCTCAGGAAGC
Source organism: Anabrus simplex (assembly GCF_040414725.1). Classification (NCBI taxonomy): domain Eukaryota; kingdom Metazoa; phylum Arthropoda; class Insecta; order Orthoptera; family Tettigoniidae; genus Anabrus; species Anabrus simplex. The sequence continues at coordinate 333,488,531 of NC_090265.1, forward strand.
GCTACCTAGCCGCTAGGTGATCTCAGTGAGACATTCCTCTGATCATGAAGAGCACGTGAGTAAATCACAGCGAATGACTGAACACGCAGGCATACGAACTCGAAACAATTACGACACAGTACATAAAGTTTCCAAAAAGGAATACATCTGACACAAGACAAGTAAAGGGTCGAATATTCCACTCGCCCTACCTTTCTATCTAACAAGAAGCTTGAACTTGTCTTCAGTAATTATTCACGCCTACGCTCAAACAAGTTCCTGTTACGTCGCTTTACTTGAATACCCCATGTTAAGTGTAATCTGTAGGGACACCAATCACAGAAATATGCGTCAACAGGTAGATAATTTAAGAACACATGGAGTGAACACGGACGAAGGAGTTGAAAAGTTCTATATGAAAAATAGAAGTGAAGATGATGAAATTACACCTTCACACGTGAATGTGCTCAGTTCCTTGGTGAAAGGAGTAGTGAGACATGACTGAATATAGCCTCAACCTGGGATCAGAAATAATATTTATAATCTAAAGGCCCCAGTAACAGTGAGCAGGCGTTTTGATTTGACACAATCAAGGCCACCTGACTGTCAACGTCTACGTTCTGTTTGACTCTACCCGACACTAGAAAATCTGGAACTCTGTTGGGCGACCAATTAGTGAGTTGTGATTAATCTTGTCGTCTGAACATCGAATGTGTCACCAAAGATCTTACATGGGTAACATCGTACGACATAGAGTGACGGATACACTTTCTTCCACCCTCTGGTTTTGAATTCCTGAGCTTGGTCCGGAGGTCGACACTGCCACTAATTCAAAGACGGAGCTTGGGAACAGTAAGCTAATACGGATGGAAAACACATATATTATTTTCAAATTCAACTGAGAGGCAATGATGGTATATTATAGTGCGAAGTTGTCATTGTCCAATGTGCCTTGGTGGATTTGAGTCAGCCTGTGGAAAGCCTGCATTTAAGCAACTTTGTTTATCCTACGAATTTATGAGTTCACTGGGGCCACCTAGGCTCATTCTGGGTTATGGTCGAGAACTTAAGGTCGTATGCACTGTATTTTGAGATGAGAATTTCACCCTGAACTAATCGGAATTCAATTTCAAATACTGATCGTCAGAGCAGAAAGGCACTGTCCGACTTCTTGGCTGAAAGGTGAGTGCTGACCCATCGGTTCTGAGGGTCACGGGTTCGATTCCAGGCCGGGTATGGGCGATTATAATTGCGTCTGAATAATTATTCTGGCTCTGGGAGTGGGTGTTTGTATTTCTCCCAACACTCTCTTCCTCATATTCACATAACACACCACAATTACAACCACCACAGAAACACGCAATAGTGATTACATCCCTCCATATAGCGTTGGTGCCAGGAAGGGCACCCGGCTGAAAAACAAAGCCATTTCCAGCAGCGCGACACAGTTCGCACCCGCGACCCCACAGGTGTGGGAAAAGCGGTAGAAGCAGAAGAAGAAGAAGAAGAAAACTACCGTGTTAAATATTCTACTCCTATAGGGCCTCTATTACCTGGAGGCTTAACTGACACGGCTATTGATTTGGACAACCAGCGGTAAAAACAATACACAGGCGCAATTTATTTCACAAACGACTTCAATATATCGCACCCTCAGTGCAAAAGTATCAGAATTCAAAATCTATTTTTCTTCAGAAATCGACCTCTTATGTTTCCAATACAGTTACAAAATACACACTTGGCATTCAGGATTTAGGAATCTATACATATAAAATAAAAGTTTTGTCTGTACATTGCTAAGAATTTGAAAAGAATGGTATTTCTGTATCGGTCATGTCCACAGTAACAAGGAAATGCATTTTTTACTTGTCTGTCTGTCTGTCTGTCTGTCTGTCTGTCTGTCTGTCTGTCTGTCTGTCTGTCTGTACACGCATCACGAGAAAACGGCTGAAGAGAATTTAATGAAAATCGGAATGTAAAGTCGGGTAATGAACCACTACAATCTAGGCTATAAATTATTTTATTCACGCTGAGTGAAATGGTAGTTTAGGGGAAGGCCTGAAATGTAATTCTGAAATAAGTTATGTTAATAGTGGTTAAATACTTCATAACTAACATAACATTACTTAAGTCGTAAGTTAGTAGTAGTTATATAAGAAGTTATCAAATTACCAATCACTTATGTCTTATACATTGTTACCGTACCGCATATTAACCGCAGAGATATTCATGAATTTGGATTTTTGTTACTAAGTCCATATCAGCGCCGAGTCACGAGAAAATGGGTAAACAGAATTTAGTGAAAATAGGTATGTAAAGTCTGAGAGTAAGGAACTACAGTCTACTATATAAATAATTTTGTAAGACGCCCTAATATCACAGAATCGAAAGAAAACTAATGTGAAGGCCTGCGATATAGAAAGCTCATTAACTTTATCAACAATAACATTACATTGACCATTGTTTGTTGTGATGTGCTTTTTGTCTTCTGTTTCCACTCATCCCCGATAGATAGGATTACTGCAGCGTACCGAGGTTTTTAAAATTTGCTTTATGTCGCATGGCACAGCTCTTATGGCGACGATGGTATAGGAAAAGAAGAGGGGTGTGAAGGAAGCGGCCTAGGCTTTAATTAAGGTACAGTCTGGTGTGACTGGTGTGAAAATGGGAAACCACGGAATACCATCTTCAGGGATTCCGGCAATGGGGTTCGAATCCACTATCTCCCAGATGCAAGCTCACAGCTGTGTGCCTCTAACCACACGGCCAACTCGCCTGGTCGTACCGAGTGTAACAGCCTGCCTGTATATTGGCAGGAAGTAGCTGGAGAGTTAGATAACTTTCATCTTTAGCATGGCATTCCTCTGGTATTTTCTGGTATTACTGGTACATAACACACTGGTTCATCATAGCATTCGAGATCTGAGGCACTGATTGGAATGAGTAGTGTGAATATTTAACGGAATAATGACAGAGGAGTGTTCACGGCAGTCTGCGACCTGGTTATTCCAGTTCTGGAACTTTGGACTGTTAGATCGGCACCGTAGTACTGTTCGTTGAAAGTGAGAATGTGTGCGGTTTTTCATTTGATCGAGTATTTTATATGATAACATTGCTTTCAATCGCTACATTCCTACTGACGTTTTTGTAATGACCAATATTGAATTCAGTTAGGAAAACCACTAAGTCAGTCTTTCTGAGAATCCCGTAGCGAAGCACGGGTACATCAGCTAGTTATTTCATAAAAGGCAGTTTAAACTTACCAAATACTTCATTATTAAACTGAAGTAACAATAGAAACGACAGTTCTGCAATTTTTTACGGAACACCAAAACTGTTGTTTGTAATGTAAGATCGTTAATAATTTCGAATATTTAGTTTTAGAGGAAGATATGCCTCTCAAAGTAGAATACAGAAGTGCTAGTAGCTCAAAATCAACTTTCTGTTTGTGATGTTTGTATGCATGTAGGCTAACTCCCCAACAGTTCCACCATCGCCGGGCTAAGTGGCTCAGGCGGTTGAGGCGCTGGCCTTCTGACCCAAACGTGGCAGGTACGATCCTGGCTCAGTCTGGTGGTATTTGAAGATGCTCAAATACGTCCACCTTGTTTCGGTAGATTTACTGGCACGTAAAGGAACTGATGTGGGCCTAGATTCCGGCACCTCGACGTCTCCGAAAACGATGCAAGTAGTTAGTGGTACGTAAGGCCAATAACATTATTATTATTATTATTATTATTATTATTATTATTATTATTATTATTATTATTATTATTATTATTATTATTTCCACCATCATCTGTCCCAGATATTCTGGTTGACATTGAAGGGGCCTACTCGGAAAAGGAGAAATGATTATGTTTCTCGTTGCTTTCTTCACTGAGCCAGTCTTCAAAGCCCACTGAAACATATGTAGCAATAAATCTCACAACCCACACTTCCACAATATTCGTAACACGGACTGCCTGGCGAAATAATGGTGTATCTAGCATCGTTCATAGCGCAGTCATTTCGATGTTTCCAAGGTCACACATGATATCGAGTCGAGACATCACCACCACAAACATCAATAAAAATGTGTTCATCAAAACATAATCTTAAATTATTTTTAACTTAAACTAATCATTGTTCCTTTTTTCTGTTTCGCTAGTGGTTTAACGTCGCACCAACACATGCAAGGTTTTCGGCGACGAAAGGATAGGAAAAGCCTAAGTTTGTGCGGTATGGGCACCATCATTTTCCTGGTGCGGAAATGGGAAACCATGGAAACCAAATACAGGGCTGATATTGGAACACACCCTCTTCTGAACACAAGCTCACAGCTACGCGACCCGAACAACGCAGCTAACTCACTGGAAATACTCTTTGAATTATTCCGACCAAACAGTTTTTTTTTAAATTTTATTTGTATATGGTCTAATTTCTAGATCGTAACGAAATCAGCATGATGTCAGCTCGAGACCCGCGTCTTCTTCCGCCATTTGTTCGACCCCGACGGTATTAGGCTTCCAAGGTCTACGGAGTCTTTCATTGCACCTATTTTCAGGTTCCAAGATATTAGTCTGCAGGCTTTTGGCACAATCTGCAATTAATACCAAGTCGTCATCATAGGCCAGGCTGCTTACTACATTTCCACCTAACTGAATCCCTCGCCACTTTATATCTTTCAGCAGATGATCCGTGTAAACTACAAAAAAGGTGAACGATTACAGCCTGAACCAATAACTCATTCTACCATCAATTCTTACTGCAACCCAATCTCAACATGAATGCCTTTGATTTATTTTAATACTCTACCCTCAATCCCATAGTCCCCAAGTATGGCGAACATCTTTTCCCTCGGTACCCTGTCATACGTATGCTTTCTCTAGATCTACGAAACATAAACACAACTGTCTATTCCTCTCGTAACAATTTATAATTACCTGGGGCATACTCAAAATCTGATCCTGACATCCCCTCTGTGGTCTGAAACCACACTGGTGTTCATCCAACTTCCACTCAACCACTGATCGCACCCTCCCTTCCAACATCAATATCAATATCAGTCAATACCGATCTGCATTTAGGGCAGTCGCCCAGGTGGCAGATTACCTATCTGTTGCTACTTTGCCTGGTATACTAATCAATGAGATACTGAATCTATAATTCTACGTATGTTCAAGGGTTCAATACCTCGATAGTCGTGGCAATCCTTCCTCTTCCCTTGCTTATAGATGGGTGTAATTACTGTTTTTGTCCTATCTGAGGGTACCTTATCAACACTTCATGCTACTCTTATTACTCTATGAAGCCATTTCATCTCTGCCTTCCCACTATACTTCACTATTTCAGGTCTAATTTCATCTATGCCTGCTGCTTTATGAAAGTGGAGTTTTTATTTACCATACTTTCCACTTCTTCAAGCGTAATTTCATCATTTTCCTCCTCCCCATGAACCCGATTGTTCGCGACACCACCAGGAAGATTTCCTTCTACGTGGAGAATATTTTTAAAATATTCCCTCCAACTGTCCAGTGAATCCCTGGGATCTATTATGAGTTCACCTGATTTATCCAAAACACTGTTCATTTCATTTTTCCCTCCCTTCCTAAGATACTTTATTACTGTCCAGAAAAGTTTCCCTGCTGCTTGACCTAGCTTTCCCTGATTGTTACCAAAATCTTGCCAAGACTTCATTTTGGATTCAACAACTATTTGTTTCGCTCTGTTTCTTTCATCTACGTACAATTCCCAGTCTGCATCAGCCCTTGTTTGGAGCAATTTCCGATAAGCCTGCTTTTTACGTTTAAAAGCTGCTCTCACTTCATCGTTCCACCAAGATGTTCGCTTTTTCCAGTCTTTACATACAGTTGTTCCTAGGCATTCCCTTGCTGTTTCTACTACAGCATCCCTGTATGCTACCCATTATCTTTATATATCCTGGACGTGCTTGCTGTCCACTGTTCGAAACTTCTCACTGATCATATCTCCATCTAATTTTCTCATCCTGAAAATTTTTTACCCTTATTCGTTCGCAGGCTGGTTTCACATCCTCTATCCTCGGCCTAGAGATACTTAGTTCACTACAGATCAGATAGAGGTCTCATCGAAAAATCCTTGGAAAACTCGTACCTTCCTAACAGATTTCCTGAATTCAAAGTCGGTTAAGATATAGTCTATTGTGAATCTGGTACCCCTACCCTCCCATGTGTAGCGGTGAATAACCTTATGTTTGAAGAAAGTATTCGTAATTGCCAAACCCATACTAGCACAGAAGTCCAGCAAACGCTTCCCATTCCTATTAGCTTCCATATCTTCCCCACATTTACCAATCACCCTTTCGTATCCTTCAGTTATATTTCCAACTCTCGCATTGAAATCACCCATTAGCACTATCCTATCCTTGCTGTTGACCTTGACTACAATGTCATTCAATGCTTCATAAAACTTGTCAACTTCATCCTCATCTGCACCCTCACATGGTGAATACACTGAGACAATTCTCGTTCTAATTCCTCCAACTGCCAAATCTACCCACATCATTCGCTCATTTATGTGCCTAACATAAAATATGTTGCGTGCAATAGCATTCCTGATGAACAGTTCTTCCCCACACTCTGCCCATCCCTTTTTAACACCCGTCAAGTACACTTTATAATCTCTTCCTCGCTATCTCCCTTTACCTGAATATCATTTACTCCTAGCACATCCAACTGCATCCTCTATGCTGACTAAGCCAATTCTGCTTTCTTTCTTCCATAAGCCCCATTAATATTGATAGCTCCTCATCGAATTTCATTTCATTCGCCAAGTTGTTTCTAGGGAGTCCCTCGCCTGTCAAATGGGAGTCAAATAGGTGCGAGGCTTCCTTAAAATGTTCTGAGCTCATTAAATTCGTGAAGCAGGATGCTACCCTACTTACACATAGTGCAAGTGAGTACCTCTCCTCTAACGGGTTAGGGACCACTGGCGGATTGTATAGTCCTAACCGCCTGAGTACAAGGAGGGCCATGACTCAGAATATGTCCGAGATGCCCACGCTCATTCCGTAGTAACTGGTATCCCGACTCTCAGGACCACTTACTACTTACTTACTACCATGTTGCCCATGGTTCACGAACTAGTACGTGACAACAGTAACTCACACCATGAACCTGATTTGGATACGATATAAATAAATATGAGTAAAACAATAACATCTGAGTTTAACCCCTGCTAGTTGATATTTGGGATACGTGAAAGTTCCTCTAAAAACACTCGTCAACAAAATTTAAGCTTTTGAATGTTAAAATAAGTACAATGGGTGATTCTTACTGACTTGATGGTGCTGATTTCAAATCTTTTTACCAGAACTTTTTCAACACCCATAGTTTTTGAGTAATTGCATGAATAACATTTCTGGTGCTTATAAATTTCAATATGTGTACCGCATTAGCTAGAATACCTTTTACACACCTAAAATGAATGTGAAGTAGATTTTCGATTGTACTTTAGTTGAGGAACATTCCTCGAGTGTCCAACAGTAGTCTGCCAACATATTTGGAGTCCATTTTCCCTGGTAGCGTCTTTCCATTTCAGCGATGTCCCGATGGAAACACTCGCCATGTTCGTCGATGACAGCCCGCGGTTCTCAGGGATGAAGTCAAGATGGGCGTCCTACATTTGTATTTTCAAAGACATATTACATCCCATTACCTTGTAGTTTTCAATCAGCTCACTGACAAGTTCTCTGTAAATGTTATGATGAGTAGTTTCCTAGAAAGTTTACGAGAATTTTTTGAAAGAGAACCATGCAGCTCATTCTTGGACATTTAACAGGTTTTCACACTGTGAGTCATTCGTAAGTTCTCTAATTTGATGGCCAACAAATTCTCCCTCTTTTATTTTCGCTTCACTGATCTCTGGAGACTTAGGTTTCAGGAACAGAAATGCACTTCCGTCATGATCCATTGCTTTCACAAAGCTCTTAATCACACCTAGTTTGATGTGTAATAGAGGCAATAAGATTCTGTCAGCACTTACAAGTGGTTGATGAAAAACAGTTGCCTGTCCTGGACTGAATGACTCTCTCTTTGGCCAGCGTTTTTTAACATAAAGATTGCTTTTATCTCAACTATCCCACATGCACAAGAAACAGAAAAATTTTGTATAGCCTAGTTGTAATCCAATCAAGATCTGCACATATCTGCCATGAATAATCATCATACGAGATACTGGATAGCAAGAGATGCACGTTCACGCATCAATACAACTGCGTGGGCTATAGGAATGGATGGAAAATGGTTTCCTTTATACAGCAAGACTCATTTCAAGCTTCTTTTTGAGGAGTCAATGAACAAACGCCAATCTTCAGGTTTGTGTTGAATATCTAGTGACTCCATCAAAGAATCAACATTATTACAGAAAATTAGGTTCTCCTGTGTAGCAAAATGTTCAACCTCCTTTTGGCGTTGACGGAAAGAACTTACTTTGGTGCCAGCCTTTCAATTTTGAAGCAAGTTGCTCTGCTTTATTTTTAAATGACCCAAGATCACGAACCAAATAATTTACATCCTCCTGTGTTGTAAAGTGTGGTTCGTTTATGGTAACTCTTCCACAAAATCTGGATCACTCTGTTCTTGTAATTCATCAATATCATCAACACATTCAAAATCTTCAGTCATATTTCTGTCATCTGGTGGAGTTGGTATGGGAACGCCTGGTCCAGGAGGCACTGGTCAAATTGTTGATTCTAAAGATGGATATATAACATTATGTTTGAACTTATTCCAGATATATTATTTTTCAACCAGAAGTAGCAGTATGTTACATGATCCTTACGTTCCTTCCATATCATAGGAACTGCAAAAGGCATACGACGGGACCTTTTTAACAAGCCGGTTAATAGTGTTACACATTTGGCACAAGATATTTCCGGAGCCCAAAACTTATTCTGGTCTATTTTATTGTCAAAATGCCACTCAAGAGCTCTTTTAATTCGAGAAGTGAAATTTTGCCTCTGCGCTTTTATAGTGAACTCACCACAAATGTGACAAAATTGTTTTTATCATTTACACATTTGCAAGACATTATTATCCTTATAATTCATAACACTTGTTCAGTCACAACTGTGAACAAACAGGATTAGCTTCATTCATTAAATAAAGCTTCTACTCCTCTGGCAACTACGCAGGACAGCAATAGTCTAAAGCAAGTATGTCATTTGTTGACTTAATGAAATGATTTTCTTTTAATCAGTACATTTACCGCCCTATGTTAACTGATATGTAATAGCAACTTCTGGCTCGATGAGGAAAGCAACGGGAACTACCTCACTCCTCATTTCCCTAGTACGCCTCTTCAGTGGTGCCTAGGCCATCTATGACAGCTGATGGCGGAGCTGGGGAGGATCCAACCAACCTTAGGGCTGAGGATTGAACATACACATGCTAACAAATATGAAAACGGTGTTTTTTATATTACAAAAAATGGTGGGTGATGGAACATTTCTGCCTTCATTTTTGGATTTGGCACATGCAAATACATAAGAATCCGCAGAAGTGAAATTAAATGGCGTATGGGTTTTAGTGCCGGGAAATCCCAGGACGGGTTCGGCTCGCGAGCTGCAGGTCTTTTGATTTGACTCCCGTAGGCGACCTGCGCGTCGTGAAGAGGATAAAATGATGATGAAGACAACACATACACCCAGCCCCTGTGCCAAGGAAATTAAACAATGATGGTTAAAATTCCCGACCCTGCCGGGAATCGAACCCGAGACCCCTGTGACCAAAGGCCAGCACGCTAACCATTTATCCATGGAGCCGGAGAAATCCGCAGAAATTATTTATTTAACATTTTCATTGTTGAACAGTCAAAGGAGCGAGTCAAGTCGGATAACAAAATGTTGTAAACAAAATTTTCCATTTCCATGTACAGTATGTGTGGTTTAATTGTTGTAAGAATAATGTATTCTACGTATGATATTTTCGTGAAAACTGTCTATGTTAATAATTATACCTCATCGTGAGCAAGCATTCTTAATAGAACGGTCAGTTTCAAATATGGTAATCTGTGGTTTTCGATTGCCCGTGTCTTTCGCTCGTCCGTGCTATCTTAAGTCCCTGTTAACCTGCACTACTGAGAGTTTGTTGTATTTCTACGTTACGTTTCGTCTACCCTAGGTATAGCAAACAGTGACAGACATGAAAAGCTATCAGAGTGAGGTTGAGACAACTAGTCTACTCCAGTGGGTCTGTCCTCTTGATTGAAGGGGTCATCATCGGTCAGAGTGTAAGTACCTCACACCTTGGCGATGAAGATCATTACGGAGGACATCTAGCCTGAAAGAATGTGCTTTTCCATTTCGACGTAATAAATACTCTTCTGACCAACAAGTGGCCTGTCGTGATATTTCATAGTACGCAGTATTATGTCACGCTGCATGTAATATGACTACAATGTAACCAACTTAAACCTGCAACATTTAACGAGCAACTGAATTAAAATTTATACAATTTTACGACTGAAGTGTGAAGTATCATAAATTAAAAACCGTACTGGGTACAGTAAAGCAGATGGTACAAGATTTTTCTGGAGTTCAAAACATGTGGTGAGGTATGTATTTAAATGATTATAAAATATCTGCTAGAACTTGAATTACTACAAACAATGCTCACACTATCAAGATAAGTTATTTTTTGTATTTTTTTCATGGATTACTCTAATGTTTTCAGGTATGGGAGATCTGAGGAGTATTTTCGTTTCTTTTATGATTCTACTCCTCCTTTAAATGATAGTCTTATTTTTAAGGAGTCAGAACCCCTCATCTGCATGCTTCAGACGCGGGCCTGTAGAACTCGATTTCATACCCTTTGCTCTGTATCACAGTTACATAACAATACAAAGTGTTCTGTATAGGCGCATACCACGTGAAATGATTTTTCTTTCATTCGTAGGCTAATGCGGCCGATGTCATTTCCTTCTCGCTCAACGCTTGGGACTACTGTGCGGCTACGTCACAAAGTTGCTAGCTGCGCATCCGTTGAGTACATACGAAGCGTACGTCAGACAAGCGAAAGAGCGAACACACTCGGCACGGGACAGGACCAGTGACGTTCGATTGTGTCTGCGAAGCTATCATCGCGCCATTCAACGAAATTTTGGAACACAGTATAAAGAAAAGACACTATAATCGCAAGAAAAACGGACCTTTCAAAAATATTCGGATTTGATTTATACTGCGCTCGAGATTATGTACAAACATACGGGGTTGGAGCGTACAAGCTATGATTTACTACTCCTTGGATGGGAATGACAGAATTTCCGCCAAGCAAAGTAAAATTCCTGTTGTTCATTCAGTAAAACGTAATATATTTACATACTTCAACAAGTTTAATGCTTGATTTTTTCCTGTTCATTGAGTTTCTGAAAATCACATTTGAAGCGTATCATCAGACGTCCATTGATCACTAGTGAACACAGATATCTACTATCTAACATTGTAAATTTAATGAGAAGTATATATACAGTACGCCTTCAAATGAATAAAATCTAACTAATGTTACTCCCGGTAAAAATGATTGGATTGTTAAAGAGTTTATCATATCATTTAAACTCAAGCAACAGCAAGCCCCAGCTTATCCTCTTACTCCTTGTTATGTTAGAAATATTTCTAAAGCATACCCCTCTTAAAATGCTACAATGAAAAGTGTAGGTATAATTCAATGCGCTGAATACAAAAATATTTTGAGGTACCGGTAAACTCTTTATTGTATCCGGTCAATATATCCTAAGTAAACACAACAGAAATAACTAATAATGAAGAGGTTATGGAGATAATGTTAAAGCAGTTGGCCGTTCTTAGAATATTGATGAAAAATGGTGGAAATGCCAATGAAAAGACATAACACTCTATTTAAGTGATTAAAAATAACATTTTGCTGTTTTTTCTGAGCTATCAAAGTGTCAACTAAAGAAATACAATCCTGTTTGTGTCACAATCAAAGAGGACTACCTCAAAATAACAACGGAGATAACTTATAGGTGAGATATGTTAGAGGAAATAGTGGTATAAAAAACAATTCTGTTGGCTGAAGTGGTCCCGCGGGCGTCGTGATGACTAAAGACTGCCTGTCTGTGCTTCCGGACGATGGTAATCCGACACTTCTCAGCTGATACACATGAATCTCAGGCAAGAGGGAAGTGCCAGTCAAGAACGTAGAATTGTCTTCGGCCTACAGGAAACTTGTGCTGGAGACTTTATGGGAGTGTTACTGATATTGTTGCAGAGTTGTTACGGCTTAGCCTATTACGTGTGACTTACTATTGACACGGCTATCAAAATAGATGGATATAATAATAATAATAATAATAATAATAATAATAATAATAATAATAATAATAATAATTTTAATAATAATAATGTAATTGAATTTCGAAGACGCTGACTTTTTGTCCCGTGCAAGTTCCTATAAATGCCTGAAAATCCACTGATAAGAACTGAACGGGGGTCGAACTCGCTAACTTGGGTTCTGAGGACCAGGCTCCACTGTCAGTAGGTTACAAGAAGACGAAAAAGAGATCTAATTCCAAAACTTTTGATTTCAACTAAAAGCTAGCGCGTTTAAAGGATCTAATTCTTTTTCCTGTTCCACAGGATTTAACTATATGGAAGGTTTCAAAAATGAATTTCTTCCACGATCTGTCAGATTTTAACGTTCCTCCTGTGATGAAAAGTTGAAAATGTGATGCCCGATTGACACTCTCATCATTTACTGGTTTCTGAAAAAAAACTGTACGCGCGCGGCTGTGAGCTTGCATCCGGGAGATAGTAGGTTCGAATCCCACTATCGGCAGCCCTGAAAATGGTTTTCCGTGGTTTCCCATTTTCACACCAGGAAAATGCTGGGGCTGTACCTTAATTAAGGCCACGGCCGCTTCCTTCCAACTCCTAGGCCTTTCCTATCCCATCGTCGCCATAAGACCTATCTGTGTCGGTGCGACGTAAAGCCCCTAGCAAAAAAAAAAAGTACAATTTGAGATATTGTCTATTGTATCAATAACTACAGAGATTTTCCTCTATCCTTTTCCTTGACGAAACTCACTTCTAATCGTTAAGCGATCGAACACATCCCAAAAATTCAAGTTTTAATCCCTATACTGACAACGGTCATCCTAAATACTGGCTCTTCTTTTATTTTCATTTTAGGAAAATCCTCTGAGTATTACGTAAGAGTGATACATCCAACTACAGTTTCATTCTTGGAAAGTAACACATATTTAATATCATAAGTTAGTTTACATTCGCCATGGACAGCAGTTCAAAGATTATTCATCTGTCTAACTCCATGGTCTACAAAACAATCCATGCGGTCAAGAAATATTACAAGAATCTCCGAGTTGTCAACTGCACAGTTGCGGCGGCATGCTCTGACTTGTAACAAGAGACCAGTGATAAAGAAACTAATGGTATGATTAGACCGTATTTGGCACTCAAAGGGTTAATGGAATTGCACGTTCAGCATATACTATCATGTAAGCAGTGATTTCAATAATACTCATACTTCTTGCACAATAATTGTGTCACTTTCCTTTACGGGAATGAAAGCTACGTGGACTCAGAATATCTTATTTGTAAGCTAGAACAAACAGACACGAAAGCAGTGAGAATGATCGCTGGTACAAACAGGTGGGAACAATGGCTGAAGGGTACTCGGAATGAGAAGATAAGGTCTAAGTTAGGCATGAACTCGCCGAATGAAGCGGTACACATAAACCTTACTTCAGTGGTGGGGCCATGTAAGGCGAATGGAGAAGTATAAGTTACACAGGAGAATAATGGACTCGGTCATGGATGGTAAGAGAAGTAGAGGAAGACAAACACGACAACGGTTAGACTCAGATTCTAATTATTAAAATATAGGATGTATGGAACTAAACGAGGCCATAGAGTTACTTACAAAGAGTTTTGTGGAGACGTTCATTAAATTCACAGCGGCTTGCAAATGAATGCTAAAAGGCATAACAGTCTATAATGAAGATGTATGTGCGTACGTATGCATGTATTTCTTTATGTATAGTACGTATGTGAGTTATTTATGTAGGTACGTTGATATCTAAAATTGTGAATGAGCTATTTTATTAATGGCCGGTGGTAAGATTCGTAACCCACCTTGTTCACGAAGGTAAATAGAATTTTTGTTACAAAATTGTTCGGCAGGAAATGTTCAAGTCGCTTGGCGAGTCTTCACTAATATGCACTTCATTAAATATTACACTACCGGGCGAGTTGGCCGTGCGCGTAGAGGCGCGCGGCTGTGAGCTTGCATCCGGGAGATAGTAGGTTCGAATCCCACTATCGGCAGCCCTGAAAATGGTTTTCCGTGGTTTCCCATTTTCACACCAGGCAAATGCTGGGGCTGTACCTTAATTAAGGCCACGGCCGCTTCCTTCCAACTCCTAGGCCTTTCCTATCCCATCGTCGCCATAAGACCTATCTGTGTCGGTGCGACGTAAAGCCCCTAGCAAAAAAAAAAAGAATTACACTATGTTCTGATAAACAACAGGATTCCTAAAATGGACTCACAGATGTCTCCTACATGTGGCGATGACTATACTATGAAAACGACAGCTCACACTAAAATGCCGTTCATAACAATGTTATTGCTTTAACGTCCCACGAACTACTTTTTGACGATTTCGGAGATGCCAATGTGCCAGAATTGTGTCTCGCAGGAGATCTTTTACGTGCCAGTAAATACCGACACGAGGATAACGTATTTGAGCACCCTCAAATACCACCAGACTAAGCCGGAATAGAACCGGCCAACTTTTCTCTCCGTCGGAGCCAATCAGTCCGTCATTTTTAATCCTAAAATCTATAGTTCTATCTTGTTTGTTTCATAAAACTTCGCATTTAAAACTACCATTCACCAACTAAAGAGGTACAGATATTTTCATTTCCGACATAGCCCTACTGCCATCCGCAAATGCCTCATATTTTCGTTTATGATATAGAGTATATCCTACCTAAATGTAACACTATCTGACCAAGTATTCAGTTATATATGACAGGAAACGACACGTTTGTCATGGAGATTTCAACAGCTGCTTACTCCCTGAGGAACAACCAAGAGAGGTGTATAAAGTTGAATGATCTGAGCAGACAAACTTCCAAAAAACTACTCTTCTAGACTCTTCACCAAGGAAGACGAGCCAGCTACTGAACTGCTAGAACTACCCGAGGAATACATGAGCGTAAGATTCAATGCATAACGTCACTAAACCTTTAAAATAAAAAAGCTTACGATCAGGTAACTAATTTTTATACACTTTTGGGATAAATCAAAATATTTACTAACAAGCTGCCATAGCTATACAGACCACGTTACACTTTGTAAGAAGGTTTGTATGGTCTTTTAACTATTATATGTTTTTTTTTTTGTTTTTTTTTTTTTTTTTTGCTATTTGCTTTACGTCGCACTGACACAGATATGTCTTATGGCGACGATGGAACAGGAAATGCATAGGAATTGGAAGGAAGCGGCCGTGGCCTTAATTAAGGTACAGTCCCGGCATTAGCCTGGTGAGAAAGTGGGAAACCACGGAAAACCATCTTCAGGGTGTACCATACCCAGGGGTAAATACCCTCTAGGACGATGCCTCCATTCCTGTATGAACATCCGACTAACTCAGGGTTGGGCAGAGTGTGGGTTGGTTGTCGATTGGGTCAGGATAAAAAGTCGAAGTTCTACACTAAAATAGCAATCAATGACAGGAAATGGAGGTATAACACGAATGAGAAACAATCATAGGGGGTAAGATGGATTTATTAATAAATATCCCCGATCAAATCACATGAAAATAATTAAATCAACAAAAATAATAATTTGTAAAAAAATGAACTCAAAGTATTGAAATAAGTTAAAATCAGAAACGTAAATTGAATGATTATACAAATTTGACATTAAAAAATCAAGTTCAACAAAGAACATTTATATAAATCAAGACTGAGTTTCTTCTTATAGTCCTATGTTTATGTTGTATGGCAACAAGTGTACGCAAACACTGCCATGTGGTATTTCCGTATGGAGTTTCACACTATCGCATCCCAACGACACGGTTTCAAAGTTAAGTTAATCCCGAGAGTCGTCAAACTATTTCCGTAAAATAAAAGTTACATTATAAGAAAAATTACGACGGAAAGAAAAATAATTAAGTTATGCAAAATACTAGGGGCAAATCCTACACTATATTTACAGCAATTCAAATAATCAAACTAAACATATATATACATCGGATATCGAGTAAAGTCTTAAATGTTACACTGCTTCTAATGTGAATCCCGGTTCACTACAAAAGATCTAGACAGAACTAGATAAACCAACGATACTTCAGCACTCGGGCTGTTCCCTTTAAAAACAACGAGACAAGGTATACAATCATAAATAATAATGTAAAAACCATCCTGTAAGGGAAAAACATATAAATAATCCTTGATATCATGAAGAAAGCAATGGGCAACATTGCCTCCTTCTGCTGCGTTTGAGCGCTCAACAGCGCGGTCATCCGTCATGTACTTCCGGGTAGATTACGAGCTGTAAAGAAATGTTGAACTCCACTATGCTAAAGATTGGATTTTGTCTCCCGAGGCCGCCACAAGGAAATACTGTCTCTTTCACACATACCGATAACACAGGCCAGGAATCAGCTTGCCATGAGATAACGCCCATCATCGGCTATACGGAAACTCACGTATATTCATTCCTTCTTGGCATGCTTGGGCCATTTAACAACATCAGACTCAATAGTCTGGAATTAACACTGTCCATTCTGATCACAATATACACTCAGAAGACACTAGGCAGGCACACACATCTGCACAATACTCTATATCTTGTCAGGCATACCATCAGCCTGCACCAATACATAATAATTCAGCATGCAATTGTTATCTCATTATTCCTCATGAATCCCACTGGCCTTTCCACATAATGAGACGCAGTTCGAGTCCTTGGCAGACCATCAGGCAAACAGAATCCAACTTAACTTCAAAGATCTTAATTTAACAACGACGTTCTGCAGCTCCTTCTGGCAGCTTCTGTAAAACTATGCATCATGCAAAATAGCTATAGGGCCTACCTGTCTCTCTGAATAACCAAAATAAAATGAATTGATACGTGTTTGACGTAATATAAAAATGAACCTGTCGATCTAGCCCTTCTAGCATATATTTAAGGAAAACTCGGAATATCCTACGCTAAATACTATATTTACAACAATAACTGATCCTATCAATCCCTCATTTTCCCAAACATCTACTCATAAAGCAAAATGAAAATAAAATAGACATGCATTATTCTCGTATCCGAACCTATCATAGTAACAAAATTAAACAAACACATGCCGTCAGGCTTACTTTGAATGAAAATTAAAGTTCTATCTACACTGCCTTAGTACCTTAACATAACTTACATATCATGCCGTAAATAATACATGCGTCTTACTTTACATGACTCTCGGGAAACCAGGATAGCAGCTTACATCCCCACTGCTTTATGGGTCTACTCCATGTTAATCACAGCATTAACATGTGGGAATGCACTTCCTTCCTCTACAGGCGTATCCATCATCTTGCTGGAAAATAATTCACTGGAACACAGAAGACTATAGTTGATGATCTCTTCGCTGCTTAATGCTGCGAGCCGCAATACCCTTTCTTTTACCAGATCAGCTAACACACTGATTCACATATATATAACACACTTCACTTAAAGGGTAAAAATACAGTTTTTAAAGCAGCCCACGGTTCGGTACGAAAGTTCCACGCGAATACGCGCCCGTCGCGAAATAGTGAAACAATAGCACGTTTCCACTACACTTGTTACTCAGCGGTCACTGAACACCGTCTTTATCAATTGACAGTAAACTCTGCCAAAATTATACTATTTCATTTACACAAGTACAGTAAATTATTGCGACTGCACAATTTAAAGTATCAATGAAACTCAGTTACTGTTACAGAATGATACCACGTTAATCACGATCACCAGCCACAGAGTTAATACATCCGCACTGTGCAAATCTTTACCACGGAGATACAGAGTTGGTACATCCGTACTGCTCAAATTTTTACTACCGAATGACGCTCTCCAGAGCTAAGGGTTACTGAGGAGGCTTCGGTGACGCCAATAATGTTGGGGTTCCCGGGTGTCTGAACCAACCACCAATCAGAGAGTTCGTCATGTATGATGACATAATACTTATTGTAATATATTTACAAAACACAGCTCAAACACTAGCAAATCTCTTCCACCAATTTCTATAATACATTTCCAAATATATCTGACTTCAGAAACTGTGGAAAACCGATCTCTTACAAAAACTGACTTTATCCACAGAGCACGTTGGTCATCCTGGAATTAATATTTGGCGCGGTGTAGCCTCCAGGTTTGCCAAATCCCTAAGTTCCCATTGGCTGAAATATCTTGCTTGGTCAGCATCTAATACACGTGTCGATCCTTGCCAGCGCTTGGGTACGCTATCTTTTCTCACGGTCATACGGAAATATGAAGCAACATCCAGCAAACCACTGTCTTGCTCAACATCCGGTATCAACTATCTTAGGATACGATGCTTTCACATGTTAGACTGTAACTTTTATGAATAAATTTCACATATTTGGTCAAATAATATTCTAATTATTATTATGGGCCGGTAGGATACGGCTCAAGGGCTGCCGACAGTGGGGCTCGAACCCACTATCTCCCGTTTAAGCGACTGCAGCTATCGAGCTCGGTATCATGTTTTTAAAAGTGTATCTACAAACTCAGGAAACTCAACGGAGACTCAATGACGAGAAGTTTAAGCGTTCTTTTTTTAAAATTTTCTCCATACTCATACCTTCTAACAGAGGAATTTCTCAAACCTTTAACTCTAAAAGTAACTAGATCCTATCGATCAAGCTGCCTGCGATACCACTTGTGTTCATCTTTATCTTTTTGTCGCTTCCCTTCTCATGAGTTTATCCGGATTTCTCCTTATCCCATACTTCTCATATCAAGACTGAAAATCCATCAAGACAGCCTCTCAATGAGTGGTGAAGTTCGCCTTTCTGATGAATCTGGAAAGCATAAACGAGCTCGTCAGAGTCTGAGAAGAAACGGATGAAGAGAAATAAGGTGTGATGAGGAGAGAGCGTTTCTATATAAAAACGGCAGCGAATGAAGTGGAGATTTCCCCATAGTGTTTTCACGTTTGCACTTGTCTCCTTCTGTTACTCCCTCTTATGATACTATAATTGTGTTTATACTATTATAGGTTTCTATTTATATCTCTATTTTTCTGTATGACTCCTCTTCCAACACCTTATTTTTTTTCCTTTGTTGTACAACTTCGTACGAGTTCAGATTAGTTTTCTGTGACGTTATTCTTATTCTTATTCTTAGCTTATTCTTGGCCGTAGCCTTACTTAAGATACATTTACTTATGTCAAAATGGAAAACCACGGAACACCATCTTCAGGGCTGCCAATAGTGGGATTAGAGCTAGAGCCCACCACTCCCGAATGCAAACTCTGAGCTATGCGGCCAGCACCACGCAGCCATCTCCCTCGGTCATTTTTATCCCCTGGTCGGCATTAACAGAGGATGGTCGCCTGGTTACATGGGCGCCCATATGACAGTTTCTAAAGGGGGCCCCAGACCTGGGGGTACGTAGTAATGTTAATATTACCGAGCTCGATAGCTGCAGTCGCTTAAGTGCGGGCAGTATCTAGTATTCGGGAGATAGTAGGTTCGAACCCCACTGTCGGCAGTCCTGAAAATGGTTTTCCGTGGTTTCCCATTTTTACACCAGGCAAATGCTGGGGCTGTACCTTAATTAAGGCCACGGCCGCTTCCTTCCACTTTCTAGACCTTTCCTATCCGATCGTCGCCATAAGACCTATCTGTGTCGGTGCGACGTAAAGCAACTAGCAAAAAATAATGTTAATATTTTGGAAGATATATGGCGATCTCTATTCTGCGGTAGAATGACCCACGGTATCCCCTGCCTGTTGGTGGGAGGCGGTACTACCGCTTTTAAGTAATACTGACTTTTGGTCATTTTCTTGAAAGGAAAACACGTGACTACACTAGATTTTTGCCTTTCCCTGGGAACTATAGGGGGGCCGTGGCCCCACCTTGCCGCCGGGTATGGGCGCCCTTGCCTGGTTATTATTCCTCTTAAAACAATAATCACCATCACCACCATCTTAACGAAGAAACAGCTTGGTTGCTTGGATTGAAAGTGGGATACCATGGAAAGTCATTTACAGACCTAATGACGATGAGGTGAGAACGTACCGTTCCCCGAACGCAAGCATACAATGACAAGACCTGCACGGAGCAGACGACCAACTTTTAGACTAGTTCATAAAAGAAGAGTGCCACCAGAAGGGCTCACTGATCGATATAATTAGTCAGCAAAGGCCGGAACTGTGAGTCAGCCACTTTCCTTCCACTCCCTTCAAAAGTTTAAACGAACTAGACAGAGCCCATTGTAGCACACACGGGACATCCGAAGCCATACTCAACCCTAAAAAAACCGTCGAAGCCTCTCAAAACATTTTTCGACTTCATTCAAAGTTTTTTCCCATCTTTGTGTCCATGCAAAATAGGAAGTGGTAAACGTATCTACAATGCCGAGTCTTGAATAATCAATAACGTTTCCTTCACCACAGTCGAACGAAGACTGTCAGCTGGAACGTGCCCTCGACTAAAGAAAGTAGACTGTGCACACATCCAGGGAACTCGCATACAACCTCAGAACTTCCTGGTCTATTAGGTTAGCGTGAAACTGCTTTCAGGAAGCCTTGATGTTCGACATGTTATTTAATTATTACTGAAGGTTTATTTGGTGATTTGGAACGATGTACACTCAGACTCGTCAGAAAACTGAAGACATTTATAACAGGAGAGGTACTGACCTTAGTTCAGTAAACAGACATAACGGGCTGTGGGATCCGTCGTATTGACGAAGCTAGTCCAATGCCTTGAGTATCATTACATCCTATTCGGTAGCTTTCTGTCGCAGAGCCATCATCATCATCATCATCATCATCATCATCATCATCATTATCATCATCATCAACGACAAGAACAACAACAAGGGCCGATGGCCTAGATATTAGGCCAATTTAAACAACAATCATCATCAATATCATCAATCATCTATATACATAGAATTAATTTGTATGTACACTTCAGATTTTTTTCGTCATACTTCCTTCTTATCACGGATTAAATATAAGTTACAAAAGTCGAAAGCAGGTTCAGTTCAATTTTTTTCTGTTAGTTTGTATGTTTGTCCTTTGTTTATTTGTTTGTTTGTTTGTTTGTTTGTTTGTTTGTTTGTTTGTTTGTTTGTTTGTGTCGACATCAAGGGAAAAGGGCTTAATTCAGTTTCTATATATAAATGCAGGGATAGCAGGAATATAGACTAGGCGATATATTATTTAATTAGTATTCAGTGGTAAAGTTTTTTTCCTAGTTGCTTTACGTCCCACCAACACAGATAGGTCTTATGGCGACGATCGGATAGGAAAGGCCTAGGAGTTGGAAAGAAGCGGCCGTGGCCTTAATTAAGGTACAGCCCCAGCGTTTGCCTGGTATGAAAATGGGAAACCACGGAAAACCGTCTTCAGGACTGCCGACAGTGGGGTTCGAACCCACTATCTCCCGGATGCAAGCTCACAGCCGCGCGCCCCTCACCGCACGCCCAACTCGCCCGGTCAGTGGTGAAGTAATTTTAAGGGAACCATGATCAGAATGTCAAATTACTCCGTAAATATCAGCTGTATCAAGAACTATACATAATAAAAGTTATGTAAAATATCAATTCCGATGTTTCATGCCTTTTTGCCGTACAAGGAATATTACCGGATTATTACAAAAACTAAACTACAAAAACTACTGACTGTGCCTTCAGTGACGTACTGTGTAGACTGATTTAGCAGTAAAGGAGGTTAAAGGAGGCGGCTTAATCCCCTGCCAAAGGATCTCTAAATTAGGCATGTAACCAATAGATGACAGACTAAATACAGTATATACGACGAAAATGGTGCCGGCCGAAAACTACGGCCAAGCGGACGGTGTGAATTTTGCTACTCAACAACAAAGCAACAGACAGTCAATCAGAATCACAACGCCAAAATCAGAAATCAGTCTACCCGCATGGAACGTCGGTACTGGATAAATTGCAGGCCAACTTGCGGTAATACCTCTCACTGAGTCAGGAAAGAAAACTGCGCATGTACCACCCAACAGTAACACAGAAATGACTATCTTCTATTCAAGTAGAGAATGATTGTCCAGTTGTACTTCCTATTAACACAATCACCACCATCCATTCAGGTGGCGACAAATATAATGAAGGCGTCGGTTGCGTATTGGACATAAAGGCAACCAAAAGCGTCTTCGCATTCCAAACACTCTCCAGTCGGCTAGCCATCTCATCACACGTCATCATCAGCTATGTGCCAAGAGAAGTCCGTCAACCTTGTCAGAGGAGTTAATGAGGTGAAATGAATGACGTGATATATAATAATAGGAATAAGTTTGAGTGGTGCTTTTAAAAGTAGAAAAGATCACAATATGAAAATAAAGTTGGAATTCAAGAGAACAAATTGGGGCAAATATTCATTTATAGGTAGGGGAGTTAGGGATTGGAATAATTTACCAAGGGAGATGTTCAATAAATTTCTAAATTCTTTTCAATCATTTAAGAAAATGTAAGGAAAACAACAAATAGAAATCTGCCACCTGGGCGACTGCCCTAAATGCAGATCAATATTTACTGATTTGAGGAAAGGATAGAGTTAAACCCGGTCCCAGCAAATAGCCTACTCCTGTCGAATAGCACCAAGGGGTCTGTCCAAGGCTTTTACGTCTCCAATCGACGGACGAATCACCATCAACTGCGTCATATGCCATCACTCCTTCTGAGTACTGTGGAGAGGTTTCAAATCTAGTGATTCGAATTGATATGGATTTCAAAACGAGTGCCTTGGCCTAATAGAACATCATAAACGCACTATATTTGTTGACCATGAATTGTAAAGACGACCAAGTCCATCGCAAACTAAGATGCGAGTTCAGTGCCCCTGGGAATTTGTGGTCGCAGAAATAGAAGAAATCGCACAATGTACCGAATGCCACATGCTCTAAACTAAACTTAGACGCCTTATTGGGAGGACCAAGCCCGTCAGTTATAACATAAACAAGTCTGATGGCTATTATGTACTGTAAAATCCTCCTGCGAAAGACTGAAACGCTGGGGTAGGTATTTTGAACAAGTGTTAAATCATTACGAGCCACAAGGATCAATGCCTTTTCCTCTTCTCGCCAAGGTGTGAATTAGAATAGCCACTGATACTGAGTCTTCCTTGGAAGAAGTTAAAACAACAGTAAAGCTGCTTAATAATGATGAAGATATTGGTAGCGTTGGAGTGATGACGAAGGCACTGAAAGTTGTTGGTGAATGTTTGATGCAGCGGCGGGCAGCGATTTTTCATGTCAGGAAATAGGGCGACAACCATGAATCTCGTAACTACCATGGCATTACTGTACTCTCAATTCTCGGAAAAAGTTTTCATGTACATCATTCAGCTGCACCTACCGATTCATCGTGAACAAACCGCAAGAGAGATCAAGCTTCTGTAATTAAATCTTCGCCATCAGACAGTTGATAGAAGAACGTACACGATGAAGAAAGAAAACAGCCATGGTGTCATCGATTTCCGTGCTGCCTTTTACAGCGTCCATTGGGCAGCCTCATGGAAGGTGCTAAAAAGTGAACACGTGACCGAGAGAAATACGAGTACTACGTCTAATCCAGGCAACATACACTAGGTCCAGCAACTGCATTCGCATCTACAAAAAGCCCGCGGATGCATTTTCTGACCGATGTGTTGTCCTCCAAGGCTGTGTGACCTCTCTCTTATTATTCAATGCGGTCGTTGATGCGAACTTGAAGAAAGTTTTCCATGATAGGCCAAGATGCAATTTGTAGACAATGACTTCATAGACGACGTAATGTTCGCTGATGATATAACGGTCTATTAAATAGGTATATTATACTACCTTGAATAATTCCCCTCTTAATGATTACTGGATCAGATAATGCTTCACCTACTCTAATTCTCTGAGTTATTCTCTGAGAAATACAGCCACACATTCAGTCACTGTTTTGTCAAATCCAACTGCACTCACACTTGTCATTAGTCTCCCATGATTTATCGTAAAAAGCCTTTGGATCGGTCAATCAAGATACAGCCCATTTCACCTCTTGACTCTAAACTATTTTTATATCGTTATGGAATACTGGAATGCTAAAATTTACCTAAACCGGAACTGCCTTCTATCAGACCAGTAAGTACATTCGCAAACATGTTTAATATGATAGAAAGAATGTTTTCCAAATGCTTACATGCAACACATGTCACGATGACTGGCCAGCAATTACTATCGGATATATTGAACCCGACAGGGGCATGATCCAAGGACCTTTAGTTGATATTGATCTTCGTAATTACGCACGCAATGATATTTAAGGGAAATAATGCTGAAACTGATTAATATTCATATCATTGATAGAGGTAATACCGAAACTAATTAATATTCATACCATTGAGATAGATAAATTGTCCTTTAAAAATTATTCTACGAGATTTCTTTGTCTGCAACTTATTGCGCAGTATTATCCTTTGTGTAGCGGGGGCCCGCAGAGGAAGCCAAGCCAACTTAGATCCGGGAGGGGTCATGAATGGGGATTCCCCGTGACATCGCTCGAGAGAAGACATCCCTCCTTAAGACTCAGAGGATGAGGGGAAACCAACTTTTTCGAAGCGAAATATAGGAGCCATCTTGGACTCGCACTAGCCAACTTAATTACCTACGATCCAGAAAATTAATGAAACTCAAATTATGGAGTCGTCTCCCGATTTAAAAGGGATAAATGTCGCTGGGACATTTATTTAGAGTGTTTAATGTCCCTTTTCTTGATAACTTTCAGAAGAAGAAAGAATACTGTGTGGTTTCTGCGTGGAAAAGTACTGGGCCATCCGGTTAGTCTCATGACACGTCCTCGAAGAAGGGAGTTCACCACACAAGGTGGGGGAAAACGGACAGATTTTAATTAATTTAAGGAGATTCACCGAAGGATAATTGAGTGGTTATGTCTCAATCGCATCAACTAAATATTGGTCACCGATTAGCCGTACTATTATACCTCGAGTATGCCATGAATAGGCAATACGCAAATTAGTGGAAGGGGTATCGCTCCCTTGTAAAAACCACTGCAGTAAGGGACGAGCGTCATTCGGGGCTAGCGGCTCATCGACGGCGAAGCTATGCTCGGTTAAGCCTTCGTTAGTTCTTTGTTCAAGTGAAATTAATTCCCATTTCAAGCGAAATAATAGAGTTCGCATAAACAATGTATAGTTTTGGTCTCCGTGACATCAGTGTTAACTTTTTGTAAAAGCGTGATGTGTAAAGTAATATTATTATCATTACTACAGCATAATAATCTTACGTAGCAGCAAACCGAATAGTGGCTGAGAGATAGACGGGATTCGGTATTGAACCGCGGACTACGTAGTCGTATCCGAGATCGTGACCGGACGTTCACAGTGAACGCTGTTAACCGAAGTGTGAATTAAACAGTGACGTTGTGTGTGTACAGGATTAACTGCCAGCGGCTCCACCAGCATCGAACAATGGATCTTCAACTTCAAGATGGAATGGAAATGGAAGTAATCACCGCGTTGCCCATGGACCAGGAGTAAGCTCAGGATGGACCTCCTGAGCTGACGAAGGTGTTATCATGTGATAGAGATGAGTACAAAGTTTTAATATCTGGCATGCATAGAGGGGATGGGAAATGTTTATTGTAAACTGACGCTATAAGAGATTAAAGATGTAGTCCTGTTGAAATAGAGCGCCGAAATGGGCGCGTAGTTGTTAATTCTTAGTTTAGGAAAACGACGACAGGTCTGAGTAATCGATTGTAAATAATTTAGGGAATATAATACTTTAGCTTTGCATGGGGTAGAGATTTATTCAATTATTTCTTCCTTGGGAGATTCTGTTTGTTTATTGGCGTCAGAAGACCAGGAGTAATCAGTTTAGGGGAGTGCAGTGAGAGTAGTTATTAATTAGAGTAATCATTAATTTGATAAGTGCATGGCAAGTAAAACGGTAAGTACTGCAGTGCGTAGGGCACGTAACTACGAGGCTCAGCGGCCGAACTGACAGCCAAAAAACCCCACCCTTTGAAATACTTAGATAGGAAGTGATATGATTTAAATTGATTATGTGATTAAATTTAGCAGGAAGTGATCATAATGCGTGTGTCAAATATCAATCCGTGTGAATATTAATTAATTAATGAATGTACTGCCGTGTGACGATAAAGTAACCATATGCTGACCATCGATTAATTAGCAGTCAATAATCAGATGTTAATTGCCGCGCGAGCACTTAATTGTGTTATAATTGCTGAATAGATTCCGCACGATGACCATGCATAATTAATGTAGCGGGTAAGCCATGTAGGACGGCAGGAATAATAATAATAATAATAATAATAATAATAATAATAATAATAATAATAATAATAATCGGGCAAAGATTAGCATTGTAATACCGGAGTCGCGTTGTGAAAATGACGTGATACTGTTGGGTAAATATGTGTTGAATTCAAGGTGATTTGCGCGAGTCTTTGAGACCGCAGTTTATTGTAGACGTACTTCCGAGTGAAGTGTTACTGTTTCCTTTGAAAAGGGAATGTCACGCGTGTTATGTGGGCGGTTGACCCTTGGGGTGGCGGACGCGGCCGTCTGACCTTGCCCCAGATGTGTTTCCTTTTTTTTTTTGTTTGGGTGTCCCGTAAGCTGAGGAAGGAGGGACATTGCTGTTAAAGATAAATTGGCTTCTTTGAACGGGAAAATATGTGATTTACCTAACACGCCAGAGCAGTGTATTTATTAACAAGCGACTCGGCCGATAATGATAATGTTTGCCAATGAATCATTGTTAATTGTTCGAGTATAATATAGATAGGGACTACAGGACCCTGCCTTCATCACAAGAGGTTGTCAGTTCGATGCTCAACGTAGGCATAGGAGGCCTACAGCGTCAGAAGAAAGATCAAAGTGCCTTTACGTATTTTGTTGCATATCATGTATGATTTATGTGTTCTTTATGTCATGTGTGGTTGTAAGTAAGGTCAGTGGTGGTTCTGTCCATCAGCTTGGCGATGTCTATAATAGCGAGGGTCGGTTCGAACCCAGATGTTGTATCATATGTGTGTATTTTCTTTTACGTCATTTCTTTGGGGAATCTAGGTCGTCATTAGAATAGGGATTTCTCAGACGTGTTGTCGGGTGCATGTTAGTTTAATGTGTTAGTGATAATATAGCCTCAGTGTTATGATAAAATTACCATTAGCTACATGTCACGATACACCGCTTCGCGATAAACGTACTCATTTCTATCAAGCATAACGGACAGATGTTCACATAACAAGTCACAACAAACATTTATAAATTTTAATGTAATTCATTAGTGTTATTTAATGCGTCATTTCCCATTATCATTAAGGTTGAATAAACCGGTTTGTGAGTTAAATATTTTAATTCGAATGTGTTCTCATTTTAGTTATGTATGCCCCGCTTCTCCTCCCCTGTACGCCTTTAAGTTTACTTTAGTTCAGCGCCTATTTATTTCATTCTTCTTGACCCATGTGCGACCCTGTAGATGCCATGCCGGTGCCATTTAGGGAGGGGGCGGGTGTAATATGTTTATCATCCTTTCCTTTAGACACATGGGCTACAATTGCAACTCTCCATTCACTTGGTATATTTCATTCAAGCAACCAGTAATCAAACTACTTCAGATATGCTACTATATCCCAACACACTGGCTGTTGTATATCCCAAGAAATCTTATGAGTTCCAGCAGTTTTTCTAGTTTTCAACTTTTGGATTTTAATCTTTGTTATCGTGGATAAATTTCAATACTGCATTAGTGTTAGTCACTTACTCTACCCGGACATTAGTCTAGTAACCAATAAATCATACTGCTGACTGAATACTTCTGCCTTCTGTAAATACTCACATACACTCCCATTATTCATTAATAATTCCTAGACTGTCAATTCTTGGAATCTCTTTCTGCCTTAAAGTACCTATGCATACCCTGCATACAATGCTTATGTTATCTTTAGCTGACTTCTTCGCTAGATTCAATTTCCTAGTAAGTTCCTTCAATTTATCCTTACTTCCACAACCATTTCTAACTCTTTTTCTTTTCAATCTGCACCTCCTCTTAAGTCTTTTGACTTCTATGTTATTATATAGCAGGTGTTCATCATTAATCACCACCCTAAAAGGTACATATCTTATTTAAGAATCTTCAACAATGAATTTAAACCCACCCCACAGGCTGTTTAAGTTTTTATTTATCACTAGCTGATGTACCCGTGCTTCGCTACGGAATTCTACATTGTATATAGAATTCTAGGTTAGGTAGTGTACACGTTGTGAGCAAGATTGTATTATATTACATAGCTTTTAACGTTACCCTAGAAACGCGACGGGGAAGTCACCAAACGTCTTTTCTCATGTGAAGACTGGGTTGGGGAGCTCTCATTATAATGACAGACACTCACTCTCCACCTGCTTTTGTTACATCCTCAGAAAGACTGTCTTAGTGGTTTTCCCAAGTAAAATAAACATAGGTCATTGAAATGACGTCAATAGGAATGGTGCGATTAAAAGCAATATGAAATACTCGATCAAATGAAAAACCGTGCAATTTCTCACTTTTAACGAACAGTACTACGCTGCTGATCTAACAGTCCAAAGTTCCAGAGCTGGATGACCAAGTCGCAGACAGCCGTGATCCGTGGACACCGACATTTTTCGGCGAGAGGGGGGGGGATCGAATAGTGGAGAGTCCCAGGGAAAATCTATGCCCTTTTACTAATCTGCTTCCTAGGAGTACCCGATGAGTCGGAAAACTCATTTCACTACACTGGCAGCGGAAAAATCTATCTGACTTGGAGGCAAATTTTCCCCCAAGCCAGTGTAGAAAACCCCTCTTCACTGCTAATTTGGAATAAAATGAATGTAGAATTTAATAAAAGTTAAGAGGAAGACGCTTTTCTTAAGAAACGGCTCTCTTCAGGGTTGTGGTGCTATAATTTTTAATAGGCCTAAATTGTAATTCTAAACTATTACTAAGTGAGCCTCAGCCAAATGTGCACACTGCTCATTCAAAACAGCGCGTCAGAGTAGGGATCGAAGAGCTGGAATTCTATGATGAACCAGTGTGTTATGTACCATCAGTATCAGACTGTATGAACCAGAGGGATGGCACGCTAATGAAAATGTTTTCTAACTCCCCAGCTATTTTCCGCCAATATTCAGTCAGGCTGTTATACTCAGTACGCAACAGTAATCCCATCTATCGGAGCTGAGGGCACCATAAGAGGTAAAGAACATCACAACAAACAATGGTCAATGTAATGTCATTGTTGATCAATGTTATGCTCTTTCCATATTGTAGGCCTTCACATTTAGTTTTCTTCCGACTCTGACATACTACTCATATCATAGTCGGTATGGTAAAGCTGAATAAAATATAAATTATCGGAAATTGTATTCTCTATAACTTTTGTTATGTAGTACTTTTCTATAGGACCAATAACATAGGTATTTAAAACTTAAATTTTAGGCGCCTACCCCTAAACTGCCATTTCATCCATGGTCAGTAAAATTGTTTATATCTTAGACTATAGTTTCTTCTTCCCCGACTCTATATACCAATTTCCATTGAATTATTTTCACCCATTTTCTCGCAGCTCGGCGTTGATGTGTACTTAGCAACAAAAATCGAAATTCATGAATATATGTGTTATCATAGCCGGTACGATAAAAATGTATAAGACATAAATGATCGGAAATTTAATTCTATGTAACTTTAGTTATGTAGTATTTATCGATAGGACCACTAAGAATATAAATATTTGAGAATTGAATTTTAGGCCTTCCCCGAAACTACCATTTCACTCAGCGTGAATAAAATGGTTTATAGCCTAGATTGTAGTGGCTCATCCCCCGACTTTATATACCGATTTCCATGAAATTCTCTTCAGCCGTTTTCTCGTGATGCGTGTACATACATACAGACAGACAGACAGACAGACAGACAGACAGACAGACAGACAGACAGACAGACAGACAGACAGACAGACAGACAGACAGACAGACAGACAGACAGACAGACAGACAGACAGAAATTACGGAAAAATAAAAAGTGCATTTCCTTGTTACTGTGGATATTTCCGATACAGAAATACCATTATTTTCAAATTCTGAGCAATATACAGACAAAACTGTAATTTTATGTATATATATATATATGTATATATATATGTATATTTACCTCTGAATAATAATTCCTTTTTAAAAACTCCCTCATGCCTGTTTTGTCAACCATATGGTACTGTATAATAGTGCTACTTTTACAACCTTCCTTTCTATGACATTTACTTTTAACTACGACGAAAACAGTTTCGTGTTCACTTATACCATCTACTGCTTCACTTTTTCTATATATTTCGTCTTATTTTAGCTTCACCAAGTCCAGAATATTTTTCCCCCTGGTTGGTTTTATCGCCTTCTGATTCAGCTGTCCTCCCCACATCAACGAAATTACTATTTGTTGATCATGCTCCCTGCCATTCGCATTGCCTTCTCAAATAATATTTGGTAAAATGAGATCAACCGCTACAATTGCGTTCTTTTCTGTTCCGTTTACTATCTACTTGATTTTATCACATAATTCCGCATCAGCGTCAGCGCTATACTTTCCAGGTCTGTACACTCCAGAAACTTAAGTTTGCATATTATCTTTATAGAGGAGCTAACACCTGGAATTTAATTTTCCATTCCTTTACATTTTCATAGCTTACAAATTCTTCACAATACTCCCCCTCCTACCCTTGCGGTCCTGTCTCTACAGAAACACCCCAGTTTCGTGAGGAACTTTTCCCATCCATATTATTAAGCTCACTATTGATATTAGCAAGTTGTTATAGTTACCTTTTTTCTAACGTTAATGAAAATAATGCAAACAGCCATGTGTACCTCTTGTAGATGAATTCTGTTTGATAACTTTATGTGGGTGCTGTACAGTTGGCTGCATTA
This sequence comes from Anabrus simplex, assembly GCF_040414725.1. Lineage (NCBI taxonomy): Eukaryota > Metazoa > Arthropoda > Insecta > Orthoptera > Tettigoniidae > Anabrus > Anabrus simplex. The sequence goes on from NC_090265.1 coordinate 333,519,720, forward strand.
GTAAGTGATATGGGATATGATTAGGGAGAAAGCGATTGTGGCTTTACTTCAGGGAATAACCCAGAATTCTTCTGGAATTCAAGGGGAAATATCATCACAGAATATCATTTTGTGAAAGATAATGACTTTCCAGTCATCATCACTGTAAGTAAATCCTTGGTGACAGGGCTGGGATGAGCGCAAAGGTAAGAATATATTGACTCCAAAACGAAGGTATTATGTCATTACATACGTTCATTGAATAATTGATGAATGTTTTAAACTAATGCCAACAAGTTGGGATTTTGTCCTGCAAAATGTACCAGCGAATTTTAAATTCCAACCGTTTGCATTGGGATTCGAACCCGCGACTATGAGTGTAGAAGACAGACGTCGCAACAGCATGTATCTCCCCCATCTGAACAGACAGTCAATACAGTGGGCAACCCACAACAACATCCCCCGTCTTTCATTAGCAATGCCGCTTTTGATCAACCTAACGCTCCGCTAGTATCACCTGTATTATCCCCAGGTTTTAGTAGTTTTCCACATCCTAGAGCCATGTTGTTTAAAGGGATTTCAAGATTTTCGATCAACTTCATGAATGACGTCATTTCATTTCTAAGATTCCTTGTACAATTCCAAGATCATGCTTCGGTGTTTGCTTTCTCACACTCTGAAATTTTGCAAATCATATATCCTTACACCGTTGGTATCTTGTCAGACAAGATTTTTATAGCTATATCGGAAAGGAGGTCCATTGAGACATTCCATGCACACCTGCTGGCTAACTTTATTCCTTCTAGAGCCTTGTCATCTTTAGTTCAGAAATAATACTATTTCAGAGTTCAGAGGCTAGATGAAAATCTAACTCATTTTGTTCAGGACATTAACTTCTACACCAGAGTTTTTGCCTTGCACAATTCCGAAGGTCAGATACTACAGACCACAACAGAAGGCATTTCTCCATTTTATCGCTCTTATTCGTGCTTTGCTTCCCGTCCTTAAACATTTAGGAAACTTAAGGGCATGTCTGTTTCTGCGGAGGGAGTGAATATGCCGACGCTTTGAGAATTGCGCGCGATCGACCACCTTCTTCTAATGTTTCTCGGCCACCACCCCGAAGAACTTTCTCTCCTCGTAAGTGTTATGCTTGCGGATCTGCGTACCACTTAAGGAAGAAGGGCCCTCTGTTAAATTTCAAAGGTTCTAAAAATGGCTCTTCTGCCTCTTCAGGCTGTTCTAAATGTGGGTAATTTATGCGCATGGTCGTAATTCTTCGAATACTACGTCTTCTTGTTCATCTTCCAGCAATAATAGTAATAGAATTTGAATAGTGCCCGGCTGAGTCCTCATCCCGGTCAGTGTCGGAAAGCTCAGCCATTTTAAGTCAGATTATACGATTTCATGTGCTGAGGAAGAAAGACCCTCTAAGGCCATTATTGAATGCCTTAGAGAATGTTTGAGAATTGCTTCTGATGCTCCAGAATTTGTGTCATTCCTCAAATGTGGAACAAACAATAAACCTCACACCACTCTCTTGGATTCCGGACCGTTGGTACAGCTTCAAACAGAACCCTATCAAGCATAACTACCACACCAAGTGAAGTTCATAACCTTCTTCAAACTCTTCGTACCAACAAAGCTACCGGTGCCGACACTATAGGTCCTCTTTTCTTAAAAAATACTGCCAGCACTCCTTGCGTCCCCCTCTCTAAATTATTTAACAGATGTTTTGCCGCGGGCTATTTTCCTATTACCTGGAGACAGGCAAATATTGTTCCAATTCTCAAATCAGGCAACAAATTTAATGTTTCATCTTATCGACCGATTTCTATTCTCCCCACACTATCTTTTATATTTGAAAAAATTATACACCAGCGTCTCCTCGCATTCACTTTGCCGTATATCTTAACCAAGCAGCATGGTTTTCTACCACGTGGCTCTTGTCTAACAAACCTGGCCACTCTGCATTACTTTGCATCACACGCCATTGCAGCTAAATCACAGCTGGATGTCTGCTAAGTAGACGTTTCGAAAGCTTTCGATTCTGTAGACCATACTCTGTTGCTCCATAAACTCTCCGAACGATTTAACATACATGGCAGTCTTCTGATCCCTCTTGCTGGCTTCCTACATAACCGTTGGCAGAGAGTGGTAATATCAGGCACTTCATCCTCATGGTTACCAGTCACCTCCGGTGTCCCACAAGGCAGTACACTTGGCCCCTTGCTGTTTTCTTTGTTTATGGACGATCTGCCGTCCGAACTCAACGAAACAGTGAATACCCTACTCTTTGCTGACGACTGCAAGAGATCAGGAATCCAGCAGATGCAGCTCTGCTACAGTCCTCACTTAATGCCCTATCGAACTGGTGCCGTACTTGGAAACTTATCCCCAATCCACAAAAATGCAGCCACATGACCATAACACTACGTAAATCTCCTCTATCGACATCATATTACCTACTCGACAAGCCGATCACCGTAGTTACGAAACAGCGTGACCTAGGTGTAATATTTGATACAAAATTACAATTTAAGACCCACACAGAAACATATACAACCAAGGCTATGAAATTACTAGGCATTCTCTATCGCTTCACAGAAATTTCTGACCCCATTGCTCTTCGTCACTTCTTCCTCACGATCATTCAACTTCTCTTAAACTACTGCTCTCCTATTTGGACACCAGCCTCCCTCTCCAATACTAAGCAGTTAGACAGAGCAGTGTCCTTCTTTGCTGCAATTGTAAGGAACAGAAACCCCAAGCTCAGAAATCTGTCTACGCAGCAGGTATTAATGGCAATTAATATGTCACCGCTACACATCAGGCGACAGGTAGCTGACCTGAGTTTCCTCCACGGGATCTTAAATGGGCATTACCGCTCGGAACATCTTGTCTCACTCTTCTCTCTCCGTATTCCTTCCCGCTCCACCAGAACCAAAGACCTTCTCCACATTCCCCACACTGAGCACTCAATACTTCAACGATCTTTCCTAACCCACCTCCCAACACTCTTTAACAATATTAATAGGAGACAAGAGCTTGATATAGCATCAAATAAAAGTGTATTTGAGAGGTGTGTAAATAGTCCCTTAAAGATAAGTTGATGTGAAGGGATTAAACCGCCATCTTGACCCACGACGACTTGGCTATGAACATGGACATTCTCATGGTTTTCGATTTGGACAGTTATTATTAGTAGGCTGTGTACCTTATCTTGTTATATTTTGTTATGTTTGTTATATTTTATTATAAAATTTTACGTTTGTTAAATAGTCTGTTGACAGTGCAAGTGAAATGTGCTCAGTGTAGCTGTATCTTGTGATAAATAAATAAATAAATAAATAAATAAATAAATAAATAAATAAATAAATAAATAAATAAATAAATAAATAAATAAATAAATAAATAAATAAATAAATAAATAAATAAATAAATAAATAAATAAATAAATAAATAAATAAATAAATAAATAAATAAATAAATAAATAAATAAATAAATAAATAAATAAATAAATAAATAAATAAATAAATAAATAAATAAATAAATAAATAAATAAATAAATAAATAAATAAATAAATAAATAAATAAATAAATAAATAAATAAATAAATAAATAAATAAATAAATAAATAAATAAATAAATAAATAAATAAATAAATAAATAAATAAATAAATAAATAAATAAATAAATAAATAAATAATAAATAAATAATAAATAAATAAATCAATCAATCAATCAATCAATCAATCAATCAATAAATCAATCAATCAATCAATAAATCAATAAATAAATAAATAAATAAATAAATATTTTACCCATCATATCAGAAGAATGGTATTCTAAGTTAAAGACCAGTTATAAATTCCCTGAATATGTATCATATCAGAAGAATGTTATTCTATGTTAAAGACCAGTAATAAATTCCCTGAATATGTTTCCTCTAGCGTAACATGTGTTTCGGTCCCTCTTCTCCTTTATAAATTTTAGGAGACACGTTTGAAAAAAGTCGTATTGCCAATTTTACATGGAAATGTAAGGTGTACTTTGCTATACATTTGCCATGCTCTATGATATTGGGGGCAGATTTCATGTCGTATTCGGGTCGTGTGCTTATCTTCAAAGGAAATCATGCACTTTCAAGTTTGATAATAAGTTCTATATTCCAATTTTATCTTTTAATTCTGGAACATGCTCGCATATTTCGCCACCTCAGTGTGAGATGGCGTTAGATCTTCGTCATTTACAGGAAGATCAGGCAACAAATATTCGTATATTATGTCAGTCATTTACGTTCGTATTTTCGGAAAATCTAGGTGCGACTGACATTATCAAATACAAGGTTGAGGTTACGAATTCATTTCCTATCTCTATCCCTCCTTATACGTAGTACAGTCATTACATTCTGAGACTTGACGCCTGGAGGACAGCACCCACACGACACCTACACAGAACTACACCCACCCTCAAAATAGTCGCCGTTGGCCGTTAACCACTTAAACAGAACCACATCCACCCTCAAAATAGTCGCAGTTGGCCGTTATGCTCGTTTGCCAATGTTGGTACAGCTGCTGGAAGCACCGTTGAAAGCAGTTGGCAAGAAGATCCCGTATGGCTTTTCTTTTGGCCGCCATGACCTTTTCGGACGACTGAAATCTGCGCCCACGTAGGAGTGCTTTCAGGCGAGGAAAGAGAAAAAATCGCATGGTGCGAGGTCAGGTGAGTACGAAGGTTGTGGAAAAACTGTCACCTGTTGCCTAGCAAGTTCCTCTTGGACAAGGACAGAGCGACGTGCAGGGGCGTTGTCGTGTAGCCAATTCTTTGTACGCCAAAGCCCAGATCGCTTACGGCAAATTGCACCGCGTAAGAGAAGAGAAGCAAGAGAAGGCCTGAAGGCCTTAATCTTGCCAGGTAAAATAAAACATTACTAAATAACTAATTAAACGATCAAGGATCTTCTTGTAGCGGGTTTTGTTTACCGTTGCACCGTCTGGGAGGAATTCCATGTGAACGATTCCATTTGAATCAAAAAACAATTCCAGGATCACCTTGTCTTTTGACCTGCCTTGTCGTGGTGATGCTGGCGTTTTCCAGTTGGCGGATTGTCGTTTCAGTTGCAGATCGTAAAGGAAACGCCATGTTTCGTCTACAGTTATTATCCGGTTGAGAAACGCCGGATCATCGTCAGCACTACTGATTAGGTCACCACAAATAGTCATGCGATCATCACGTTGGTCTTGCGACAGGATTCATGGCACATGTGCTGGGTAACACAAGACTTGCTGAGGTCATCCGTCGGAATTTTGTGGCAAGTACCATGACTGACCCCTATTACTGCTGCGAGATCGTCTACCGATTGGGAGTGGTTAGCACGCACCAACGTTGCAACTTCTTGGATCTTGCGTTTCGTTCGAACTGTTTGTGGTCGACCAGTACGCACATCATCTTTCAAACTGCCCCGTCCTTGCACAAAACGTCGGTGCCACCAAAACACAACACTGCGGTTCAATGCGTCCTCAACGTAAACCTACTGCATCATTTCAAACGTTTCGGCAGCGGTTTTGCCTAGTTTTGGGCAGAAAACTTTGACATGTCAAGGTCCGACAGGCGCATTCAAATCACCGTCACAATAACGACCGTGCGTCTGCTTCCAATGCATGCATCAGCTGTCTCTTGCAGGGACGAGAGACTGACATGGTACCATACCACGGCGCCACCTATGCGCTATAGTGCAGCACAGCGCCATCATTCGGTAAGTCTCAGAACTTAGTGACTGTACTACGTACATTGTCAACTCCTAAGATTAAAGCCCTCAAGGAAATCTGTGACAAGACGTTGAGTGACGGTTTATTCGTCCCTCTTCTCGGCATAACCCATTTGTCTTGTGCCTAAACCACAAGGCGGCTTCAGGTCAGTAGTTAATTAGAGGGCGTTGAACCGTAAGATAGTTCTCCAGTCAGTACGCCTTCCTGACTTGCATCCATGCTTTTCTTGGTTCCGTAAGGCTAAATTCTTCGCGATCTTAGAACTCAACTAAGCCTATAATCAGATACCTCTTGCGGAGGAATCGAAATATCTGACTGCTTTTGCTACCGACTGAAATCTATACGAATACAGCCGCGTACCCTTCGTGCTCCCCACGGGGGCGCCTGTTCTCACTAGATTGCTAGATAGGGTCTTCTCCGACTTTAAGCTCGACTATCTTTACCACTATTTAGATGATGTGATTTTCTCAGATATTTTCTAAGAACATCTAGATCATGCAGCGGAAGTACTCAAACGCCTTCGTAAAGCAGGGTTGACAGTCAAGTTGTCTAATGTATCTTTTGAAAAACCATCAATGTCTTTCCTGGGGCATATAGTTTCCCCCGATGGATTTTCCGTAGATCAATCTAGAACTCAAGCAATCCGTCATTTTAAGTCTCCTGAAGATATTAATGTGGTTGCTAGGTTCATCCATATGGTGCAATTTTTCAGAAAGTTTATTCAGACTTCGCTAACCGGGCCGCACCCCTGAATTTTCTTCGTCCGAAAGGTGGGGTCCTTCTCAACAAGCCACTTTCAAGGATTTCAAATGAGCCCTCTGCAATGCCCCTGTCTTGGCTATGCCGGATTTTTTCAGCAAGTTTATATTGCAGACAGACGCTTATTCATCTGCTGTTGTAACGTTTCTTCTACAATAATATGAACTCGGAAGGCGACCCACTGCCTATGCGTCTCGTGCCTCGTCACCTAAAAAGGCTAAATATTCAATATATGAATTAGAGGGACTTGCTGTGTTTTTTTGTTTTGGAAAAATTCCGCCTGTATCTCGAGCATGTCAAGTTCGAGCTACAGACCGATAATCAGGCCCTAATTTGGGTGCTTGCTATGCCATGACGTACAGATCGAACTGATCCCTGGGGAATTCGAATTTCCGCCTTTCAATTCGAGTTGCGGCACATTCAATGCTCGGAGAATGTGGTCACGGATGGGTTAAGTAGGATATTTTCTGGTGATCCCACAAGTTCTTCTGATTGCGAGGAAAGCCCTCCGCCTTCTCTTCCTACATATTCTGGTATACATGCTATCCTTCCTGATACCCTTCTCTTATATCATGATATTGCTAAATATCAACGTGAAGATCCTGTGCTTGCTCCCATCACTGAAACCTTTCCTTCTGGGGAACATGTTGTCGCTTATGTGTTGAGGAATGGGATTCTATGTTGCCCATCACGGCACGACCAGAAGATGTAAACTGTTATTCCATCCATTCTAGTATCCATGATCTTCAAATACTACCACGAGACCCCATTAGGTGGGCATCTGGGCATTTTTGAAACCAGAGAAAAAATAAGAGAACTGTTGATTTGGAAGGCCATGGATGGCGAAATTAAATAAGGGTGAAGGCATGTAAAACCTGTCTGATTAGCAAGCCCTCATCATCTACCGAAGTCGGTTTGTTATCAGCTCATCAAGTTTCTCGCCTCATGGAGCGACTGTATATAGATTCTGTGGGACCGTTCCCTCAATATAAAGGAAATGGCAATAAATTCATTCTAGTGTGTGTGGATGGTTTTACCCGATTTTCATGGATGTTTCCTACTAGGTTCGCCAGTGCTCAAACCAGCATTTCTTGCCTCAGTTCAATATTTGCATCATTTGCACCATGTCAATATATAGTTTCCGATAATGCTAAAGCTTTTACTTCCAACCTATTTCGTAAGTTCTGTTTTGGACTCTCTATTTCACACGTCAACATGTCTGCGTATTACCCCAGCCAACACTGGCTTAGCGGATCAATCAAAATCTTCGATCAGCACTTATTGCCTTCCACCACGAAGACCAGTCTCGTTGGGATACATCCTTGCATTCGCTAACTTTTTTTAAAATTCCGCCGTTCATAAGTCCCAAAAGTTCTCACCAATTTCACTTATGTTCAAGTTCATTCCAAACACTCGAATGTCTAATTTGTGTTCTAATAACGAGCTCTTACCATAGACAATAGATCCTGAGAATATCCTGGATCTATGGAGGAAAGCTAGGAATAACCTTAAAGCCTCTCATAGGAGAGTAAAAACGAGGTATGACCAAGGACGAAAACCCACCAATTTATAAGTTGGAGATCAGGTCACGGTTAAAAATTTTGTTCCCTCGGGCAAGATTGCCCCCAAATTTAATGGACCATGTGTAATTATGGTATTTGTCACTCCGACTACCCTTCTGGTAAGTAATCCAGTGACTGAAAGGATTTTTCGTGTCCACATTTCTCAAGTAAAACCTGTGTGAAGCCTTCCCCCCAGTTGCTTAAATGCCACCAATTTATTAAACCGTTGGATTAATTCTATTGCTTCCCTTAGGTTATTTTATAAGTGTATGTTAAGTATCATTAGGAAAACTTGTGTTCCCTTATCTATTGCGAAGTAAAGATAAGGAGGAATTCTGCCCTTTGCAGTGCATCAGAAATTATGTATTTAAACTAGTATCTATTCAGACGGTTAAGTCACATCCTAAATTTTAACTTACTGTGTTTGTTGCAAAAATGCATTTGTAAAAATCTTCCCTTCTCAGATTTCTACGCATTCTACCATAGCCGCCTCTGCCTCTAAATGTTATCAGAAACTCCATGTTGCCCCACCTCCAAAGGCGCCAGCCACGTTCTAGACAATATGTACCACCTTGTATGACAGTTGATCTGGCCACCAAATTTCGATGTTACAGTGCCATTCATTACGTCTCAGGCCACGAGCAGTCAAACTGGGAGAGATGCCGGCGCGCGGTTTGGACCCGCCTTTTTCCGACTAAGTCTCCAAACTCTATCTTCTTTGGGCCTGTCATCGTGGGAAGATGCTGGGATGCAGTACTTAACCTCCCACTCTATCCTTGGGCGGGACCTTCGCCTCTCATCAACCCAGCTTCAGCCCTCATGGTATTGAGAGCATGGTATCTCAGGGTACCCATGGAGACCGAGTATCACATCCGAACATCGGCCGCTGCGACCACACCTGCCATCAGCCCTGGGCACTAAAGCGCGGACTTGGAATACTTCGATGCTGTAATCATCCCAACTCTTCTACAGGAAACCAAAACGAACAAAAAACAAACAAGAAAGGACTCTTAACCAAGATATACTCAAGATTGCCAAAATGTCAATGTTTCCAAATCCTATTGTGCTTCAAGATTTCAAAACTGTTCACTCCAGTGTAAAACCTTAGGGAAGGAGGTCTGTACCAGGGGTACACCTTCGCCGGCTATTTAAACTGCGCGCTTTCTCTATGGCCATCTATGTCAGTGAACATGAACTTTTAATAACGTTCAGAAACATTCTTCTCCGAAGGTTAGAGGGCTCTACCATCTATTTTCTAGCGTCATCTAATGGATAAACAAAAAATAATTGCAGAAGATATTATTGGTATTGTAGTTGGAAAAACTTTTTTTCTCATGATTGCTTTTTTAATATATCGAAGTTGCCAACACTTCACCTGGTTCCTCCTATACTGTAGTCGGCCTAAAACGTGCCTGTAACTATGTTCTCTAGCCAATCAAACCCGAGGGTGTGTGTATGGAAATTTAGTCTATCAGAACTCCGCATTTTAATTTAATCTGGAACTTTCCCCTACGGAGCTATTTGAGCAGAACACTTTAGGGCCGTTTGTTTGATTTGCTCCGATTACTGAGAGTGCGACTTGACGGTAGCTGAGGACGAAGAAGCAGGGTAGGGCCGGCTTGAAGAAGATCCAGCGCTAAAAGCTAATGGCAGAATTTACCTAACCATGTGATTGTGCCTGCGGGTAGTTCGAGGGTAAGGTTTTTGTAGTTTTCTTAATCTTTTCTTTAGGAGCTGAAATGTAGGACCTTCTGCGCATTCTTCGGGCTCAATTTATATTACCTACTGGGAAAATATTAATTTAAGAGAGCACGAGTGGTGACCCTCGGATCTCTCCTCTTCAAATTTTGAGCTGGGTGACTGAAGTTTTCAACCTCTAAATTTTGGAAATCTTGTCTTGGTTTTTAAATTCCCCCCCCCCTTTAGTCACCCTTTTTAGTATGGGTTTAGCCTTTGCAGCAGTGGGCCTTAAGCCCACGTAGGTTCTGGTCTCTTCCACAATGTTCGCTAAGGAGTGCTGGTGTTTCGCCTTCTTTCCTTTTCTTAATGGCCTGTTGTGTGTAACCTTTCCTTTTTATTCTTAAGGCCTTGTAGTATGGGTAATATGTCCCTATATATTCTTTATAGTTATAAGGGTAACCGTGTACGTTTTGGTACCCTTTGGGAACTAATTGTGGAACTTTGTAATATATAAGCCCACCGTGGAGCAACCAGTGTATGAACACTTTGAAGTGGGATCACCCTAGGATTACTGAGTGTAACTTAGATTGTAAATAACAACCAATTGCTTGATTACGGCTAGGATCTCTTGTATGTTGGAGTTGAGACTCCTATAATATTGTATCTGCTCGGAGCAACTATGCTCTTTCATATGTCGGTTAATGACTGGGAGTTCTCTTAATTCATTTTGTACCTGATTAAGATCTTCTAAGTCCAATACATGAATGGAGTTGACGAGCAGGTTGTTAATATAAATACCAAGTTATATTTCAACTATTCCCTGTTATGTCATTAAATTTCTCCCCCTGAATTTTAAGAAAGGATAGAAAGAAATTTTCCCATTTTTGTTATAGTAAATGTTTGCTGTAAATGATCCCCTGTTCAGCCACTCAACCCAGGCGCTCCCTGTTCCACTGTGAGCCACGGAATCGGGGTAACAACAACAACAACAAACAATAAGCCCGCGGCGCAAAAGCCCATTAGGGCACTGATCTGCCAAGACAGCTGCTGCCCATCCAGGTGGCTTGCAGATACTAGAGTACGTCATGTGTCAGCTTGAGAATATCCTCGGCCGTACTGTTTGGTTTCTTTGACCGGGTCCGCTATCTCTCTTACTAACAGATCTGTAGTTTATCCCACGACGGCTGAGTAAATCCCATAGCAGCCCTAAATCTAGAACTAAAATCTGGACTGGGCGGGAATAGAATCGGGGCATCCGGCTATGAGGCAGGCTTAACAGCATGTAAATTAAGACAGGCAGAAATTTTATCTTGAAATGGGATCGCTAATGAGTAGTATACTTTGGGGGATTCTGTCGCATCCGGAATCCAGCGACCCCTGGACGAGGCCTAATCCGGTGAGTGACGTGATAGTGCGGTGCGGGCTGCTAGCTAAGAGCGACAGAACTACTCTAATGTGCCAGTAACTAACAAGGATAACCGGGCGAGTTGACCGTGCGGTTAGGAGCGCCCAGTAGTGAGTTTGCATCCGGGAGATAGTGGATTCCAATCCCACTGTCGGCAGCTCTGAAGATGGTTTTCCGTGGTTTCCCATTTTCACACCAGGCAAATGCTGAGGCTGTACCTTAATTAAAGCCACGGCCGCTTCCTTCCCATTCCTAGACCTTTCCTATCCCATCGTCGCCATAAGACCTATCTTTGTCGGAGCGACGTAAAACAAGTAGCTAAAAACTAACAAGGATATTTCATTTAAGCACTTCTACATGCAGTTGTGTGATACAAGGATCTAAACAACCTTCTCGCTGCTTCTGCTGATATTATTATTATTATTATTATTATTATTATTATTATTATTATTATTATTATTATTATTATTATTATTATTATTATTATTATTATTATTATTATTATTATAACATCAATAGTCAAGGTATTTTGACAAAGCCCACTGTCGTCTCCTTCAGCGGACACGGGAGAGGAGATATTTGAAGAGACCATGCCGTAACATGAATGCAGACGATGTTGGTATTGGGCTCATCAGAAGCTAATCAAAGATTGGTCGGTATTTGAGTGAGCGGTTCTTAAATGCTGTGTCGCTAATGAAGGCGGGCGAGCGACGCGCTCTGCCCGGAACAAATTAGCGAGCAAACACGAGATAATGATGAGTTATGGCGTCCGGAAGGTGTCACACAAGCACTTCACTTATTAGGACGAGCACCACAATCGATTGCGTCCACAGCATCATGCTGACCCTTACCGATGGCCAGGCAAGTTATTTTTATATGAGACACGTATAGGCCGTTTCAAATATGGTATATACTAACAAACTATTAAGAGTTTTGTGAAGATAGAGTCTGTACTTCTCTTATTATTACACTGATATTATTTGATTAAGAACAAAGACGTGAAAACCTCGAAGTATTGAAACTCTTATTCTTGTTATCCTTTTCATCTCCTCTTGATAGTTTGACATCTTATGACGACCCTAAATAACCTGAAAATATAAGAGATATGGTTTTGATCAACAAAGCTGGCTAAGTAGCGAAGATAACAAGGCACTCGCCACCCGTGCTTACATGATTAATTATTATTATTATTATTATTATTATTATTATTATTATTATTATTATTATTATTATTATTATTATTATTATTATTATTATTATTATTATTATTATTATTATTATTATTATTATTATTATTAAAGACCTATGGAAGCACTGTATACACTGTAACAACTGATTCAATTGGATACACTTGATTAAAGTTCTGTGAAGTTGGAGTCTGTGATTCTCTTATTATTACACTAATATTATTTGATTAAGAACAAATTAAGAACATTGCAGTTGAGAGATAACGAAGGCAATGTTTGCTTACAGCAGACTAATATAGCAATGAAATTAAATCAAAACATTAATGATATAAATACAAGGAATACAACAATTTATTATTACACGAAAACTACGTATTACATAGAATCATATCAAACCAAAAAATAATGATAACAAAAGAACACAAACTTTAAAACAAGAAACTAAAAATCTACGTCAAAAATTAATTACGGGTAGTAGAACATAATAATGATAAACAATCACTTAGAAATTTATATGAAATGTAGGCTTATAGAAAACGTCATATTTCTCTACGGAGTCGGGTATGAAATGAGATGAAACTTCGTAGCGAGATTTACAACCGGATGCCCTTCCTGACGCCAACCTCATCAGAGGAGTTAATGAGATGAAATGAATGGCGTGATATAAGATAGTACGAAGGGAGCGGGTGAAACTCGGTGCTGTCACATAGCCTACTCCTGTCGAATAGCACCAAGGGGTCTGCTCAAAGCTTTACGTCTCCATCCACCATCAACAGCGTCATATGCGCTCACTCCATATGAGCATCGCGGAGAGGTCGGGAATTTAATCCAAGCTTTTGGCACGCTGTCTAGTGATTAGAAATTTCATAGCACCACCTCCCCTACCCAGACGGCCAACATACTGGTAGTGGACATTTTTCCGACCAACGGGACTCGAACCGGCTAATCACGGTGTCAGACCATGTAGATCTCACGCCTTAACGATCAAGGCCACCAGGCGGGTTCCTGATGGCGCAGCGATACGACCAGGAAATTCTGCGACCGTGTGTGCTTCCCTTTCTTTTTTGCTAGTGGCTTTACGTCGCACCGAAACAGATAGGTCTTATGGCGACGATGAGATAGGAACGGCCTAGGAGTTGGAAGGAAGCGACCATGGCCTTTATTAAGGTACAGCCCCAGCATTGCCTGGTGTGAAAATGGAAAACCACGGAAAACCATCTTCAGGGCTGCCGACAGTGGGCTTCAAACCCACTATCTCCCGGATGCAAGCTCACAGCCGCGTGCCTCTAACCGCACGGTCAACTCGCCAGGTCTTCCCTTTCTGGTGCAGCTCGACAACCCCATTTTCCAGCAGGATAGTGCCAAACCTCACACAGCCTATAGAAAATAACTTAGCAACATACGCTTACACGTAACCTAGTTAAGTTATTACAATGCATTAATTATGGAATTCACTCAAAACTACACAGTATAACTTGAATAATATTCTGCGACCGTGTGTGCTTCCCTTTCTTTTTTGCTAGTGGCTTTACGTCGCACCGAAACAGATAGGTCTTATGGCGACGATGAGATAGGAACGGCCTAGGAGTTGGAAGGAAGCGACCATGGCCTTAATTAAGGTACAGTTATCATTGCAGTTACAGTTAAGTTCAGTCGGTTGGCATTTAAGAGTGCATAAAAGCACACAGAAATCTCCGGCAGGTCTTCAAGATCTTTAAAATTGACAAAATGTGTAGTTATTAGAGAGTGTGTAGGAGATCGTGGGTTGGAATCCAGTTAACGCATGAACAATGGAAAATCACGTCTGATGGTTCCTATCCCAAGTAATACTATAAATCTCTAGGCTAACGGTAACGTGAAATATTAATAACAACTAAAATAATAATGATATTGGTTTGACGTCCCATCCCTTTTGCGGTTCTTAGAGGTGCCGGGATAACTGAAGTTTGTCCCATGGGAGTGCTTTTACATACATACATACATACATACATACATACATACATACATACATACATACATACATACATACATACATACATACATACATACATACATACATACATACATACATACATACATACATACATACATACATACATACATACATACATACATACATACATACATACATACATACATACATACATACATACATACATACATACATACATACATACATACATACATACATACATACATACATACATACATACATACATACATACATACATACATACATACATACATACATACATACATACATACATACATACATACATACATACATACATACATACATACATACATACATACATACATACATACATACATACATACATACATACATACATACATACATACATACATACATACATACATACATACATACATACATACATACATACATACATACATACATACATACATACATACATACATACATACATACATACATACATACATACATACATACATTACATACATACATACATACATACATACATACATACATACATACATACATACATACATACATACATACATACATACATACATACATACATCTTCAATACGCCTCTGAGCGTTCGGTCTAAAAGCCTCTGTTACTTAACCATGCGTTTCCACATTAACGTGCCAGTAACTCTAACAATAGGAGGCTGGCATATGAGAGCACCCCCGAATACCACTGCCGAGCCAGGATGGCATTCGGCAACTTGGGCTTAGAAGGTCATCGCCTGAGCCACTCATACGGCAACATGATATGAAGTCAAAGAAAGCCAGAAGCATGTCTCTCATAAATCACATGATCGACTGACGCTTAGGTTTTACAAGCATAACATTTTTAAAATGTGTCAGTTTAATAGAAAGGGAACTATAATGAGTCTATTACATTGGAGAGTTAAGTTTTAAGGAAGATGTTATGAAAAATGAGGCACTGAATCAAAGAAGAACGTGAGTTAGCTGAAGAGGGAATATTGATGAAGGAGGCCATCATGGCACTTAGATCATTACAAGAATCCTCTTAAAACAATAATAACCACCATCATCACCACAACTTTACTAGAAAGGAGACTAGAACTGAATGGAGATACGTTGTCTTCGTAGATCTCGAAAAAGCGTTTGATAATGACTAATAAAAAAAGATAGAGAAAACATACATTTGGATTGGAAGGACAGGAGAATGATTATAAAACTATTTGCAAAACAAAGAAATATATAGAAATCAATGGACAACAACGTAAAGCAGATACTAGGAAAGGAGAAAGGCAAGGAACCTCACTGTCACCATATCTATTAAATCTAATGATTGAGAATGGCATAAAAGTTTACAAATCAAAAACATCTGGAATTAAGATTAATGGAAATGATATACACTGTATAAAATTCGCAGATGACTTTGCAATTTTGTGGACAGTGAAAAACATATGGATTTAAAAAACTAATATAATGCATTCTAACAGAATTGTAATTAAATATTAACTCAAATAAAACAGAAAACATTACTGTGAGTAAAACAAGAGAGAAAGACACAAATATAATAATAATAATAATAATAATAATAATAATAATAATAATAATAATAATAATAATAATAATAATAATAATAATTAGGAAGTTGACATGTTCTTTTACCTATGCACCATCATTACTAATGGCAACTAATGTAGCATAGAAATAAGAAAACGTGTTACACTGGTTAAAAGAGCATTTACAGAAAAAGTTATTGATCAAGAAATCTCATTCTATCAACAAAAGGAAACTGTTTGTAAATACATTTATTTGGAGTGTGCTTTTGTATGGCTGTAATACCTAAAGTATGAAAAAAAAAAACATAGAAATCTTAAAAACGTAGATATGGAGATGGATGTAAGAGGAACCTGTTGGACAAACAAAACGAAGTTCTAAAAGAAGTAGATAAACAGATACCACACAGAAACAATAGAGAGAAGAAAAACAAAACTCTGGGGCCAAATACCCGAATGTAAGCTCACCTCACAGCTGCGCAACGCTAATCGCATGGCCACTTGCTCGGTAAAACAATTATTTATTTATACGTAGTACAGACATTAAGTTTTGAGAATTGACGCCCAGAGAACAGGCACCCGAACGATTCTGTGTGTTGCACACAATGCCGCATTACACGACGTACACCTACACAGAACCACATCCACCCTCAAAATAGTCGCCGTTGGCCGTTAAGCACGTCTACCAACGTTGGTATAGTTGCTGGAAGCACCGCTGAAAGCAGTTGGCAGGAGGGTCCCGTATGGCTTCTCTTGTGGCCGTCATGACCTCTTCGGACAACTGAAATCTGCGCCCACGTAGGAGTGCTTTCAGGCGAGGAAAGAGAAAAAATCGCATGGCGCGAGACCAGGTGAGTACGGAGGGTGTGGCAAAACTGTCACCTGTTGTTTTGCAAGTTCCTCTCGGACAAGGACAGAGCCATGTACAGGGGCGTTGTCGTGTAGCAACAGCCAATTCTTAGTACGCCAAAATCCAGGTCGTTTAAACCGAATTGCATCGCGTAAACGGCCAAGGATCTTCTTGTAGCTGTTGCACCGTGGGAGGAATTCCATGTGAACGATTCCATCTGAATCAAAAAACAGTTCCAGCATCACCCTGCCTTTTGGCTGTCTTGTCGTGGTTTTCTTCTGTCGTGGTGATGATGGCGTTTTCCAGGTAGCGGATTGTCGTTTCAGTTGCGGATCGTAAAGGAAACGCCATGTTTCGTCTCCAGGTATTGTCCGGTTGAGAAACGTCGGATCATTGTTAGCACTACTGATGAGGTCACCACAAATCATCATGCGATCATCACGTAGGTCTTGCGACATGATTCATGGCACACTGTGCTGGGTAACACGAGATATGTTGAGGTTATCTCTCAGACTTTTGTGGCAAGTACTATGGCTGACATTTATTACTGCTGCGAGATCGTCTACCGATTGGAAGCAGTTAGTACGCACTAACGTTGCAACTTCTTGGATCTTGCGTTCCGTTCGAACTGTTTGTAGCCGACCAGTACGCACATAAACTTTCAAACTGTTCCGTCTTTGCACAAAACGTCGGTGCCACCTAAACACAACCCTGCAACTCAATGCGTCCTCGTCGTAAACCTGCTGCATCAATTCAAACGTTTTGGCAGCGGTTTTGCCTAATTTCTGGCAGAACTTGATGTTTGCCCGTTGTTCAAATTGTGACATCTCAAGGTCCGACAGGCGCATTCAAATCACCGTCACAACAACGACCGTACGTCTGCTTCCAGTGCATGCACTTAACTGTCTCTTGCAGGGACGAGAGTCCTACATGGCACCAAACCACGGCGCCACCTATGCGCTATAGTGCACCACAGCGCCATCATGCGGTCAGTCTCAAACCCCATAGTGTAACAGGTCTGCAGAGTACGGGGTGTCGTGTGGTCAGCACGAAGAATCCTCTCGGCCGTTATGCCTGGTTTGGTTTTCTAGGCTGTATTTATTTATATAATTGTATTAAATAATCTCCTCTTCGAACCTTTTTCACAATCGCCATTTATATAAAAGAACACAAAAGAAATGGAATTCGCTGATTTGTCTTGCAAGAAATCGATAACGGTGACTGCCCCTCTGTATATGGTGACGGATAGAATGTTATTGAACTACAAGCCAGAATTTTTGCACATGATGATATCGTAATTGTAATTTATAGCAAAACGTTCACTTCTGTGAAAGATATCACTTTCTCGAAAGTTGCCATTCTTAATTAATTAATTAATTTGAAAGTCATTGAGCTTATACCTCGTAATTCTAAAGCATACACTAGCAACAACAAATTAATACTGAAGATGCAAACTAACTACTTCAATTTCTTACATAATTCTTGAATTCCTTGGAATTAATGATTTGAGTCCAGATATTCTTATTCCAAAATTGGAGCCAGATTAGGGCCTAATTCTAAGAAGTATGTACGAAAATTGTTTAAATGAATATATACATTTGCTATTTGGTTTACGTCGCACCGACACAGACAGGTCTTATAGCGACGATTAAGTGAAAATAAAGGTGCACAGATAGCTCTGATCGCTCGAATTCACTTAACAATATCCGATAAAACATTTCCATTTTCTTTCAAGAGGCATCAGTTTTCATTTCGCTTGATATTTTGTATCATGGTCAATAAACCTCACGGAAATGAAGGTCCCAGATTAGCCATGGCCAGTCAAATGTTGCAATGACAAGAGAGCGATATTTTCAAGTTGCAATAGTGGTGAATGGGGTTTGACGTACAAGGAATGCACCGAGAAATGGGCTGCGTGATTTGAGTCACATAGCTATCAACTTGCATTCGGGGGATACTGATTATGTACAACCCTTCATAATCCCCTGATACTGACACAGGAGAGACGTGCCATTGGATGAAAGATAACTTAGATGGCAATAATAATAATAATAATAATAATAATAATAATAATAATAATAATAATAATAATAATAATAATAATAATAATATGCAATAAATTTTAAGGTCACAAAAACTTCTTTCGAAAATGTAGGCGTTCTTTATATATTTCGACCTCCTGAATTCGAAAATGATACGGAAAACATCGTATCACCCACAGTTTTTGCACAAATCGCATAAATTTGTAATTAATGGTAATGCATTTTAATGGTATTATAATAATATTCTGATTGATATTCTGAGCTTCATATGGGGTTTTCATGTTTATTATAATATACATGAAAACACCATATGAAGCTCAGAAGCGGTACATCGCTTTCAACTGTTCAACACTAATAATGTTATTTGTTTTGCGTCCCGTTAACTACTCTTTTACGGTTTTCGGAGACGCCGAGGTGCCGGAATTTAGTCCCGCAGGAATTCTTTTTACGTGCCAGTAAATCTACCGACACGACGCTGACGTATTTGAGCACCTTCAAATACCACCGGCCTGAGCCAGGATCGCACCTGCCAAGTTGGCGTCAGAAGGCCAGCGCCTTAACCGTCTGAGCCACTCAGCCCGGCCTGTTCAACACTTGCGCTCCTAATGACACGTAGCGAACTGTCACGTTGGAAATGACGCTGCCCTTCCGTCACTGTGTTGTGTTTGTGGAAGGAAGTGCGTGTTAGTCTTAGTGCAGAATGTTCACCCGAGGTTGTGTAAACTTTCCTAACAGTTTTTGTTATATGTATGGTGAACTTGTGGTGAAAAAGGACCGAAGAAACATTACTACTTTCGTGAAAAAGGTCTACCATGCCTATTTCGGAGTGAAACTCGGCGACATCGATAAACCATGGGCTCCACAGGTCGTGTGCATAGTGTGTGTAGAAGATTTACGACAGTGGGTGGCAGGAAAGAAGTCATTACGATTTGGCATCCCTACGGTCTGGCGAGAGCAACAGGATCACATCGATGACTGTTACTTCTGCTCTTGTAAGATAACTGGTTTCAACAAGAAAAAAAAGAAGATTATTGAGTATCCGAACAACGTTCGCTCAGCTATTCGTCCTATTCCACATGGCCCGGATTTATCTACACCACAGCCTCCGTAGGCATTAGATAGGGATGACAGTGATGACATGGATGCCGTGCAGGAGACGGATGACACTGACTTTGAAGTAGGCACAGATGAGGCCCAGATCTAAATGATTCAGTCCGTGATCTGGGACTGTCAAAGGATAAAGCAGAGCTCCTAGGGTCAAGACTGCGTGAAAGACATTTCTTAGCACCCGGAACGTCCGTTACATTTTATAGAAAAAGGGACTTGATATTTACGCAATACTTTTCTCAAAATGACGTGTTAGTGTACTGCAATGATATAGAAGGTTTGATGGGTCAGTTTAACATTCCGTACGCAGCCGGTGACTGGAGACTGTTCATTGATTCATTTAAAAGAAGCCTGAAGGCCGTTCTGCTGCACAATAGTAACATGCATGCCTCAATATCTGTCGACCATTCTGTGCACCTGAAGGAAACATTCGACAACATAAAGGTGCTTCTTACTACCATTCATTATGAGTCACAATTGGATGGTGTGTGGTGATTTGAAAGTGTTGGGTATTCTTCTAGGACAACAGACAGGATATACCAAGTTTCCTTGTTTCATCTGTGAATGGGACAGTCGTGCCCTTGACAAACATTGGGAGTAAAAGCAGTGGCCCCGAAGGTTGGAGTTGGTTCCAGGGGACAAAAACATCAAGTATGACCCTCTAGCGGAAAGAGACAGAATAATCTTGCCACCTCTGCACCTCAAACTGGGCATAATGAAGCAGTTTGTCAAAGCATTACCTAGGTGTGGCAACTGTTTCAAATATCTATGTAACATGTTCACCAACCTGTCAGATGCTAAGCTGAAGGAGGGTGTGTTCAATGGTCCCGATATTCGGAAAGTAATGCTAGATGAACATTACCTTAATTCAATGAATGCCGTGGAACGAGAAGCCTGGACTGCCTTTAAGTGTGTGGTTCAAAACTTCCTGGGAAACAATCGCAACCAGAGTATGTCGACATAGTGGAGAATATGCTGACGAAGTTGAAAATGCTGGGATGCTCAATGAGTTTTAATTTACATTTTTTACATTCTCATCTTGACTTTTTTCCTCCAAACCTGGGTGCTGTAAGTGAGGAACAGGGTGAAAGGTTCCATCAGGATATAAAGGACATGGAACGACGATATCAGGGAACTGGGGATGTTCGGATGATGGGCAGCTACTGCTGGATGCTTCACCGTGAGCACACAGAAATACTAAATAAGAGGAAAAGTAGGGGCCACGCCATGACAACTAAGAAAACACGAAATGAATTACGTTAGTGCATGTTTTTACCACATCCTCTGTATGCATCTGTTCACTGTGTGCTTATTTCAATATGTTGTTGGTTTAAACTTGTATTCTAGTTCAGCACGATTCGTGTGCCATATACATATGTACTACTTCAATTTGTGATATCATTATTAACAAAGTATACGTTTTGTGCCAAAACTGTGGGTGATACGATATTTTCAGTGTCATTCTTTAATTCAGGAGGCAGAAATACATAAAGTACATAAAAAAGTTTTTTCCCTCTTGCATAGTGTAATAATAATAATAATAATAATAATAATAATAATAATAATAATAATAATAATAATAATAATAATAATAATAATAATAATAATAATAATAATAATAATAATCCATCATCTAAAGGCTAAGCCTTGCCGCTGCAGCCACATCCCACGGTCTTCAGCAGTCCTCTTCATCGTGACATAGGAAGCAAAACCCAGCTGAGTGCTTATGTTCCTAAGGTATGAGAGACGTGGTCTTCCTCTCGACTTCTTCCCTAGGACCTTTCCTTTGAAGACATTCCGGAGAAAGGTGTCATGTCGTAGGATGTGTCCAAGAAAATTAGCTTTCCTTTGCTCTATTGAATAAATTAATAATAATAATACTAATAATAATAGTGATAATAAATTACCTGGCACTAGAGGCCTCGAAGCGCCTTTGGCCTGCTAAGCGACCGCTGCTCAGCCCGTAGGCCTGCAGATTATGAAGTGACGCGTTGCGTCGTTAGCGTGACGAATCCTCTCAATAGTTATTCTTGGCTCCCAAGACCGGGGATATCAACTCACCGTCATATAGCTCCTCAATATTGTAATTGCGTAGGTTGAGTGGACCTCCAACCAGCCCTCAGGTCCATGTAAAAATATGAAATGGCCGGGAATCTAACCCAGGGCCTCCGGGTAAGAAGAAGGCACGCTACCCTTATACCACGGATCTGGCATAATAATAATAATAATAATAATAATAATAATAATAATAATAATAATAATAATAATAATAATAATAATAATAATGACGTGTATTTCGAGGTATTTCGAGTTGATGGATAAGGCCCTACGTAAGATGAATTCTAATGCTGACGGCGGCACAAACACCCAGCCCTCGAGCTAGAGGAATTAATGAATGAAATTTAAAATCCCTGACCCGGCCAGGAATCGAACCCGGGACATTTTGGAACAAAAGCCAGCATGCTAACCATTTAGTCGAAATAATAATAATAATAATAATAATAATAATAATAGACCTAATAATAATAATAATAACAATAATAACAATAATAATAATTTTCATCATCACCTCAGTTTTGTGTAGAGACGCTGGAGAACCCACGTTCAGTTTAGGACTTTAGTCGAAAATTTCAGGGCGAATAGCCTTTCTACAGGTTATAATGAAAGCCCACCTGATGTCACCGGGTTTGGAGTCGGGTGGTTAGACCATAGCACCAACATGCCCTCGATGATGGTGATGATGATGATGATAGACTATAATAATAATAATAATAATAATAATAATAATAATAATAATAATAATAATAATAATAATAATAATAATAATAATAATAATAATAATAATAATAGATTATACAATTTCTTTGGAAGTCTTCTTTCCTGACCTTTTATCAAATATTTTGGGTCAGCACTACATGCAGATTTGACCTAGTTTTAAAATAGAAATTATTCAGTATTCTGATTGGCCTCCAGCTTCTAAAGGAAACAACGGGCTGTCATCTTCACCTGCTTTGCCTACAAAGATTACTTGCTTTACAAAGTGAAGTCGTTCTGTTGTGGATGACAGGCCGTGTTCGCCACTTGTACGAAAGTAGCTCAAATTAATCATCGCAGCTCCCTTAGACAAACCGACACCTTGACGTCATTAACCCACTGAACTGACATAAATATCACACACTGACAACTTCTCGATACATTGGCGGTTTTTTTAAATAACACACGCGGATGCAAAAAACAAGGAAGACAAGATGAGGGTCTGCAAAGAATGCATACACCCGATCTGAACCATACGGCAACCTAACATGTGCAACCCAGGTGAGGAGGCTTCTTCAAGACACAACAGTCAGGTCTCGACCGTGAACAAAGAACACACCACTTTCGAGAAGATAATGAAGATAAATATTAGTTTAGCCTTATTAAAAAGGTGTCCCCGGGAATGAAGTAATGTGAATACTTTCGCTACCAGAGTCACTGTTCTCTGCCATTTCCAATGAAGACCACACTTTTCTGTGTGTTTAACGTCCTCATAACTCATCGTTCTTTCGGCGACGGTGAAATAGAATAGGCCTAGAACTGGGAAGGTAGCAGCTTTCGCCTTAGGTATTGTACAGCCCCGGCATTTGCCATCTGTATAAACGAGAAACCACGAGAAACCATTTTCAGTACAGCCAACAATGGGGATCGAACCCAACATCTCCCGATATCAGCTGACAGGTGATCTATTAGCACACTAAGTTCAGTCACCATTTTCCTTCTTGACGTTACTTAATAATAATAATAATAATAATAATAATAATAATAATAATAATAATAATAATAATAATAATAATAATAATAATAATAATAATAATAATAATAATCACTGAGGCGCGTAGTTGTGAGCTTGCATTCGGGAGATAGTGGGTTCGAGCCCCACTGTCGACAGCCCTAAAGATGGTTTTCCGTGCTTTCCCATTTTCACACCAGGCAATTAAGGCTACGACCGTTGCCTTCCCACTCCTATAGGCCTTTCCTCTCCCATCGCCGTTATGAGACCTATCTGTGTCGGTGTGACGTAAAGCAAATTCTAAATAATAATCACCATCATCATCACCACCACCACCACGTGAGTCTGCTAGCATTCGGGAGATAGTGGATTCGAACCCCACCGTCGGCAGCACTGAAGATTGTTTTCCGTGATTTCTCATTCTCATTAACTCTATAAGGACCACGACAGGCGGGGACGTTCCAAGGCCCACAGTCAAAATAAATTATTTTTTGTAAAGAAATATATTTGCAATAGTTGTACAGAAATTATATTATTATTTGGGGTGATAACTACCATAATATAAATAACGTTGAAGTTTTTTCTTACTTAAAATGGTAATCAAACCGCCATGGGCCTGCGAGTCCCTCGCTTGGTTCAAATGGAGACCAATTTGTCTACTTATAAATACCAGTGATTTTCACATCAACCTTGACCAAGTAGGTTCTAATAATGCACAAAACATGGCAACAATGGTAATAAAATCAAGAATGACAACAACCAGATTACTGAAGCAACAAGACTGGTTATTGTTAGATTAGCAATTATGTGTCTTTGTAACGTTACAGATAATATGGCCCGTTTACGTATTGTTCCTTAGGTGATGTGTAAGCTGTGAGTCAACATGAGTTGAATAAATCAGTGACTTGGTTCTAAAAGGGCCAATGTCAAAAAACCTGTTTTTGAGCTATGAGCATTTGAAGTTGTGCTTATAATTTTCCAATTACTTTTTTCAACAAGTACAAATAACGTTATACTTTCTTTATGGAAGTCACCTGATTAAACGCTATTTTTTTCGATCGTATTCTTTAAAATTTGCCAGGTCTCTAATATTTACTGGTAATCTAACATTATTGGCAAGGGCTTATTTAATTAAACGTTAACTGTTCGTTTAGTACTTAACAGAGACATTGGCCCTTGTAACATGTTGCAAGCCAGGATAAAACGCGTTTGTATCAGTTAATATCTCAATTTCGATTAAAAAAAATGACATTAGCCCTTTTAGAACCAAGCCACAGAAATTTAGCATTAAAGACATAAAGAGAATGCTGAAAGGCGGACGACGTGGAGCAAAATATTTTTATTTCTTCAAGCTTTTTTTTTTTGCTAGTTGCTTTACGTCGCACCGACACAGATAGGTCTTATGGCGACGATGGGACGGGAAAGGGCTAGGAGTGGGAAGGAAGCGGCCGTGGCCTTAATTAAGGTACAGCCCCAGCATTTGCCTGGTGTGAAAATGGGAAACCACGGAAAACCATTTTCAGGGCTGCCGACAGTGGGGTTCGAACCTACTATCTCCCGAATACTGAATACTGGCCGCACTTAAGCGACGTCAGCTATCGAGCTCGGTATTTCTTCAAGCAAAGAAATTCCTGTGTGATGTGCGTCCGTGACTAATATTTGGGTACATTTAATTTTGGGGTCAAATGATGTTAATAGTGTGGATGATTATGAAAATGACGGATATTCCTTGTGAAGCAAACAATAAAACTGTAATTTAAAAAAATACTCGGGAAATAACGCTGACCGACAAGAAAGATATTCGTGATTGATTTGTGTTTATGAGCAATATCTTGGCGAACTGAATTTCACAGTAATATTTTATACTGAAGTTTCCCTTACAAATTATTCATTAAATACTGTTTCATAATTTATGTCCG
Source organism: Anabrus simplex (assembly GCF_040414725.1). Taxonomy (NCBI): domain Eukaryota; kingdom Metazoa; phylum Arthropoda; class Insecta; order Orthoptera; family Tettigoniidae; genus Anabrus; species Anabrus simplex. Next base: position 333,545,272 of record NC_090265.1, read on the forward strand.
TAGCATCCGCGTTTATTACATGTTTCCTAGAAGGGCCTCAGAAGCCCCCCTTGGTCCTTCGTGTAACAACCAAACCTTCGTCCTTGTAGGGTTAAGGCCACGGTCGCTTCCTCCACAGTCCTAGCTCTTTCCAATCCACCGTCTCCATAAGACCTATCTGGGTCGGTACGACGTAAAGCAAAATGTAAATAACTAAATAAATATAATAATAATAATAATAATAATAATAATAATAATAATAATAATAATAATAATAATAATAATAATAATGGTTCATGGTGTGGGTTACTGTAGTCACGTCCTAGTTCGTGAATCATGGGCAACGGCTGAGTGGCCTAGTAAGTGGTCCTGAGAGTCGGGATACCAGTTGCTATGGAATGGGAGTGGGCATCTGGGACATATTCTGAGTCATGGCCCTCCTTGTGCTCAGGCGGCTAGGACGATACAATTCACCGGTGGTCCATAACCCGTTAGAGGAGAGATCCTCACTTGGACTATGTGCAAGTAGGGTAGCATCCTGCTTCATGAATTTACCGAGCTCAGAACATTTTAAGCAAGCCTCGGACCATGGGCGCCCGCAGGATCTTTTCCAGGGGGGGCACATTAACAATTTTCTTGAATATAAAAACCAACATAACGTCAGCAACATTAAATTGTTTACAGAAACTTCCAGTTATAACATATGCTAGATGACTGTCAGTAATATCAGTTTATGAAATAATCTGGTATGATATTAAACAATTGAACATCAACATCTTTAGAATTCCAGGGGGGGGCAAGTGCCCCCCTTGCCCCCCCTTGCGGGCGCCCATGCCTCGGACCTATGGGAGTAATGGAGTCCCACTCCCATTTGACAGGCGAGGGACTCCTTGGAAATAAATTGGCGAACGAAATGGAATTCGATGGGGAGCTATTAATACTAATGGGGCTTATGGAAGAAAGAAGGTAGAACTGGCTGAGTCAGCAAAGAGGATGCATCTGGATGTGCTAGGAGTAAGTGATATTCGGGTAAAGGGAAATAACGAGGAAGAGATAGCAGATTATAAAGTGTAGTTGACGGGTGTTAGAAAGGGAAGGGCGGAGTCTGGGGTAGGGCTCTTTATCAGGAATACTATTGCACGCAACATAGTTTCTGTTAGGCACGTAAATGAGCGAATGATGTGGGTAGATTTGTCAGTTGGAGGAATTAGGACTAGAATTGACACTCTGTATTCACCATGTGAGGGTGCAGATGACGATGAAGTTGACAAGTTTTATGAAGCATTGAGTGACATCGTGGTCAGGGCCAACAAGGACAGAATAGTGCTAATGGGCGATTTCAATTCGAGAGTTGGGAATAGAACTGAAGGATACGAAAGGGTGCTTGGTAAATGTGGGGAAGATATGGAAACTAATGGGAATGGGAAGCGTTTGCTGGACTTCTGTGCTAGTATGGGTTTAGCTGTTACGAATACATTCTTCAAGATCCACAATAGACTATATCTTAACCGACTTCGAATTCAGGAAATCTGTTAGGAATGTACGAGTTTTCCGGGGATTTTTCGATCATACAGACCACTATCTGATCTGTTGTGAACTATCTCTAGGCCTAGGGTAGAGAAAGTGAAATCTTTCTGCAAACGAATAAGGGTAGAAAATCTCCAGGACGAGGAAATTAGACAGAAGTACATGGATATGATTAGTGAGAAGTTTCGAACAGTAGACAGTAAGTAGATTCAGAATATAGAAAGTGAATGGGTGGCATACAGGGATGCTGTAGTAGAAACAGCAAGGGAATGCCTAGGAACAACTGTGTGTAAAGATGGGAAAAGGCGAACATCTTGGTAGAATGATGAAGTGAGAACAGCTTGTAAACGTAAAAAGAAGGTTTATCAGAAATGGTTCCAAAAACAAGGGCCGAGGCAGACAGGGATTTATTTGTACGTAGATGAAAGAAACAGAGCGAAACAAATAGTTGTTGAATCCAAAAAGAAGTCATGGGAAGATTTTGGCAACAACCTGGAAAGGGTAGGTCAAGCAGCAGGGAAACCTTTCTGGACAGTAATAAAGAATCTTAGGAAGGGAGGGAGTGTGACCGTTCACAACGTCACCTATAGTATGTCATGATATCCAGGAGATGAAATATGCCGTTTTCCGCGTCATTCTACGAATAAAACTGCCCAAGTCAGAATTTTTCTGCCCGCTCCAGGACTCGAGTTGCAATGTCCAGAGTCGCGCGACCCAGCTCTAGTTGCTGGTAATTAGCAGCAAGGCGGTGCAAGAGCGCTTGTACTCGAAACTCTCTCACTCCCACCGCGAGCGAGATGAAACCATACGCGTTATCACGTGACAAAGAATCTAGGTCACTAACTGAGCCCAGAGAGTAGGTCCAACGTGAAAACTAATATTATACCCTGTTTTCCTCGCTTATTCACCACTGCCAACTTAACGCATTCAACTGTTTTATTTCTGTTAATTTTCATAAATCGCAAAATACCCAATGGATAATTAAGCGCAAACATTCATTTGAATCAGGGAATTTTACGCATAATTATGGGACCGAGAAGTGCTCTACTTAACTGACAGGGCAGTAACTGCGCTGTAAACAAGGGCGCGTCTTAATGACTAACAGATGTTGGGCCCTAACCGTGCCAAGGAACACAAGGAATCCCCTGTGCTCGTCATCATTCACCGCCAGAGATTAAAGGACGCTTGTAAGATTGCTTCAAAACCTACGAAGTTATTTTAATAACAGTCACTCAGTGGAGATGGGAATACAGGAGCTACATTTCGATACCCCGTTCGTCACTGTACGTTGCATATTAACGGATTAATGTGTGAGAAAGGATTGCATTTTTCCCCCACCATCAGCATTCGGGTCTCTAGCGTAGCGCGCCTATATATTCATGAGCTGAGAAGGAGACACCATCCAGTGTATTCTCAATGTGACGCCAGCACGGTAGTATTTCGTGGTGGTTTGTGTATGAGTCGTTTGTGAAGAAATAATCTTGTAATTTGAGCAGTGTTATGCAGATTCATTAAACCCTGTGAACATCTGCGAAAATACCCACAATTTAACTAAGTTTTTTTTTTTTTTTGCGAGTATAGTGTGTCGCTATTTAATATAGTGGGAGCAGCACGAAACCGAAATGACTGCTGTCCGTGTGTCGAAGAGGTCGTGCGTCGAGCCTCATATGTGCCGATACTAATACGGCTTAATTAACCACAATAGCCAGGTAACTCAGTGCGTGGAGTCGTGTGTGTGTGTCTCGACACAATTGAGAGATACAAAGAAAGTGCGTGAACGGCTCAGTGTCGGCATAATTAAGGGTAGTGTCACGTCTATAAAATCGATAATGCAGTTGAGAGCCTGACTTACGCATGACTAGGCGAGATAGAATATGCTTGAAGTGTGGTCGTGTGAGACGAGAAATTTTAATCCAGTAGTGACCTAACCAGTGACATTCTTTATTCAGGACCTAGAATAGCTGCATGCTGTTTATAAAAGAATAGGTACATGAGGAGGGAGCAGTGTCGGGCTACAGAGACAATACCGGCATTGGGTTGGAATGCTCGTGCTATTGAGCAGATCCAACCATATGTTCAAATTGTGGTGTGTGATAAACTAACGTATTCACTTGAGATAGTTTCCCCTCATTTACATGTCTACGTGAACGCCGGAGTGAACGCCGACGCCCATCTGAATGCCAGAATTTTGCCTGCATATTAGAGAGAACCAGACGCCTAGCTGTCTTCGCCTGGTGTAGCAGAGAACGTCGAGAACGTCATACCAGATCAAGCCGTCATGTTCGTGACCTGCCAGGAAGTCATCATGGGTCTTCACATCGCCGATGACGTGATGCAAGCAGTCTAAAATCCATGGAGTGCCTCCCTGTAAAGCTGTGAACGTGGTATCCAGAAGGCTGAGTACATTTCCAAGTATTTATTTCTTTGAAGGTCGTGTTCCATTGTAAATATGTAAATTTTTCACTTAGATATAACGTAGACTGCAAGCACGCCATTTCAGAGGGATAATAATTATAATTTCATTTTATTTGGGTCTTTTATAGAATACTTTCTTCATGGTTTGGGAACGACCATACTTTACTTCCATTTTTTTTACAAGGGTTTGATAATGCATGACGTAAATTTAAGGACCTCAGATTAATTAAGTGTGAAGTACCGTCAAGTAAAAGGGCCTGAATATTCTACGTAAGCGACTCCAGTTATCATCTTTTTACAGCCAATAGGAGTCCTCAGAGATATCTCAGTAACTGTTTTTTTTTTTTTTTTTTTTTTTTTTTCTTTTTGTACTTCACAAGCTCTTAGGAAATCCTCCTTACTAGAAATTAAAACTGCTGGAACAACGAATGGAGCATGAGATTGGGGTATATATCTTACATCGCTAATTAGTTCGCGAATGTGCAAGTTAACTTGGACCCTGATGGCAGGAGATCATCATTAGATCTGCATCGTGGTCGATGTACCGAGAGGAAATGAAATGGCTGAACAGGCTGTAGCCATAATATATATTGCGAAATGAAATGTGAAGTTCCCTTGGAATCTGTCATTAAGACACGCGAGGCGCATATCGCGATGTGAATATGTTGATTAGGCCGGATATAGGACCGTGATTTGTGTGATGCCATTTATGGCCAGTATTGAAAGAAGTGAATAGATTATTTGCCGTGAAGTCATTGCCCGAGAAGGCTAGTGGACCGCTCTTTGAAAGTGTGGCAGGGGTAGCTCCCAGCGGGAGTTTTATGAGCCCCTTTAAACGGGGGAGTGAAGGCGTTTCTTCAGTGAAATAGAACAGATACAAGTGGCGAGTTCCTTTTCCTCTCGATACAAAGATTATGTGTGCTAATTTAAATAGAGCCAACGTCGCAGAGATTCCAAATGAGCATTAAATGAAGGATCCCTCCAATTTATTTCTTTAATTATCCACAGCGTATAGGGAATTCCAGGTCAGATATACCCCGTCTCAGAAGGTCCTGAGTTCATCGCAGGAGACAGTAAAGCCTTCTGTCACAAGCGGCAGGTGAAATAAGACCACCTGCGGCCCATTATGTGTATGTGAAGTGTATATATTCTTGTCCATTTGTTGCAGGGAGTGCTATAATACTTTGTTTATGATGTCTGGTATTGAAGTCGCTAAATGCTTGTCCATAGGTAACATCGTTGTGTAAATAATGTCCTGATATATGTGTTGATAAAAATCCTAATGAAATGGGCGTGTTTGTCATACTGCATATTTGGCAACGTTTAACTCAAAGTAGTGTTGTAACGCGACTTTCAAAGGATTGGGAGTGTAAATTGCCTATTTCAGTTCATACGATACTAGCAAACTTATATCATAATTTGATGCAAATTGAATATATTAATTTTCGACAAACAAACAGGATTACAGCTGGGTATGCCTATGTTGAATAGATTTGTGTGTAAAGTGATTAGTGTAAATGTAAAGTGAAATAATTAGAGAGAAAACGCCTCTCTAAGTCTGTGGTACCGGTAGTGTAATAGTTCGAGAGGGAGCGCCTTCTTAATTTTGAATATTTAAACGTATAATGAAGTGTAGAAAAGACTACCGAACATTTAAACGTTAAGATCACCCAAGTTAATATATGTAAGGTGTTTGTATGGCATACCCATGTAAATAATGTGTTTCACTAGTATAAGTAAAAATTTATTATACAAGATATTGTCTCTCTTCTCATTAGTAATGAAATGGTATTCCTCTCATAATTAACTTTTCCCCCTACTATAGAGACTATTACTAAAGGACTTACCGCCCCATCGGACAGTCCACAGACCCGAAAATGCGATACCGACTCGGCTAGCGAACTATTCCAGTAGGGGAGGGTGAGGCTTCGACAAACCGGGCTGAGTTCGAAGCTCACCGATGGTGCTCCATTCTAACGTCATATTTATGAACAATGGTAACTGGTTTAGGTACAGATGCCTTGGAAAGGTTGCATAATTGGCGTCCCGTAACGTGTGGCCTTATTGTTGTTTGGGGCGAGCTACATATTGTTCTCGCGACGCATAATTTAGCGTCCCGTTGTTGGGGCAAGTTTGTAAAGCCCTACGGCACCATAAATATTGATATAGCCAATATTAAGGCACAAGTTCGAATACCACTACTATAAAAGGAGTACCTAAGGTAGTAGGATTATCAAATTGATTCGGTTAGAACTGAACGAATGGAAATACCAAATTTTACCCGTATATTAAATTTGCTAGAAGAGAGGAATACAAAATAGAATCAGAGCGTGTGAACGTGATAGTTAATATGGATAATGTGTCGGATGGAGCGCGTAAGCCGCTACCATAGACAGTTACGTCACGCGCAATGATATTTGAATGAGTGACTGGAATAAATTAAATCCGACGGATGTAGGGAGAAGAATGAAGAGATCGTGTACCAGGTTAAGTGGAAATATACACGATGGTCACTCAGAAGTATGGCGGACCTGGAAAAAGTTATGGAGTTGTGTAACTTCAGGGGAGCAATAAAATGACCTTCCCATTGTTGAGGATAAAATGACTGGATTGAGTTCTTCAAATTCTTCTGGTCACAGGTTCATGCCGAAGGCGATGCATTTGTAGCAGGCCTTGGTAGTTTAGGGGATTCATCCAATGTAAACAGAGTAGATATCGCGGATTAGAGTGGAAGCCTCATCACTCTTAATTTTTTTTCTCAAAATGAACAGTGCAATGTTGTCAGTTCGAGACGGGGAATTGTCTGCTAAAGCATCTTCCAGATCTCGAGGCTGAAAACATCAAATGTTTATTAAGTGCATCACATTTCTGGCACACGTAAAGTACCGAGCCCATTTAGGTCGCGGATTTAGGTAATATTTATTTTTAAAAAGGGCTACATAAATTTAATTATAAAAAAACAATATGTCGGGATAATGTTTATGAATTACGTAGGAAAATACTAGGGAAACACAAGTAATTGTTAGGAGGTGTGACGCAGCTGTTTTGAAGCTAATTTTGGCGTAAAACGACTTGGTCATTTTCAAAAATTGCACACCTTCCTAAGTTTAGGAAACTGAATCGTATGAACTGAAATACCACGAGCAGCTTAATTCAGGGGGGCACACATTTCTCAAGAAGTGAAGTATTATGGATGTGGAAAGTATTAAACAGTTGATGGCCGCCTTACTGGCCGAACAAAGTGAGAAGCAGGCAGAGCTTTTCAGGGAACAGAGTGCGAAGTTTGATGAGCGTCTTGCGAAATTGGAACAGGCTAATGCGGACAATAGGGAAAGACAGGCAGGACTTTTAAAGGAGCAGCTAAAGGCCGATAGTGAAAGACAGGCAGGACTCTTAAAGGAGCAGTTAAAGGCTGATAGTGATAGGCAGGCAGAACTATTAAATAAACTAGGACAGGCAACCACACAAATTGAAGAACGTTTAGACCAGCACAATAGTCGAGTAGGTCAGCTCACTGCACGGTTAGACGGATACGAGGCGTCGTGTAAAGCCCAAGCCGCGGAGCTCAAAGAACATGTTAACTCCCGCATTGATGACGTGACGACACGCATAGATTCCCTCGCGTTGAAGCTAGAGCAAACCAGTCGCCGTCTGGATGAGCGTACGGCCGAAATAGAAATAAAAATGACAGCTCAGGAAAGCAAAATGGAAGAAATGGAATCGAAGGTTAACGCCAGCACGGAAGCCATGATAGACCTACAAACAAGATTTGAGGACCCGTCTTTAAGGGCTGAAGAAATGGAAGGTCAGATAACGCAGGTTCGGGACAGCACAGAGACGAAGTGCAAAGAATATATCGACCAGCAGATGGACCGAGTGAAGGTTGAATTGAGGAACATTGCCGAGGAGAAGAAACAGGAAATGATCTTAGACACACTTCAAAGGGATGTAAATGGCACACCAGACTATGGTGCTATCAAAGCAGTGAATGAGGCAACAGGGCAATTGAATGTTCGACAGGAGAACGCTGCAGAAATGAAGAGAATTCAGAAGGGCATGACGAGACGACGGAAGAAGAAGAAGAAGACGGATAAGGTGAAATACCGGAGGAAGGAGAAGAAGATGAGAGAATCACCGGTAGTCCGGAAGAGTACACTTAAGGTTGGTCTTCATGAAGGCATAATCAAAGAGCTCCAGAAATTTTTAATATGGACCAAAGGAATGAACAACCTTACGAGTTATCAACGGTTATCTAGGATATTGAGAAGATGCGTCACTGAATCAGGCCGGTCGCATGACGATATTCAGTTCTTCAGGAAGAAACTAGAGAAGAAAATCGTCAATGAAAGAATACGTCAGAGAGTACTTAGAAGACACGGGAAAACAGGAAATTTTCGTCTCAACACAGTGTTCCAGACAAACTACGGACTTAAGAAGACCACTTTTACTACGGAAATTAGGGAGCGCACTAAGAAGGAGAAAATTGCTATGTCGCATGGCCAGAATGAAGTACCAGGGATGCTCAGCCCAAGACCTCGTGCTTTGGAAGTAGGGTTGAGTGAATAAGAGGAAGGATCGATACACTAATGATAAGCTACGATCCGACTTGAAATGTATATTGTGTACATATGGAATAACATTAATTTAACTAGTATAAGGAATAAAGGATATGCCATCAAAACACGCCAGAATATCAAGATGCTGAGAGACATGCGCAAAACTATAACTACATAAATGGGATCTTGTACAAATATGTGGATGATGCGCATACTCGTCTTAGAGTGGTCGTTCCACCCGCTCTCCAGGTTGACTTAATATGGTTGACGCATCACTCCATAGGACACGCTGGTGTAGACAAAGTCATGGCGACGCTTAGAGAGACCTTTACATGGCCGCAAATGAGGAGGATGACTCGTACAGTTTTAATGACTTGTGACATCTATCAACGTATTAAGCCCAACGCGTACTTACTCAAACAACCACCGAAGCCGTTGATTCCTGAGAAGCCCCGTGAACTGTTTTCCATGGACTTCTATGGTCCGCTTCCAAAGGCGACCAGGGGGCTCCAATTCATTTTGGTGTGCATGGACGTCTTCAGCAAATATGTTATGCTGTGTCCAGTGCAAAAAGCAAATACACGTACCGTTGTCAACCAGATAAGGAATAAGATCACTCCCAAGATGGGCAAACCCGATAAACTCTTAACCGATCACGGATCGCAGTTCACATCAGCCGCGTTCCGTAGAGACATGGAACAGATGGCAATTCAACACCTCATGAGTTCGATTCGACATCCTGAATCGAATCCGTCTGAAAGGATTATGAGGGAGATCGGAAAATTTTGCAGAATCTATTGCCCGAGACAGCATTGGCGGTGGGTAGATGTTGTTCCAACCATCATGGAATGCATAAACTCAACCGTACACGAATCGACAGGGCAGATTCCTAGCGTCGTGCACTTCAACGAACATCCCGAGAGACCATGGAAAGACGTCGTGCCATGTCCAGAAGATCCAAGACCATCAGTAGAGTTGAGGGTGAGAGATACGTTGGAATCTCTGAAGAAACAGGCAGAGAAGCGGTTACGACGATTGCGACGCAAACGATTCCACAGACCTCTACGCGTGGGAGAACTTGTATTGGTCAAACGTCCCGCAACTTCGGATCCACCACGGAAATTTTACCACAAATTTGCAGAGCTGTATATTGGGCCTTATCGAATAATTCAAAATTTAGAAAATAACGCGTACAAGGTACAATCCATGGATGGGACAACTGAGGCTATCTATAACGCCTCAAATCTGAAACTATACCATGTGCCAGGACAATTACCGGAGGAGAATCCAAACGATCCAGATGACCTAGAAGATGAAGGACAACCTCCAGAAGAAGACGAGGACGACGACGGAGTGGACGTCGCAGATGAAGAGGATCCTGAAGAAGAAATGGATGTAGTAAACTACATGGAACTAGAAGATCACCATTGGATGGATGATAACATTGACGAGTCGGGAGATGAAGATTGTCTAGCATGCACGGAAAGACGAGATATCATGACCCAAGAATACTTGCATATCCTTATGTCCAGATACGTTCTAAGACAAGAAAATGCCATCCTACGATACACTCACTTTTAATGATACGAGAACCATGTGATTGGTAAGAAAAATCCCTACCCGTGATTTTTCTTACTTTAAGCAGGGGAGGGATGTGACCGTTCACAACGTCACCTATAGTATGTCATGATATCCAGGAGATGAAATATGCCGTTTTCCGCGTCATTCTACGAATAAAACTGCCCAAGTCAGAATTTTTCTGCCCGCTCCAGGACTCGAGTTGCAATGTCCAGAGTCGCGCGACCCAGCTCTAGTTGCTGGTAATTAGCAGCAAGGCGGTGCAAGAGCGCTTGTACTCGAAACTCTCTCACTCCCACCGCGAGCGAGATGAAACCATACGCGTTATCACGTGACAAAGAATCTAGGTCACTAACTGAGCCCAGAGAGTAGGTCCAACGTGAAAACTAATATTATACCCTGTTTTCCTCGCTTATTCACCACTGCCAACTTAACGCATTCAACTGTTTTATTTCTGTTAATTTTCATAAATCGCAAAATACCCAATGGATAATTAAGCGCAAACATTCATTTGAATCAGGGAATTTTACGCATAATTATGGGACCGAGAAGTGCTCTACTTAACTGACAGGGCAGTAACTGCGCTGTAAACAAGGGCGCGTCTTAATGACTAACAGATGTTGGGCCCTAACCGTGCCAAGGAACACAAGGAATCCCCTGTGCTCGTCATCATTCACCGCCAGAGATTAAAGGACGCTTTTAAGATTGCTTCAAAACCTACGAAGTTATTTTAATAACAGTCACTCAGTGGAGATGGGAATACAGGAGCTACATTTTGATACCCCGTTCGTCACTGTACGTTGCATATTAACGGATCAATGTGTGAGAAAGGATTGCATTTTTCCCCCACCATCAGCATTCGGGTCTCTAGCGTAGCGCGCCTATATATTCATGAGCTGAGAAGGAGACACCATCCAGTGTATTCTCAATGTGACGCCAGCACGGTAGTATTTCGTGGTGGTTTGTGTATGAGTCGTTTGTGAAGAAATAATCTTGTAATTTGAGCAGTGTTATGCAGATTCATTAAACCCTGTGAACATCTGCGAAAATACCCACAATTTAACTAAGTTTTTTTTTTTTTTGCGAGTATAGTGTGTCGCTATTTAATATAGTGGGAGCAGCACGAAACCGAAATGACTGCTGTCCGTGTGTCGAAGAGGTCGTGCGTCGAGCCTCATATGTGCCGATACTAATACGGCTTAATTAACCACAATAGCCAGGTAACTCAGTGCGTGGAGTCGTGTGTGTGTGTCTCGACACAATTGAGAGATACAAAGAAAGTGCGTGAACGGCTCAGTGTCGGCATAATTAAGGGTAGTGTAACGTCTATAAAATCGATAATGCAGTTGAGAGCCTGACTTACGCATGACTAGGCGAGATAGAATATGCTTGAAGTGTGGTCGTGTGAGACGAGAAATTTTAATCCAGTAGTGACCTAACCAGTGACATTCTTTATTCAGGACCTAGAATAGCTGCATGCTGTTTATAAAAGAATAGGTACATGAGGAGGGAGCAGTGTCGGGCTACAGAGACAATACCGGCATTGGGTTGGAATGCTCGTGCTATTGAGCAGATCCAACCATATGTTCAAATTGTGGTGTGTGATAAACTAACGTATTCACTTGAGATAGTTTCCCCTCATTTACATGTCTACGTGAACGCCGGAGTGAACGCCGACGCCCATCTGAATGCCAGAATTTTGCCTGCATATTAGAGAGAACCAGACGCCTAGCTGTCTTCGCCTGGTGTAGCAGAGAACGTCGAGAACGTCATACCAGATCAAGCCGTCATGTTCGTGACCTGCCAGGAAGTCATCATGGGTCTTCACATCACCGATGACGTGATGCAAGCAGTCTAAAATCCATGGAGTGCCTCCCTGTAAAGCTGTGAACGTGGTATCCAGAAGGCTGAGTACATTTCCAAGTATTTATTTCTTTGAAGGTCGTGTCCCATTGTAAATATGTAAATTTTTCACTTAGATATAACGTAGACTGCAAGCACGCCATTTCAGAGGGATAATAATTATAATTTCATTTTATTTGGGTCTTTTATAGAATACTTTCTTCATGGTTTGGGAACGACCATACTTTACTTCCATTTTTTTTTACAAGGGTTTGATAATGCATGACGTAAATTTAAGGACCTCAGATTAATTAAGTGTGAAGTACCGTCAAGTAAAAGGGCCTGAATATTCTACGTAAGCGACTCCAGTTATCATCTTTTTACAGCCAATAGGAGTCCTCAGAGATATCTCAGTAACTGTTTTTTTTTTTTTTTTTTTTGTACTTCACAAGCTCTTAGGAAATCCTCCTTACTAGAAATTAAAACTGCTGGAACAACGAATGGAGCATGAGATTGGGGTATATATCTTACATCGCTAATTAGTTCGCGAATGTGCAAGTTAACTTGGACCCTGATGGCAGGAGATCATCATTAGATCTGCATCGTGGTCGATGTACCGAGAGGAAATGAAATGGCTGAACAGGCTGTAGCCATAATATATATTGCGAAATGAAATGTGAAGTTCCCTTGGAATCTGTCATTAAGACACGCGAGGCGCATATCGCGATGTGAATATGTTGATTAGGCCGGATATAGGGCCGTGATTTGTGTGATGCCATTTATGGCCAGTATTGAAAGAAGTGAATAGATTATTTGCCGTGAAGTCATTGCCCGAGAAGGCTAGTGGACCGCTCTTTGAAAGTGTGGCAGGGGTAGCTCCCAGCGGGAGTTTTATGAGCCCCTTTAAACGGGGGAGTGAAGGCGTTTCTTCAGTGAAATAGAACAGATACAAGTGGCGAGTTCCTTTTCCTCTCGATACAAAGATTATGTGTGCTAATTTAAATAGAGCCAACGTCGCAGAGATTCCAAATGAGCATTAAATGAAGGATCCCTCCAATTTATTTCTTTAATTATCCACAGCGTATAGGGAATTCCAGGTCAGATATACCCCGTCTCAGAAGGTCCTGAGTTCATCGCAGGAGACAGTAAAGCCTTCTGTCACAAGCGGCAGGTGAAATAAGACCACCTGCGGCCCATTATGTGTATGTGAAGTGTATATATTCTTGTCCATTTGTTGCAGGGAGTGCTATAATACTTTGTTTATGATGTCTGGTATTGAAGTCGCTAAATGCTTGTCCATAGGTAACATCGTTGTGTAAATAATGTCCTGATATATGTGTTGATAAAAATCCTAATGAAATGGGCGTGTTTGTCATACTGCATATTTGGCAACGTTTAACTCAAAGTAGTGTTGTAACGCGACTTTCAAAGGATTGGGAGTGTAAATTGCCTATTTCAGTTCATACGATACTAGCAAACTTATATCATAATTTGATGCAAATTGAATATATTAATTTTCGACAAACAAACAGGATTACAGCTGGGTATGCCTATGTTGAATAGATTTGTGTGTAAAGTGATTAGTGTAAATGTAAAGTGAAATAATTAGAGAGAAAACGCCTCTCTAAGTCTGTGGTACCGGTAGTGTAATAGTTCGAGAGGGAGCGCCTTCTTAATTTTGAATATTTAAACGTATAATGAAGTGTAGAAAAGACTACCGAACATTTAAACGTTAAGATCACCCAAGTTAATATATGTAAGGTGTTTGTATGGCATACCCATGTAAATAATGTGTTTCACTAGTATAAGTAAAAATTTATTATACAAGATATTGTCTCTCTTCTCATTAGTAATGAAATGGTATTCCTCTCATAACTAACTTTTCCCCCTACTATAGAGACTATTACTAAAGGACTTACCGCCCCATCGGACAGTCCACAGACCCGAAAATGCGATACCGACTCGGCTAGCGAACTATTCCAGTAGGGGAGGGTGAGGCTTCGACAAACCGGGCTGAGTTCGAAGCTCACCGATGGTGCTCCATTCTAACGTCATATTTATGAACAATGGTAACTGGTTTAGGTACAGATGCCTTGGAAAGGTTGCAGGAGAAAGGCAATGAACAGTGTTTTGAGTAATTCAGCTGAACTCATAATAGATCCCAGGGAATCACTGGAGAGGTGGAGGGAATATTTTGAACATCTTGTCAATGTAAAAGGAAATCATCCTGGTGGTGTTGCGAACAGCCAAGCTCATGGGGAGAAGGAAAATAATGTTGGCGAAATTACGCTTGAGGAAGTGGAAAGGATGGTAAATAAACTCCATTGTCATAAAGCAGCAGGAATAGGTGAAATTAGACCTGAAATGGTGAAGTATAGTGGGAAGGCAGGGATGAAATGGCTTCACAGAGTAGTAAAATTAGCATGGAGTGTTAGTAAGGTACCTTCAGATTGGACAAAAGCAGTAATTGCACCTATCTATAAGCAAGGGAACAGGAAGGATTGCAACAACTATCGAAGTATCTCACATTAGTTTTTTGCTAGGGGCTTTACGTCGCACCGACACAGATAGGTCTTATGGCGACGATGGGATAGGAACGGCCTAGGAGTTGGAAGGAAGCGGCCGTGGCCTTAATTAAGGTACAGTCCCAGCATTTGCCTGGTGTGAAAATGGGAAACCACGGAAAACTATTTTCAGGGCTGCCGATAGTGGGATTCGAACCTACTATCTCCCGGATGCAAGCTCACAGCCGCGCGCCTCTACGCGCACGGCCAACTCGCCCGGTTCTCACATTAGTATACCAGGCAAAGTGTTCACTGGCATCTTGGAAGGGAGGGTACGATCAGTTTTTGAGAGGAAGTTGGATGAAAACCAGTGTGGTTTCAGACCACAGAGAGGTTGTCATGATCAGATTTCAGTATGCGCCAGGTAATTGAAAAATGCTACGAGAGGAATAGGCAGCTGTGTTTATGTTTCGTAGATCTAGAAAAAGCATAGGACAGGGTACCGAGGAAAAATATGTTCGCTATACTGGGGGACTATGGAATTAAAGGTAGATTATTAAAATCAATCAGAGGCATTTACGTTGACAAATTGGGCTTCAGTGAGAATTGATGGTAGAATGAGTTCCTGGTTCAGGGTACTTACAGGGGTTAGACAAGGATGTCACCTTTGCTGTTCGTAGTTTACATGGATCATCTGCTGAAATGTATAAAATGGCAGGGAGGGATTCAGTTAGGTGGAAATATAGTAAGTAGTCTGGCCTATGGTGACGACTTGGTCTTAATGGCAGATTGTGCCGAAAGCCTGCAGTCTAATATTTTGGAACTTGAAAATAGGTGCAATGAGTATGGTATGAAAATTAGCCTCTCGAAGACTAAACTGATGTCAGTAGGTAAGAAATTCAACAGAATTGAATGTCAGATTGGTGATACAAAGGTAGAACAGGTCGATATTTTCAAGTATTTATGTTGTGTGTTCTCCCAGGATGGTAATATAGTAAGTGAGGTTGAATCAAGGCGTCGTAAAGCTAATGCAGTGAGCTCACAGTTGCGATCAACAGTATTCTGTAAGAAGGAAGTCAGCTCCCAGACGAAACTATCTTTACATCTGTCTGTTTTCAGACCAACTTTGCTTTACGGGAGTGAAAGCTGGGTGGACTCAGGATATCTTATTCGTAAGTTAGAAGTGTTGTTGTTTGAGTCATCAGTCCATAGACTGGTTTGATGCAGCTCTCCATGCCACCTAATCATGTGCTAACCTTTTCATCTCTACGTAACTACTGCAACCTACATCTGCTCTAATCTGCTTGTCATATTCAAACCTTGGTCTACCCCTACTGTTCATACCACCTACGCTTCCTTCAAAAACCAACTGAACAAGTCCTGGGTGTCTTAAGATGTGTCCTATCATTCTATCTCTTCTTCTTGTCAAATTTAGCCAAATCGATCTCTCACCAATTCGATTCAGTATCTCTTCATTCGTGATTCGATCTATCCATCTCACCTTCAGCATTCTTCTGTAACACCACATTTCAAAAGCTTCTATTCTCTTTCTTTCTGAGTTAGTTATCGTCCATGTTTCACTTCCATACAATGCCACGCTCCACACGAAAGTCTTCAAAAACATCTTTCTAATTCCTATATCAATCTTCGAAGTGAGCAAATTTCTTTTCTTAAGAAAGCTCTTCCTTCCTTGTTTTCACACCGGTCAGCACCGGCTTTCTTGGGAATAGGTATAACAATATTCTGCCGAAAATCGGATGGGCCTTCTCCTATCTCATACATCTTACACACTAAATGGAATAACCTTGCCAAGCTGGTTTCTCCTAAGGCAGTCAGTAATTCAGAAGGGATGTGATCAATTCCAGGTGCCTTGTTCCTATTTAGGTCTCTCACAGCTCTGTCAAACTCTGACTTCAAAATTGGGTCTCCCATTTTTTTTATTTTATTTTTTTTATTTTTTGCTTATTGCTTTACGTCGCACCGACACAGATAGGTCTTATGGCGACGATGGGAGAGGGAAGGGCTAGGAGTGGGAAGGAAGCGGCCGTGGCCTTAATTAAGGTACAGCCCCAGCATTTGCCTGGTGTGAAAATGGAAAACCACTGCAAACTGCACATCAACTAATTAAAAGCCGTGTTCAGGTTTTTTCATGTCTTTTTAGTTTGTATTTTAGTTCATTTTGAGTTTTTTTGTTAGTAGTTTTACGTCGCACCGACACAGATAGGTATTATGGCGACGATAGGATAGGAAAAGCCTAGGAGTTGGAAGGAAGCGGCCGTGGCCTTAACTAAGATACAGCTCCAGCATTTGCCGGGTGTGAAAATGGGAAACCACGGAAAACCATCTTCAGGGCTGCCGATAGTGGGATTCGAACCCACTATCTGCCAGATGCAAGCTCACAGCCACGCGCCTCTAACCGCACGGCCAACTCGCCCGGTCATTTTGAGTTGAACGTGAGGGAGGCCCCTTGAATATGCAGGTCATGAGCCGGGCAGAGAAGCTCAGATACGGAAAAGCCTAATTTGGCTGCGTCCGGTGGTATACAGAGTGGTATATGAAGGTGTTCAAATACGTCAGCCTTGTGTCGATAGATTAATTAGAACTTCTGCTGGAGGAATTTCCGGCATCTCGGCGTCTCCGAAAACCGTAAAGTAGTTAGCGGGACGTAAAACATTATCATCATTTAACCTCCAGAGTCGGAAAATGTAAATCGGTATAAACATTACCATTTTCCAAATAGACTATACCGTAGCAATATTGGTCTCTCGCTGCCTACGAGATTGGCTCAATTTTAGTCATTCGTAGTGTGATGGTTAGCACTATTAGCTGTTGTTCTTGGAGACTCGGATTCAATTCCTGGTACTGCCAGATGGGCAGAACGGCTGGTATATGGTTAAAACAGGGGCGTGTCTCTAAAAACAGCTACACAACCTCGAGGGCAAGAGTTTACTTTACTTCAGTTAGTCGTTGATCTTCTGTACCGAAGATAGTAGAATCGATTGCGACAGAGGTCACTGAGATTTAAGGGTGCTTAAACGCTGTAACACTGAGCCATTAGCTTCCAGATCGTTCAAGAACTCTAGAGGGACAATGTTCCAGTCTGCAGGCTTTTGAAATCTATAGTAATTGACGGGACATCAAACAAGTAATATTAACTCAATATTTGGAAACAAATTTTAGTTATTAAATAGTTTTTCTATGCCACTTTTACATGATATGTGGGGTCAGCGAACATCCAAACTCACAGTTTTAATCAGTTTCGGCCTTGATTGTGGTTGAAGGCCTACAATCGAACCGAAGACACACGGGAAGAGCGTCCCTCATATAGCAACATTTGTATTGATGATGACTTTCGTTTTAGTGGCAAATATCGAAATCATCTACCCCACCATTTTTATTACTGATACTACCTGAAGACAACCCGCTTCGCTGGTTTTTTTGTACATCCGTGCGGTTTTCTTTATTTAATACATTCATAGACCACCACTCTTTTTCTGTTTCTTGTTTTTACTTTTATTATTTACTCGGGAAGAGCTTCCGTGGCCCAGGCGGCAGTGCGTCGGCCTCTCACCGCTGGATACCGTGGTTCAAATCCCGGTGACTCCATGTGAGATTTGTGCTGGACAAAGCGGAGGCGGGACAGGTTTTTCTCCGGGTACTCCGGTTTTCCCTGTCATCTTTCATTCCAGCAACATTCTCCATTATCATTTCATAGCATTTATCACTCATTAATAAATCACCTTGGGAGTGGCGACCCCATTGTAATAACAGCCTATATATGTTTCATTCATTACATCCCTAACCCGGTCAAGGACTGGAAAACAGGTTGTATGTTTTCATTTTCATTTACTCGGGAATACACAAATATATTACATTCTAAGCCATTTCATAAAAATACATTCTTATACACTACATTTGATGTCTTGTTGTCTGGCGCATGCACAAACCGATTTTCTGCTTGTCCGACACGGGAGAAAGCAACGTAGAGCTGACCATGTGTGAAACAGGAATCCTTCAAATTAACTCCGCAACTGTGGAACGTTTGACCCTGAGCCTTATGTTATGGTTCTGAGATCACCATAATCCTGCCAGACGAATCAAAGATGGTATATGAAACCAAAGAGTACACATCACCGCCTTATAGAGTACTGTAGATTATCACTCACCGGGTGAGTTGGCCGTGAGGTCAGGGGCGCACGGCTGTGAGCTTGCATGCGGGAGATAGTGGGTTCGAACCCCATTGTCGGCAGCCCTGAAGATGGTTTTACGTGGTTTCCCATTCTCACACAAAGCAAATGCTGGGGCTGTACCTTAATTAAGGCCACGGCCGCGTCCATCCCACTCCTAGTCCTTTACTATCCCATCGTCACCATAAGACCTATCTGTGTCGGTGCGACGTAAAACAAATTGAAAAAAAAAACACCTCACTCTGATCCTTCCAGTACATTGTCACTAATTTTAATACATTCAATGACGAAGACAGCCAATTTCAAGCCACCACTACAATGTACGATGAGGGAATCGAGGCTAATACCGCGTACAAACACCACTGTTCTGCAATGTATAGCTGTGGCTGCAAGGTGAAATATACTGACACACACGCCTATTCGTATATATATTCGGCCATTCTCAAACCCCACATCTACCACACCACGACAGCTACCGACAGGCAACCACTATAGTGCACGATGGGAGACTCGAGGCTACTACCACTCACAAATACCAGTAGCCTGTGATGGGTAGTTGTGAATGCAGGATAAAATATACAAAAACCCACGTCTAAATATAGTCGGCTAATTTCAACCCAACATTTTCCACACCACGACAGCTACCGGCACGCAACCACTACATTGCACGATAGGAGACTCGAGGCCACTAAGACACAAAAAATACCAGCGGTCTGCGATGGGTAGCAGTGGCTGCAAGGTGAAATACACGGACACAGATGTCGATTCTTTTATATCGTCGGTCGATTTCAACTCCCACATCTCCCACATCAAAACTGCTACCGACACGCAACCACTATAGTGCACGACGGGAGACAGGAAGCTACTACCACACAAAAACGTCAGTGGTCCACGATCGATAATTGTGGTTTCAAGGTGAAATATACGAACACACACGTCTATTTGTATAAACAGTCGGCCAACTTCGACCCCCACATTTCCCACACCAGCACAGATGCGATAAGGAACCACTACAGTGTACAATGGGAGACTCCAGGTTACTACCACACACGAACACCAGTGGTCTGCGATGGGTAGTTGTGGCTGGAAGGTGAAATATGCGGACAGAGATGTCTATTTTTTTAAATTTAGTCGACCACTTTCAACCCCCTCATCTCCCGCAATAAGACAGCTACCCATACGCAACCACTATACCGCACGGTGGGAGACAAGAGGCTACTACAACACACAAAAACCAGTAGTCCCCGACAGATAGTTGCGGCTGCAAGGTGACATATATGAACAATCACATCTATTTTATGTATAGTCGCCATTTTCAACCCCCATATCCGCCACACCACCACAGTTACATACACACAACAACTATAGTGCACGATGGGAGACTCAAGGCTACTACTACACACAATCACCAGTGGTCTGAGATGGGTAGTTTTGGCTGTAAGGTGATATACGGACACATACACCTATTTTTATACAGGGTTATTCACCTAAGATGTTACACGGAAATAACGTCTAAACCACTAAAGATATCGGTTTTCTGTTTTCATATTCGTAAATGATACCCAGGTGCTTGTAAAATAATGTGCTACGTATTCCCACGGAATTATTACTAACCGATATATTGATACTAACTCCATATTTTTAAATGGAACGGCACCAATGCATACAGATGGTCTAAAAGTTCAACTGCGTACGAATTCAACTATGCAAGTATTTTCAAAATAGGACAGTTACTTTTTGAGATATCAATAAGAAAAGCATGCGCGATTTTGCATGCCGCATTAGACAGCGTGCTGTTGGGCGAGGACATATTGACGCGCAAGCAGAGTCCTGGGTGTGATTCCAGCCACAGAATGGATACCAGGCATGTAAGCATATCGTACTCATGCGGTGGGTTTGCAAGGTGTGTATGGCAGGCGAACTCATGGCAGGACAGGGAGGGTTAATGTTTTTAAAGGGAATAAAATAATTACTTTGACTTCAAAGGAACATAACGAAAGCTATAATTGTCAATGTTTGAGTGTTCAATACCTAATACCGTATGAATTGAGAAATAAACATAACACAGGACACATGAGAGCTCCTTCTAGAAAAGAAAATGAATAATGTCCGAGGTAGACTTCAGTGGAAATGATCCTTCTCCGTTGTGTGTTTGCCAGTCATACAATAACTTTGCACATCCAGGGTATGTTATGGTACATCACATTATGTGTACCATGCTTTACAGTACATGCAATTCCATTTAAAAATATGGAGTTAGTATCAATAACTCGGTTATTAATCACCCCATGAGAATAAATAGCGCAGTATTTTACAAGCCCCTGGGTATCATTTACGAATATGAAAACAGAATACCGATATCTTTCATGGTTTAGACGTTATTTCCGCGTAACATCTTAGGTGAATAACCCTGTATATACAGTATATATAGAAAGATATAGATTTATTCAAGCAACATTAACATTTTGCTCCGGGATGGTCTTCCCCTACCCTCCCTTAACTGCGAAGTTCTGCGCCTCATGAAACCGAGCTTGCTTCATTGCATATTAGATTCAAAAAAATCTGTAATGGTATTAATAAAATGTTTTCTCAGCATTCATTCGATCTTATGACCTATAATGATGATGATGATGATGATGATGATGTTTGTTGTTTAAATGGGCCTAACAGCTAGGTCATCGGCCCCTAATGGTAGGAGGTGTAACGAAACGCAAGTTAAAACTTCAAAATGTATTCAATGACTAGAATCTAAAACGAATGGAGATGAGAAAATGATCGTGAAACATAAACAACCCAGTGGATCCAATCCACAATGTCTTAATTACCGGGATAATGTCCGGCTCCATGGCTAAATGGTTAGCGAGCTGGTCTTTGGTCACAGGGGTCACGGGTTCGATACTGGGCAGGTTCAGGAATTTTAACTATCATTGGTTAATTTCGCTGGCACGGAGGCTGTGTGTGTGTGTGTGTGTGTTGTCTTCATCATCATTTCATCCTCATCACGACGCGCAGGTCGCCCATGGGAGTCAAATAAAAATACCTGCACCTGGCGATCCGAACATGTCTTCGGACACTCCCGGCACTAAAAGCCATACGCCATTTCAATTTTCTCACTGGGAGAATGCTTATTGTCTAAATGGGTACAAAATCCAGGTCATCGGCCCCTCACAATGGTACTAATCACTAGTAAAGCAGAAGCATGGTGTTCCTCCTATAGTGGTACTAATCATAGGTAACGAAGACTCACGGTGTTTCTCGCATGGTGGTACTAATCACGGGTAATGTAGACCCATTGTATATTGCACACAATGGCACCACTCGCAGGTAACACAAACCCATGGCGTTTCGCACATAAGAGCATCACTCACAAGCAACGCAGAACCACGGTGTTCCTCACATAGTGGGACTAATCACGGGCGCCGGTACCCGTGGTATTCCTAACTTGGTGGGACTAATCAGGCCATGTATATTCATGGTGACGCTCACATAGCTGTACTAATGAAATGAAATTGCGTATGGTTTTTAGTGCCGGGAGATCCCAGGACGGGTTCGACTCGCCAGGCGCAGGTCTTTTGATTTGAAGCCCGTAGGCGACCTGCGCGTCGTGATGACGATGAAATGATGATGACAATACATACACCCAGCCCCCGTGCCAGAGAAATTAACCAATGATGGTTAAAATTCCCGACCTTGCCGGGAATCGAACCCGGGACTCCTGTGGCCAAAGGCCAGCACGCTAACCATTTAGCCATGGAGCTGGACTTAGTGGTACTAATCATTGGCAGTGCAGACCCACGGTGTACCACACATTATAGTAACGCCCACAGGCAACACAAACCCATGGCATTCCTCTCAGGCAACGCAGACCAATGGTTTTCCCCACATAGTGGTACTAATCAGGGCGCCAGTCAAACCCGTGGTGTTTCTCACATAGTAGTACTAACCATAGGCAACGTAGACCCATGGTGTTTCTCATGAAGTGGTACTACTCATAGCTAACGCAGAACCATTCTAAACACAATGGTACACAGCACAAGCACAAGCAACGCTCAAACCCATAGTGTTCCTCACATAATGGTACTGCTCCAGATAACGTAGATCCATGTTTTGCCTCACAAGGTGTTACTAGTCACAAGTAACGTCGATCCATGGTGTTACGCACGCAATGGTACTAACCATGGTTCTCATGGTTCTAATGTCATCATCACTTGATTGCCCCTTTTAGTCGCCTCTTACAATAGGCATGGGATACCGTGGGTGTAGACTTCGCCTGCGTTACCCACCCACACGGGGTCTCATGACCTTTCTTTCCAGACTGTGAATTACAAAGACTGCTAACTGAAATGTATAGTGGACTTCCATGGAGTGAAGTAGATTGCTATCGTGAGATAACTCTGTGGGATATTTCTTAAAATACTGACTCGCTGATCGAGTAATTCATTAGGCTTGCAACTTCGTGAAGAGCTGATTTGAAACCTATGCAGTACAACTTTATTAGCTGACAGAAAGCACACAGATTAAACAACAAAACGAACACATTAAGAAACGTTGTAGTGGTTGTTAGAGATAAATCTATTTAAAATATTAGCCTCTAAATAGCAAGTTATTGCTTCTCGCTTGTTGTAGGGGGGCCACGTCTGTTAGTGTACGGTGACACCACCTCCTGCTTTCGTCGTCCCGCGCATCCATCACGAGCAAGGTACGCACTCGCGGGAGGGAAGTTGTACATCTCCTCCCGAACATACTGGTGCGTGACGCATGCTCACACTCCCCGAGTTATGGCTCTCTAACTATGGGAATTACAATAAGCATCTCAAACACTGCGCCGACCATCACTTTAGACGTTATACTTTTAACAAGCGTTTAACGTTTTCACATTAATAATAATAATAATAATAATAATAATAATAATAATAATAATAATAATAATAATAATAATAATAATAATAATTGTTACGGAGATATCCGTGGTAGGTAGAGGTGAAAGAAGGTGCGGGTGTGAATGGGTTTCAAGCTACGAAATTAACGTGCAATGTAAAATTAATTTAAAATTTAACTAGGTTATATTTTCTTTTCAAAGACAAGAGATAACAATCATAACAGGTACAGAGTAGCAAAAATGTAGGTACAATATTACTGGGTTCGGGCTCAGTGCCCTTACTTCATAACTCTTGGGCAATCAGCCCCGCCTTACTCCCAAAGAAAATTTTAGCCAAGGGGCAGAAAACTCCATTCCTGCCCAGGAGCACTGGCTCCAAACATTACACGTAAAGCCTGCACGAGGCATACAGAAACAAATTTCAAAGAGCGATCCGCTCTCAAAATTGTAAGCCTATCACAAGGCCACACCAAACTCTACCTTCAAGCTGTCCTCTAAGGACGTATTTACAGGGGTAAAATACCCAAACTACGGAGGTCTATTACATGAAAAGAAGGTTGATTACATGACCTCTAAAATAACAATTTGAGAGGAGGCGAACTTGCACTCCTAATACACTTTGTTTTTAAAACCTAATCTGGCTCTGGGGCCACTAACGCAAGGGCTAATCCCATACTACAGAGGTGACTTAGAGAAGAACACTTTACATTACATAAACGAAGAATAGTTTGAGAAAATAAGTTCACCTCAAAACAAATGTGAGTGGGAGCTCGAGAGGGTTAGCACTCTCTATCCCAATATGTAGCTTTACAAGAAAAAGATGAAAAGAGTAATTACATTTTAGGAAAAGGTTACATGATGGAAATGCTTCGAACCCGCCGCGAGTGTTAAACTGCCGACCTAGCAAGAAAAGAAGTTATTAATAGGCCATTACCTGGTGTTGAACGGCTGAAGAAGAAAGAGGCGCTTCCCGCCTCCTGCTATGTACTTAATACACTGAAAGATGGAACAGAAGTGGCCCGGATACCCCAAAATCAGCAGTTTATATCCTCTCGCGGAAGATTCTAGGCGTTAGGGGAAAGAAAACACCCTCCCACAAAATCTTTATTGGCTAGGGAAAAGAAACCCCTACATAGAGGAAAAAGAAACACATTATTGGTGGAAAATTAATTAAAGAAATTCGGGATTGGCTAGATCCAAACTAAGGGGAAAAAGAGGGGTATACAGCCAACTTAAACAATGACAGAAGGAAATTTAACAAAGAACAAACTCTTGAAATAAAAATTTCTCCAACAAAATAGTTCTTTAACTCCGCACTAGGTCGCACTATTGTTGATCTTCAGTAGTGTCCTCTAGAAGAGAAAGTTCACACTTCTTACTTCAAGCGAAACAAAAACACATCAAAAGTGACACAGTTCAAAAACTCAAAATTTTCCACGTGGTGACATCTTCTGAGAAAGTAGAGAATTAATAGAATAGATAAAGTTCAACCTTCCTCCAGAAGAGGAGTTTCAACTGGCGCAACTTTTAAATAAACGGTGTAGAGGTGTACCGCCCGGTACAGACCTCCCCCCCCAAAAGTTCCTCCAAGGGGTAACACAGAAGAACATAAGCTTTGTTTCCAAAATAAGGTCCAAGTTTTGATGTTGATATTAAGATTAATTGCGGAAGCATTTATAAGATTTTAGTCATTTGGTTGGTTGCAATTTCAAAATTTTGTTGTTGCAGGTGCAGTAAAGTTTTTCTGTTGTAGTAGTTGAATTTCTGAAGATAAACCTTTAATGCTTAAAAGTGAAGAAAAGTTTTGCAATGTCCACCAAATATTGTTGTTGAATTCCCAAGTGTAATTATTGCTTATGGTGACTGTCCATGTAGTTGATGTAGATTGAGTCGGATGGCCAGACCGGCCGTTGCAGCTTGCGTCCAACGGAGGCCGCTCGGACCCCTCAAGTACCCTGAGATACCGCTCGCCCGCACTATGAGGGGAGCAGAGGTGTTGAAGTACGCCGCGCCCGCGGTGAACAGATACAGGCTGCGGGCATGTAGTAGGTCGTGCGCCGCACATCAGCCTTGGCCGGGAGGAGAGCTCCGGCTCGCCGTGCACATGTCGTCCTCGCTGGAGAGGAGGGGGCCCATCCCCCTCCCCAGTCGCTGCACGGTGCTGCGCGGCTGCGGGGGCGCTGAAACATTAAAGCTAGGCGGCAGAATTGTGTTGGACTATCATCTTCTTTGAGGGTACAGGCTTGTGGAGAGGTTGAGGGGCCAGCGGCGTGTAGATATCCATGGCATTTACTATTATGAAGCCACAGTGTAAGGTGGAGCAGGAGACGGGAGCGTGGTAATGGCCGTGGCAAGAACAGGATGGCAGTTTAACGTTTCGGGGCAGGTTTTACACAAGGCTTACATCTAAAACCAAAATATTACAGAAGGGGCAGAATGCCTTAAAAGTGAAACTCAAAAAAAATATAACCTTCATATCCTTTCAAAATAATATGAAGCAAGTTAACACAGAAATTACACCGGTTTCACCTGGGACAGGTGAACTCTAAATATCCTCTCGGTGGCTGGATTACTTAGCAATAAGGTAACCGGCGTAAGAAAATCGAGAATGATACAAGGTCCATGAAATCTGGGGGCAAGCTTGCCCGCGGGAACAAAATTTTTGACCATAACCTGGTCACCTACCTTCAAAGTGGTGGGTCTCCGTCCACGATCATACCTTTCCCTAACCTTTTCATGAGACACTTTAAGATTGGCATTAGCCTTCTTCCAAAGATCTTTAATGTTATCCGGATCTATTGTCTCGGGTAGAATGTCATTCAAAGACCAGAGGTTAGAGAGCGGCGAGTTGGGAACAAACTTGAACATCAAGGAAGCTGGAGTAAACTTGTGAGATTCATGAACCGCCGAATTCAAAGCAAAAGCTATCCAATGCAGGGACGTGTCCCACCTGGAAGGATCTTCATGATGATAGGCAATGAGTGCGGACCTGAGATTACGGTTAACCCGTTCAGCCAGAGATGGTTGAGGATAATAAGCAGATGTAGTTACATGAGAGATGGACAAGTCAAAACAGAATTTACGAAATAAATTAGATGTAAAAGCCTTAGCATTATCAGATACAATATATTGACACGGACCAAAAGAAGCAAAAATAGAATTTAAGCAAGTAATTGTAGACTGAGCGGTAGCCAGCTTAGTCGGGAATAACCACGAAAATCTTGTAAAACCATCTACACATACAAAGATGAATTTGTTGGCATTCCCCTTTGACTGGGGGAAGGGTCCTACATAATCAATATACAGGCGTTCCATGGGGCGCGACGCTTGATGAGAAGACAAAAGGCCTACTTTAGTGGACATGGTGGGTTTACTGATCAAACAAGATTTACAAGCTTTTACGAGTTCCCGAATTTCACCGTCCATACCTTTCCAGATGAACATTTCACGAATCTTTTCACGAGTTTTAAAGATACCCAGATGCCCTCCTAATGGGGTCTCATGATAATACTTGAAGATCATAGGTACAAGAACCGCTGGAACAACAACTTTCATCAACTTATCATGCCTCGAAGGGCAACATAGAACACCATTCCTCAGAACATAAGGGACAGCATGTTCCCCAGAAGAAAGGGTTTCCATTATAGGAGCCAGCGTCGGATCTTCACGTTGGTATTTCTCAATATCCCTAAAAAGCATGGGAGCATCTGTTAGGATGGCATTAACCTCGGATAGTATGGACTCGGAAGGTGATGAACTGTCGACCGGTTCGTGGGTTTCGACGTCGTTATGAAACATACGGCTGAGTCCATCAGCAACAACATTTTCGGTACCTCTGATATGTCGTACATCAAATTGGAAGGCAGAAATACGGATGGCCCAACGGGCTATACGACCAGTACGACGCGGCCTACCTAAGACCCAGCTTAAGGCTTGATTATCTGTCTCCAGGTCGAATTTGACATGTTCCAGATAGAGACGGAACTTTTCTAAGGCGAATAAGACTGCCAACCCTTCGAGCTCATAGATGGAATACTTGGCTTCTTGAGCCGATAGAGTCCTAGATGCATAGGCGATGGGACGCCTCCCTAGTTCAGTCTCTTGAAGAAGGACTGCAGCTACAGCTGACGACGACGCGTCCGTTTGGACGATGAATTTCTTCGAGAAATCAGGCATAGCAAGTACAGGGGCATTACAGAGAGCTAATTTAAGATCTTCGAAAGCGGCTTGTTGAGAAGGTCCCCACTCGAATTTGATGCCTTTCCTACGAAGAAGGTTTAAGGGCGCCGCTCTATTAGCGAAGTTAGGAATAAACTTCCTGAAGAAATTCACCATACCAATGAATCTAGCGATACCTTTGATGTCCTTAGGAGGTTTAAAATCACGGATGGCCTGTGTTCTAGAATGATCGACAGCTACCCCATCGGGTGACACAATATGCCCCAGGAATGACATTGAGGGCTTAGCAAAGGCAACCTTGGACAACTTAACAGTTAACCCAGCCTTACGAAGGCGATCGAGAACTTCTCGCAGATGATCTAGATGTTCTTCAAAAGTCTCGGAAAATACGACGACATCATCCAAGTAGTGATATAAGTACTCAAATTTGATGTCGGAAAAGACCCTATCTAGTAGTCTAGTGAGCACAGCTGCCCCCGTGGGGAGCCCGAAAGGCACGCGGTTGTATTCGTATAAATTCCAGTCCGTGGCAAACGCTGTAAGATGTTTAGACTCCTCGGCAAGGGGAATTTGATTATAGGCCTGATTCAAGTCCAAGATAGTGAAGAACTTGGCCTTTCGAAACCATGAAAAGCAAGAATGAAGGTCGGGAAGGGGCACAGATTGCAACACCACCTTCCGATTGAGAGCCCTGTAATCAATGACAGGCCTGAAGCCTCCTTGGGGTTTCGGGACTAGAAAAATAGGCGAAGAATACGCTGACTTAGAGGGCCTAATAATACCATCCTTCAACATCTGATCGATGATTTCTTTCAGAGCCTTCATTTTAGGTGGAGATAGCCTATACGGTGGAAAACGGACAGGAATCGAATCCGTAACCTCAATTTTGTATTCAATAAGGTCAGTAACACCAAGAGTATCAGAGAACACCTCGGGAAACGACTGACACAGTTTGCGAATACTATCAGCCTGCTCCTCAGGTAGATGTCTAAGGTCTAACAACATCTCATCCTGGGTAGGCGAAATAGATGAACATGATACAGAATTACACTTTAATAGTGGGATTTTATAACTAGAAGCAAATTTGAATGTGCACGACCTAGTCTGGAGATCGAGCACAAGACCAGTGTGAGAAATAAAGTCAGCTCCCAATATAATGGGGCAAGACAATTGCTTGGCCACAAACAATTTAACTTTCCAGGTAAACTTAAAAACACGAATTTTGACCAGTAAGGAACCTAGAATTTCTAATGGAGATGAATTAGCCGAAACGTATTGAACAGGAGAAGAGACATAGTCAGGGAGTTTACAAACAGATTTCAATTTAGAATACCAATCAGCCAAAATAATGGAACAAACACTGCCTGAATCTAAGAGAGCTGTTATAGGCTCGTTATTTAACTCAATCTTAAGAAAAGGAACAGGTGCGGGGGTATCCGCCGCAATCCTAAGACACTCTTTAGGGCATTCAAAAGATGAATTTGAAGGCTGGTCGTTCTCTGCATTTACAACCTGTTTACTAGGGGCTGAGTCTCGGGAAGATGGATTAGTCGGCTCAGCCGACGCCACTAGTCACTTTTTATTATTGGCATAGCTGGAATTTGCACCAGAAGTTGAGCAGGAGGGGGTGCTATTTGAGTTTGGGCAATTCTTGGCGATATGTGAGAAGGCCCCACACTTAAAACAGCCTTGTGATGACCCTGCTCCATTCCTTGTCCCACTTGACTTGATCAGAGGACACTTATTCCGCAGATGGTCAGGCGACCCGCAAGCATAACATTTACGGGGATTGACTGGTCGGCGAGGTGGAGGCCGAGTGTTACTAAAGGAAGGCGGGGGTTCTTTCGCGACACGCAAAGAATCGGCGTATCTAACTCCTTCCGCTGAGACTGCCAATGCTTCAAGTTCCGAGAACGTTTGCGGGCACGCCGCGAAACACAAATATGACCTATAGGATGGTGAAATACCTTCCACAATAGCTTGTACAATTTGATCCTCAGGGAAGTGAAGAGCAAACACCCTAGTATAAAACTTAATATCTTGGATGAAGTCTGCCAGGTTTTCATCCAAGCGCTGTACCCGATAATAGTATTTCTGAATAAGGGAGGACCTGGCCCTAGCCGGGATGAAGTTAGCTAGCAAATGGGCATGGAAATCCTCAATAGAAGATTGCTCAGCGATGGCTCTAACTATTTTGTCAGATAGAACACCAATAGCATAAGGATAGATAATTTGCAAAATTTGACATGGGGAAAGAGAAAACACGAGGGCATGATCCTGAAATTCCACTAGAAATCGTAAAAATGAAATTACGTCACTGGTGGTGTTGACGGAAAACTTAGAGATACCTCTAAGCAACATTGCTAATGGATGAGGCAAGCTGCTGAACCCAGGTGACATAGTCGTTAAAGGTTTCAATGGCAAAGAAGTTAATTCAGAGCGGATGTTACTCAATGACGCACGGCGTTCAGATTCGTTGTTCGATGGGGCAGAGATAGTTTGAGCAGCAACGGTTATCCTATTGACTTCTCCCTGAGGAGGCTCTTCCTCGTTACCTACATTCACCGTGGCGGGTTGATCAGTTTTGGGAGGAGCTTCGCCGGTTAGCAATTGAGTGACCTTATTAGACAATTCAGAAATAGTTTCAAGGAGCGTATTAGCTTGCTTCCTCTGAACGTCATTCACCTTTAGAGACAACAGATCATTAACTCTATTTGCAAAGTGATACAGCCTGCCTTGCACACGCTTAATTTGATTAGGAGATGGATCGTTTTCATCAAAAAAGCTGACTACCGATGCTAGCCCAGTAATATTCTCGACAATCGTGGAAAGAGAGTCATCAATTTCTTTCTCTCCCAAATTGGGGATGGAAATGGGCAAATCAAGGGACTCTCTAAGCTTGTTAGTGTCTATTGCAACCGTGCCTCCAGATTGAACGTTTCTGATAGTTAACTCATATATCAACTCCTCTTTGCGCAAGTAGTTAAGGAGGAGAACATCGCGAGGGCCGGGCATGATGACAGAACAATTTTGAAAAACTCAAAAAATTCCAGCAACTGAGAAAATTGTTAGAGTTCGAATCAAAGCAATGTTTAGCCGTCAAAAGGGGCTAAATTGAGACCCATTCAACCACGCTCTGCTACCACTTGTTACGGAGATATCCGTGGTAGGTAGAGGTGAAAGAAGGTGCGGGTGTGAATGGGTTTCAAGCTACGAAATTAACGTGCAATGTAAAATTAATTTAAAATTTAACTAGGTTATATTTTCTTTTCAAAGACAAGAGATAACAATCATAACAGGTACAGAGTAGCAAAAATGTAGGTACAATATTACTGGGTTCGGGCTCAGTGCCCTTACTTCATAACTCTTGGGCAATCAGCCCCGCCTTACTCCCAAAGAAAATTTTAGCCAAGGGGCAGAAAACTCCATTCCTGCCCAGGAGCACTGGCTCCAAACATTACACGTAAAGCCTGCACGAGGCATACAGAAACAAATTTCAAAGAGCGATCCGCTCTCAAAATTGTAAGCCTATCACAAGGCCACACCAAACTCTACCTTCAAGCTGTCCTCTAAGGACGTATTTACAGGGGTAAAATACCCAAACTACGGAGGTCTATTACATGAAAAGAAGGTTGATTACATGACCTCTAAAATAACAATTTGAGAGGAGGCGAACTTGCACTCCTAATACACTTTGTTTTTAAAACCTAATCTGGCTCTGGGGCCACTAACGCAAGGGCTAATCCCATACTACAGAGGTGACTTAGAGAAGAACACTTTACATTACATAAACGAAGAATAGTTTGAGAAAATAAGTTCACCTCAAAACAAATGTGAGTGGGAGCTCGAGAGGGTTAGCACTCTCTATCCCAATATGTAGCTTTACAAGAAAAAGATGAAAAGAGTAATTACATTTTAGGAAAAGGTTACATGATGGAAATGCTTCGAACCCGCCGCGAGTGTTAAACTGCCGACCTAGCAAGAAAAGAAGTTATTAATAGGCCATTACCTGGTGTTGAACGGCTGAAGAAGAAAGAGGCGCTTCCCGCCTCCTGCTATGTACTTAATACACTGAAAGATGGAACAGAAGTGGCCCGGAGACCCCAAAATCAGCAGTTTATATCCTCTCGCGGAAGATTCTAGGCGTTAGGGGAAAGAAAACACCCTCCCACAAAATCTTTATTGGCTAGGGAAAAGAAACCCCTACATAGAGGAAAAAGAAACACATTATTGGTGGAAAATTAATTAAAGAAATTCGGGATTGGCTAGATCCAAACTAAGGGGAAAAAGAGGGGTATACAGCCAACTTAAACAATGACAGAAGGAAATTTAACAAAGAACAAACTCTTGAAATAAAAATTTCTCCAACAAAATAGTTCTTTAACTCCGCACTAGGTCGCACTATTGTTGATCTTCAGTAGTGTCCTCTAGAAGAGAAAGTTCACACTTCTTACTTCAAGCGAAACAAAAACACATCAAAAGTGACACAGTTCAAAAACTCAAAATTTTCCACGTGGTGACATCTTCTGAGAAAGTAGAGAATTAATAGAATAGATAAAGTTCAACCTTCCTCCAGAAGAGGAGTTTCAACTGGCGCAACTTTTAAATAAACGGTGTAGAGGTGTACCGCCCGGTACAATAATAATAATACATTTTAATTATAAACTATTATATCCTTCAGCATCCAGTTTGCAAGCTTGAAACCCTCTGTGAATGCATTAAGCACTCACATAATGTCCTATTTGCAAGTGGAACTGTAAACAATTTCACTTCTATATTTACCTATAAACCATCAAATGAATCCAAGGTTTCTCTCCAATTCCCTTACCTTTCACGGTCGTATACATGATTTCCTAGGTAGTCTACCCTT
This sequence comes from Anabrus simplex, assembly GCF_040414725.1. Classification (NCBI taxonomy): domain Eukaryota; kingdom Metazoa; phylum Arthropoda; class Insecta; order Orthoptera; family Tettigoniidae; genus Anabrus; species Anabrus simplex. The sequence goes on from NC_090265.1 coordinate 333,577,788, forward strand.
CTCCGTTTACCTCACATGATCCCATCGCGGACTCCCTTCATGAGCACGGCAATATCCGATGTTTTCAGTCCGACTTAGTCTTTATCTCCTTAATGTGAATCCTCTTCTACAATTGTCCCCACTTCTGTACCTAATGCAGCAAAGCCGGTATGGAAACAGAGCTATGTAAGGATAACTTTGTTTATGAACCGAAGTACGTACAAAATACTATTAATCCCAACTGCGACGTCTGTATGCTACACCTTACTTCGGTTGTTCTTTCTATACTACGACACCGATAGAATATACATCGAAAGTATTGTTTCTCTACAAGTAGGAAAGAATCTTGGTCGTCCTAGACAGGCAGACGAGGAATGAATTCATTAAAGGCTCCGCCACAAGGTCACTAAAAATGAAATGTGGCCAAGGTTAACAAATTATTATTATTATTATTATTATTATTATTATTATTATTATTAAAATATTTCGCTTAACGTCTCACCGACACAGATAGGTCTTATGGAGACAATGAGAGAGGAAATGGCTAGGAGTGGGAAGGTACAGACCCAGCATTTGCCTGGTGTGAAAATAGAAAACCACGGAAAACCATCTTTAGGGCTGCCGACAGTGAGGTTCGAACCGTTCTTGTTCCTGTCCATGCTTTGATGCTTCATATTGCATTTTGGTAGAGATTGGACAGTAAAGGAGACAACACACAGCTTTGCCTAGGCTCCTCGATGGATTGTCAGACTTTCAAATATCTTCACCACAGCCTTCTGTTTCCAAGAGTGCTTTTCAATAATTGGTATGTCTTTTCCATCAATTCCAATATGATGCAATCAGCTGATGTGCTCATAAATGTTAAACGTTGTCAAATGCCTCAAAATCTATGAAATACACATATGCATCTTTTTGCTGTCCGCCTCCGAAGTGTAAAGGTTAGCGCTATTAGCTGCCATCCCCGGGGACCCCGGGTTCAATTCCCGGTACTGCCAGAAATTTAGGAATAACAGGAGGGCTGGTATGTGGTTAAAATTGTAGCCTACATGCAGCTCACCTCCATTGGGGGTGTACGTGAGAAGAGATGCATCACCCCAGGATGAAAACGCGAGTTTACTTTACCTTTTTGTTGTTCCCAGCATTCCTGTAAAAGGACTGCCATACAAAAGAGCCTTTGGAGTACCAAATTCATTTTTTAAACCAAACTGAGAGTCGCCTATATTCATTTCACATTTCTTGCTTATTCTGACATGAACGACCCTCAAGAATGTCCAGTAAATGGCTCATTAAACTGATGAGACGGTATTTGCACCATCGTCTGGAGCGCACAATGTTAGGACGGGAATGAAGATAGGCGTCACGTGGTCCTGGGGATTTCTCCAGAATAATATACTATACATAATGGAAAAGATTCGCTAGTTTTTTAATATTTTCAGCAGGAATTTCGCCTGGACCCAGAGTTCTTCTGTCGTTTAGTAGCTGTATTGCGAGATCACATTTCAAAATCTTAGGTCATCTGGAATACTCAGGTATGGACATAACAATTGGTTGATTATCATTAACGAAGTCTTCAACAAATTTCACACAAATTTTTATCTTGATTAATATTATCGGCTTACCTGAGTTGTCTTCGACAATAGTCCGTCTTTTCATTTTAAATGCTTGAGTTACTTCTTTTATAATTTTATGCATGTTGAATGTCTCATAAGTTTGAACAGAGATCTCCACTTCTTGGTTTTATTCTTTCATTCAGTTATACTTTGTCTTCTTTATCTCTCTTTTAATTGGATTTGATGATACAAGGTTTTGTTGTTCTTGGCCGTATTATGTTCTGCCATAAGATCTAGGATGTGATCAGTCATCCACTTCTCTTTCTTGATTATTTTTCCTTGTTTTAAATGTAGATTTCCTACACCCCTAGTAACGACCTTAATCGTACTCCATTTGTTCTGAATATTGTTCTCACGATTGCAAACCGCCTTCTGTAACTCCGAAATCAGTTCCTGAGTCACTGTCTGTTTTATGGCCTTATCAGCCAGTATCTGGAGATCAATTAGTGGAGAATGTTTTATTTTCTGTACAACTTTCAGTTTCAACAATGCATCAACCACCAACGGGTCATGATCAGATCTGAAATCAGCGCCTGAATATGTGTTTACTCTCTTGACAAAATGTCTGAACCTCTTATTGTATGTTGAGTATTCAGCCCGAAGGCTAGTGTGATCCTCAACAGCTCCACCATAAGCTGTTGTAGATGACCTAGGTGTCACTGAAGAGATGCACAAGGGAAATGAGGAGCGAGGTAGTTTCCCGTTGCTGTCCTCGGAGCCAGAAGTTGCTATTGCAGATCAGTATGCCCAGCCCACTGAAATGCATACGCCTACCGACCCTTTAAGCGGCGTTTTCACACCTTTCACCATAGGAACTGGCTGCATAAGGAATGGCATTACTAGCATCGCTCATACCTCAGTCACTTTTATATCGTCAAAACCAAAGATGAGATTGAGACAGGTCACATAACGTTCGTGTGTATAATCGGCGATCTGGAAGTTGAAACCATGTGTTGTTTATAATCGAGTCTGTCCCTCGGTAAAACAGGAGATGTGTCGCCTCGTCCATTGCCTTGTCCAAGGCCCCATTCTCCAATCAAGTCTCCTCGCTATCCTTTTCCTACGTTAGCATTAAAATCACCCATAATGTATTATCGTTACATTATTACATTTCAATGAAGAAATAACTGGGATCTTACGCTGACTGATTCACAAGCTCTAAGCTACCGGAATGGAATCTTTTAATCATTACTCAGGGTGTACCAGACGGAGATGACCAGGCGAGTTGGCCGTGCGGGTAGAGGCGCGCGGATGTGAGCTTGCATCCGGGAGATAGTGGGTTCGAATCTCACTGTCGGCAGCCCTGAAGATGGTTTTCCGTAGTTTCTCATTTTCACACCAGGCTGTACCTTAATTAAGGCCACGGCCGCTTCCTTCCAACTCCTGGCCCTTTCTTATCTCATCGTCGCCATAAAACCTATCTGTGTCGGTGCGACGTAAAGCCCCTAGCAAAAAAAAAGATGGAGATGTACAAATATGTCTTAGCTATTATGTCGTGTTCAGATGCTAGGGCAGGTGTAAATTTTTAACAACCACACACTTCGCTGTGATTGTCAGGTTTAGAAACTCATGTTGAGGGATACGTGTGCAGTTTGAACCCAGTCCCCGGTAGCTGTCTTTAACGGAATTATGAGGACAATCCCTGGACACTTTGACTTTTCTAGTCTCAGAAATATACACGACATATACTGTACATGTTCATTTTTACACAACACTCCATATTCCGTTAGCTGGAAGTAACTCATTCAAGAGCTTAAAAAACAGTCTACAAGAAAAAGGAACAGTGAAATAATTATACGGAACATGCAAACAAATGCCATTGTACATAAACGAAAACATACACGGGGCATTCCATGTAAAAACGAACAGCAAAATGGGTGCTTTTAAAATGTTGAAATAATGTCTTACGAAAATAAAGAAGTTGCAGATACTTACTTCTGCTCAGGATCAGCTTTCTATATTCAACAATTGTATAGGTCTATGGTATATTGTTCCGCGTCTTCAGAAGAAAATTTCGACTGTTCACGAGAAGACTTCTACAATAATGAGCGTCTGAATTCAAGAATTCAAGAATGCATTACCGCTGGAGCTTTAGTGGTACGCTCATTCGTCATAAGGGGGCTCGCTGTATGCTGACACAACGCTCCAAGCGGGAGCTGACGACAACGTTAAGCTCCAATCACGGCCGACTGGATCCCTCGCTGCGCTCCTTATACAGAGCGTCGCATCAAGTCGGCCGTGCTCCAGTTAAGATCTTCTATCATACCGTGTGTGCGTGAGAAGTAACATACAGGACAGAGACGAATAAGGGACGAATGTGTTAGAAGAAATAAATAGAAACTAATAAAAAATAAAATACAAGGAAAGACACCAGGATAGAATAGAACAAAGCTGAAGAATCACACACACGCTGTGATAGAACATCTTAATTGGAGCTTAATGTTGTCCCCAGCTTCCAGCATACAGAGAGCCATCTGGTGACGAAATCTTTCTCATGAACAGTCGAGATTTCCTTCTGAAGACGCAGAGCAAAGTTCTCGGAGAAACATAAAGAGGTTCAACCAGTTTCCTTGACACAGTATAAGCCCAAAAAACCCCTATCATGGAATAACCATATTTGCAACTGTTGATTAACATCGGGAAGCTAGTACTTATTGGCGCAAACTGAGCGTTTCTACCACGTCGGTTATTCTTCTTAAAAATGGTATAGTTTCTTTAAGCAAATGAAAAGTTTGATTTTATTGACAATAAAATGTAAAATAACGGAGTAAATAAAGGTGATGCAATTTTTATCAATTGCTGGATTGTTTATAACAACCGTGAACGATGAAATGTCCCTAGAAAATTTATTTCGCAAACGTCTGAGAATTATTTTTCCTAGATAAGGATAGATAAAACTTCCGCAGCGTTCACTGGAATCCGTTTTGTGGGCGAGACAGGTTCCGAAATAATCATTTATTTTTATTAATACATTCTAGAAACACATTTAAATGACTACTTTCCTATAGTAAACAATATTTTGGAAGTTACTATGGTTTCCTCTTCAGAGCAAGAGGAAGCTCACTAAACTACATGTGACAGAAGCGAAGCAATGCCGGAGTACGTTCTCTTGTTAGCTTAGGTCAGGATGGTAAGGTTAGCATAACACGTCCTTGGTTGCCTGGTGCAAGAAGATATTGCCGAAAAAGTTATTTCCTGTCTAAGAAACATGCTGCTGAGCAAAGATAGGACTAGAAGTTCCAAAATTCGGGGGTAAGAACCGACTCAAAAGCTGATTACGTCGCACCGAAAGAGACAGGTCTTACGGCGACGATGGATAGGAAAGAGCTAGGAGTGTGAAGGAAGCGGCCATGGCCTTAATTAAGATACAGCCCCAGCACTTAGCCAACGGCCGTAGCCGTGTTGAAACACCGGATCCCGTGAGATCTCCGAAGTTAAGCAACATTGGGCGTGGTCAGGAGTTGGATGGGTTGCCACGCGCTGTTGGTGGGGCTAAGGGAATGGAAGAGCGGAAAGGAACTGGCCACCCTACCGCACGTAAACTCCGGCTCAGGAACACCTCTGCGGAGGTTCGGACCTGCCTTCGGGCAGAATAACCCTTACCTACCCCAGTACTTACATGGTGTGAAAATGGGGAAACCACGGAAAACCATCTTCAGGGCTACCGACAGTGGGGTTCTAACCCACTATCTCCCGAAAACTGGATAGTGGCCGCACGTAAGCAACTGTAGCTATCGAGCTCGGTGAACCAACACAAAACATAAGTAAGAGAACCACCACCTTTCAACAGTACTCTTTATTTCGAGATGAACAACTCCTTACTGGACTAGGTTACAACACGCAACTCTCCTGAAGAAAAAACTACCACCGCTACCGAACACGGAGTCTTCGGATTATAAAACATGCATCTTAACAACTATGCTTCCACACTCATTAAACTAAAAGAATCACTATTATGAACCAGATTTACATAACTCAGCTTTAAAGAACTCGTGAGACGTTACCGCGACATTCTGACACTTCTTAACTTCTAAGTAACTTCTACAGACCTACTACTATCCTAATACTGAAGATAATATCCTAGTTCCTTAGCGAATCACCTCCATTAATTCAGGCGGGCCAGCACTGCGCCTAATCACCGGACAAGTTCTCTCTACGTGTGTGGGTAGCATCTGCTATGTATAAGAAACTGCATTTTATTGCAGTATAAGATAGTTATCAAGCGCGAAGAGTTCAAATCTGCAACCCAACCGAATACCCGCGTTCCTATTCAGAGCAGGTGAGACAAATACAAATTAATTTCAGGCTCAGTTAGAGGTACTAGGTTACAACTTGTGAGACACTGAGGAAATTTCAGTTGTACGCGGTAGCCATCTTGCCCATTAACCCCTAGGCCACCACCCTACTTCATTACACTCCGAGGGCACAAGGAAGAGGATTCTACTCCCTTCTTAGACTACGTCCCATAAGAGCAATGTGTAGCAGCCACCTTACCCACTCCTCCTCCTCGAATGAGGAGGCAGCAGAACTCTCACCACAAACTAACTACTATCTGGCGTCGGTAAATGCAATAGTACCTCAAATTGGCCTGGTGTAAGCCTCATCACAGCTTGATACCTGTGAGGATCTTGATAATATAGCTCGCTTACGATACCTGCAGAAGCGCCCAGAGATTTTCTATGCATCCAGTTTCGTGCCCATCCTTCTCCTTATCGTCTTCTCGATCAACAATTCTAACAACTCGTCACGGAATTCGAAAACAAGAGATCTTACTGTCTTTCGTATTTAAAGCTCTTTTCGGACATTCTGACAAGATTGAACTGGTCGCAAACTTGTCCACCTTCAACTATATTTGCTGTTAGGACTATGTAAATGGTGATAGACAATCTTCGATGCCAGTCGCATACCCAGCTATTGTCTAACTTTCATACCAGTCAATAGCGTCGTGTAAATTACGGTTTAGGTTACTGCACTATGAGGTTGGGAAACTACGCTTCTACAGGCCACGACCAATCTCTTCACAGGTCGCGTTGTGATTGTTACTTCATGTAGGATCTAAGGGGCAAGGCGCATCGAAATGAACAATCTTCTCTAGTCAGAGCAGAAGTTTGGACTGAAAACAATTTATTGGCGATATAAGGATGCATTCATTTGAAAATCATTTTCCCTTGCAGTCGTGTTCCAGAGGCTAAGTACTACTCGATGCAGATCCCCTAAGTCTTACAATCGGGACAGAATAGAGATGAAAACTAGAATCACCCTCGGGTATAGCCTCCAATCTTCCCAATTCTAACCGAACTTAATAACAAGTAACATACATTAAAATACAGTTAACAAACCGTTAGCTTAAGGGGCCGTAAACGGGTATGTCTGAATGATATAACATAACAGGAAAGCGGGACAATCACATGTAGAGAAGACTACAGACAGTACAGAGTACAGGAGTAAAAGAAAACGTATAATGGACTGTGTGATATAGATGTTCATTCCCATAAGGAACCTGAAATATTTGTCCCGAATGAGTAAATTTATAATACCAATATAAATGGTCCGTTATTGGACATTATAAATTTTCAGCTAACTCATTCCTGGTTGCCAGCGTTTCGCCCCCGTGTGCTAAGTTGGGCTCATCTGTTGATACTTAGGACACCCACCAAGACGCATGGCTAGTGCATACCGTGGAGGCCACTGCGTAGGCTACTTGGAGCCACCGATGGCCAAGCAGGCTCAATTTTTGGTAATGAGACAAAGTCTCTCATAGTGCATTGGCACAGCCGGTGGCTCCAAGTAGCCTACGCAGTGGCCTCCACGGTATGCACTAGTCATGCGCCTTGGTGGGTGTGCTAAGTACCAACTGATGAGCCCAACTTAGCACACGGGGACGAAAGGCTGGCAACCAGGAATGAGTTAGCTGGAAAATTTACAATGTCCAATAACGGACCATTTATATTGGTATTACGGACTGTGTGTGAAGAAACCTGATCAACAAAATTTATGAAGTCTAAGAGTGTGCATTAACATTATCTCCACAAATTATTTCTCATTAAGAGTAGTATTTCACGTGTTTATCCCAGTCGAATGATGTGTCCGGATCTTTGACTGAATAATCAGCGACGAGGTCTCTGGTTCAGAGTGTCCGTGTTCGATCCCCGTCCGGATCGCGTATTTTAGCCATGTCTAGTTAATTCATCTGACTCAGCTTCCCTTCATACCCACACATCACACTACCAACCACCAGAGAGAGACGAAATAGTGAATATATCCCTCCACATAGGGTTGGTATCGGGAAGAACATCCGGCCGTAAAATTGGGACAAGTCCACATCTGAAACACAGTTTTCACTTGCTCCATGCCAGCGTACGATAAAAAACGGTAGAAGAATAATTCTAGCGGACTGTAATACATATTCCACAAAAAAAAAAAAATATTCAACTTATTTCTTGAGATCTCAGCAACGTGAAACAACCGCATTCTATTTAGTACCAATTAGGCTGATGTGTTAATTCAGAATTGGGAGTTGAAATTCATCATCATCATCTGTTTTACCCTCCAGGTTCGGTTTTTCCCTCGGACTTAGCGAGGGATCCCACCTCTACCGCCTCAAGGGCAGTGTCCTGGAGCTTCAGACTCTTGGTCGGGGGATACAACTGGGGAGTATGACCAGTACCTCGCCCAGGCGGCCTCACCTGCTATGCTGAACAGGGGCCTTGTGGAGGGATGGGAAGATTGGAAGGGATAGGCAAGGATGAGGGAAGGAAGCGGCCGTGGCCTTAAGTTAGGTACCATCCCGGCATTCGCCTGGAGGAGAAGTGGGAAACCACGGAAAACCACTTCCAGAATGGCTGAGGTGGGAATCGAACCCACCTCTACTCAGTTGACTTCCCGAGGCTGAGTGGACCCCGTTCCAGCCCTCGTACCACTTTTCAAATTTCGTGGCAGAGCCGGGAATCGAACCCGGGCCTCCGAGGGTGGCAGCTAATCACGCTAACCACTACACCACAGAGGCGGACGGAGTTGAAATTACGGTACAAAAATGTAATGGAACAAAAAGCGTGGCGCTCCCAGTTGGTGCAGCAGGCGTAGAGGGGAGGTAATTTACTGTTGAGTTCGCCCACCACAAAGGCGATGCACTGAATAGCGAAGCTCTCTTTTATCTGCTCGTGTATGAGCTGGCGCCTTATTGTTTATCGCCGATGGGGGCGTACGTAGCTGGCGGATAGAATTACTCGAGCAACAGAGGGAGTACACATGTATCTGGGACCTTCAGAGTTCGAACTCTAGCTGCTTGGCCTGTGCAGTATTAGTTTAGTGCATATTTCATAGACAAAGAAAACAATTATTGTACTGGATCAGAGATTTCCCACGTTCCTTTAGTAAAAACCACAAAACGTACAGCGTTCTGCACGGGATTAATAAAAGCCACATAAAGCTCGCACTCTGAATGTCAAAAAGTCGTAACTCAAAAACCTTTGTTGTCAGGCCGATGACGTAGATGTTAGGCCCATTTAAACAACAAGCATCATCAAATATTTGTTCAGAAATCAACCTTTTATGTTTCCAACACTGTTTTAGGATCTTCGCGATTCAGGAATTATTTCACAAACGACAGTTTAAACCTAAACAGACCTCATTCTTATGAAGCAAAACTGACGTAACTATAGATACTATACATGAACGATGGGCAGCATTTCTTACAGAATTTCCGAACTAATGTTTGTACTATAATTTCGGTAACTCAGAATCAACGTATTGTGAATTACCGGTACCTCGCAGCTAGACGGAGCTTCATTCATTCCATTCCTGACCCGGTCGAATTACTGGAAATAGGCTGTAGATTTTCATTTTCACCGGTACGGCACTTTTCCATTCAGGGTGTGAACTATTAATTGGTTGTTTTACTTAACCCTTAGCATTCGAATAATTTTGACGGGTTACATTGCTTTAATCGTACTTACTTATCTAGAAAGGTATAGGTGTATTTCCATCTACCCTCAATCAATCAATCAATCAATCAATCAATCAATCAATCAATCAATCAATCAATCAATCAATCAATCAATCAATCACTGATCTGCATTTAGGCCAGATGCCCTATCAATTGTTTACCAAGCTTTTTCTTAAATATTTTCAAAGAACTGCTTAAATGTTTTAATACCTGAATTAAAATATTTTACATAATGATATTAAATGATGGAAATTCAGAAGTTCTCTAGTTGCTTTACGTCGCACCGACACAGATAGGTTTTATGGCGACGATGGGACAGGGAAGGGCTAGGAGTGGGAAGGAAGCGGCCGTGGCCTTAATTAAGGTACAGCCCCAGCATTTGCCTGGTGTGAAAATGGGAAACCACGGAAAACCATTTTCAGGGCTGCCGACAGTGGGGTTCGAACCTACTATCTCCCGAATACAAATTCAGAAGTCGTAGGTATGTTTCTCTTATTCACTTTGCATAAAGCACGCCTCAAATCAAATACGTTGATGCAGGCCTTTTCGCCAACGGCCGTAGCCGTGTTGAAACACCGGATCCCATGAGATCTCCGAAGTTAAGCAACATTGGGCGTGGTCAGGAGTTGGATGGGTTGCCACGTGCTGTTGGTGGGGTTAAGGGAATGAAGGAGCGGAAAGGAACTGGCCACCCTACCGTACGTAAACTCCGGCTCAGGAACACCTCTGCGGAGGTTCGGACCTGCCTTCGGGCAGAATAACCCTTACAAAGGCCTTTTCATTGTTGAGGGTTTAGAGAAGAAATGGTTTCTTTTCGTCTTTGCTTGCTTTGTATTTTACCACTCTAGGTACATTTCCTTGTAATGATATTCTGAGTGTGCTGCTAAATGTAGCGTGGCTTTCCGTTCAGTCGCTCCTTGTCTTTGCAAAAAATACCATGAACTGGTACTTTATAGACTTCATATTGTCCAAGATTTGCTAAACAACTAAAAACTGCCGTTAACGCGCATTTCCGACAACGCCTTAGGAGCGCGGGGCGGTAGAATACATCTATGGTATCCCCTGTCTGTCAGCCCCAGTGGCTCTTAAGTTGGAAGCGTGGGGTGGCGACTACAGGGCATTTAGCTGAGTCCTGGCATTGCTTCCACTTGTGCCCGACTTCTCACTTTCATCTATCCTATCCAACCACCCTTGGTCAATCCTATCCAACCACCCTTGGTCAAGAATAGTTCTTTTCCGACTCAGACGGTATTAGAACATTGAAGACCTAGGGAGTCTTTCATTTTCACGCCCTTCTTGGCCCTTGTCTTTCTTTGTCCGGTATATTTATTTTTTGAATTGTCGGATCTCTTCCATCTTTACTCTCTGATTAGTGTTATATAGAGGATAATCATCATCACCACCACCACCACCACCACCCTATCTGTAGTAAGAGGTGACTAAAAGGTGAACCCCGACATGATCTCGTCTTGGTAGTGTACGTTCGCGACCTGCAGGCCTCTAGCTATGTCTGGCATTGCTTATTTTTAACTTTCCTATCTGACCTTCCTCCGTCAACTTTTGTTCTCCTCCAAATGAGGGCTAGGGAGTCTTTAATTTTCAGACCCTTCAAGGCCCTTCCCTTTCTTTCGCCGATGGCTTGACTATTCGATGTCGAAACATATTCGACATACGAGTGCAACGGGTTAAATTTTAAGGAGATCATAATATTTGATAATTCCGTTTGAACGTGCGATGACACCCATTACCAGTAGGAAAAAAAAGAAAACAAAACGTGATAATATTAAGTAAATAAAGGGAAGGGCTATGGAAATCAGAAATAAATGTCTTGCATATCAAAAACCTTGAATCGAAAAAGGACCAAATTTGCAAATCATAGGTCATGAAGGAAATAGAAAAATAAGTACCGGACAGAGAAGAAGGAACAAGCTGTGAGTACTTGGGGTATATGATATCATCAGCCCCAAGCTGTGTGATAATTATCTTTGAATAATGTATTTACTGGTGTTAGTACTTTCGCGACACTAAAATGGAGTTGACTGAGCGTCAAACTTTGTATACCTCACTCTGTGCTATGGTCTTTGACCTTTCTTACTCATTAATATGCTTTAGTCCAGTGGTTCTCAACCTTTGTGGCCTGCGCCCCCTTTGCATCCGTAAATTCTTTTACGCCCCCCTAATGAACTATTGATTTACACAAGTTAAGGTTAATAAAGTAGTGTCTTAGAATGATTTTATTATATTTAATTCAGAGTGATTAATACATAATATTCCATATTTTAAGCAATCATTATCATGTAATCACTTTACAAAGAAAGTGATAACACAAATAATAATATACAAGAATAAAACAAATTACAATAAATACATTATGGAGGATTCCACACTCCCTGCAATTAACATTTCAAACTACATCATTTGATTTGATTTGATTTGATTTTGTAAGAACAGAATTAATATGATTGATGAGAGGGCTAGCACTGTCTTTGTTTCTCAAGTTTTCGATTCGATTCGACTCCCGGTCGGGCCGGAAGATTTTTACCAATCGGGCCGGGGATTTTAACTTTCAATTTCCTGCAGCTTAGAGTTAGATGTTTGGACTGGGTTTAAGCTTTTTATTCTTCAGTCCAAGGACGTCCCGGGTCAGATTCCCAGTCGGGTCGGGGATGTTAATTTTTAATTTCTTGTAGCTCGAAGTTCAGGTGTTTTGAGTTAAACGCATACCTTTATTGCATAATCATTTAGTTAGCATGATAGTCAGCAGTCCGAAGGGAAGAGCGCCGGGTTCGATTCCTAGTCAGGAGTAGCGCGAACTTTTTTCAGTTCTGACACAATGTTTTACCCTCTAAGTGGTGTAAACATTACAGTAAGTACTTAAAAGTCGCTAGGGTTCAAATCTATAAGCTCTAAAGTTAAAATCAAAACTGTTTCAGACACTGCTGATAACCGTGCAGTTTTCAAAAGGCTTACTCCTCAGCTAGACCGTTTTCAAACTCGGAAGGCGGATAGATGTTTGTACCGTATTCATAATTAGATAATATTGTAAGTAATAGCTCTAGGCTAAATGAGAAAACAATCAAATGTTTATTTCCTGTCTCAGCAAATACTTCCAGGTATAATCAACCTGCTCGTAAATGCGATCTTTTGCTAAGATGTACATATTATCGCGACCTCGCCCCATAACACATTCGCCGCATTCCCTCTCCATACCCACTTAACATATACGGGGCAATCAAATGAAAACAGAACACCCACCATAACGCACATTCCGCGTGAAAAGTGGCAACTCCGTTGTTACGTGTCGATACTTCCATCACTGTGGAGGGAGAAGTGCATAGTGACAACTAACAGGTTCACGCAGTTCTTGGGTTATGTCTTTGTTGGTGTACGGACTGGTCTAGTGTGCTCGCCCAGCTGTAGGAATGGAGGCAAGCAAAGAAGAGCACAGAAGTGTGGTTCGTTTTCTGGTGGTTGAGGGTGATGAATTACGCGAAGCTCATCGCCGCATGTCTGTGCTGTCTACGGCGAACACTGCATGTCCATGACGAGTGTGCAGAAGTGGCATAGGAGATTCCGAGAAGGGCGCACATCACTGCAAGAAGATGCGCGCCAAGGACAGTCCCTTCGAGCCATTACTCCTGATGTGATAGGTCGGACTGATGGCCTTATGCGGGAAAACGGACTAATCACGGAGGAATAAAGACATTCGTGGACGTCGGTTCCATTCGGACGAGGAAGTGCAAGAGTGGGTGCGGTTGTGGATCCGTCAGCAATCTACCTCTTTCTACAAAACTGGAATGGATCGTCTCGTCTCCCAGTAGGATAACTGTATTAACGCTTTTGGTAATTACTTTTGAATAAAGCCATACCATGGTCACGTTGTAGTGGGTGTTCGGTTTTCATTTGACTGCCCATTACAGTTTGAGCTGTTAGCTTCAGTCCTAGGGAATCTATAGATTTGAAATATTGCTAAGTTTTTTAACATCACTTCTGTTTAATAACCGTGAAGTTTTCAAGAGATTATCCCTTCGGCTAGACCGTTTTCAAATTCAGAAGTTGGTAGTGGTAGTGGACAACATAGTGTTCAGAATTCCACGTTAGCTCCGAGTTTGAGCGGTAAGGTTACATTAGTCTTCGGTTCAAAAATCCTGTAATCGTTTCCTATTCGAGTCGGGGGATTTTAACTTTTATTTAAAAAATAATAGTGTTATTTGCATTACGTCCTACCAACTATATTTACGGTTTTCAAAGACGTCGAAGTGTCGAAATTCAGTCCCGCATGTTTCTTTCTATGTACCAGTAAATCTACTGACACGAGGCTGACGTATTTGAGCACCTTTAAATATTACCGGACTGAGCCAGGATAGAACCAGTAAACTTAGTCAAAAAGACAAGCGCCCTACCGTCTGAGGTACTCAGCCCGGCCACTTTCATTTCTTCTTGGCTAGGAGTTAGATGTTTGAATTGCGTTCAAGCTCTTCAGTCTCAGTCCAAGGAAATCCCCAGTTCAATTCCCAGTCAGGTCTAGTGCGAACTGCTTTTAGGGTTCTGAACACAAAGTTTTATTCTCTAAACGCTAAAGTAGGCAATTAAAAGTTTCTAGCGTCCGAATCTACAAGCTCTAAATTTAAAACCAGAAACTGAGTATTCCAGACTTTAACGTCTTTTAGCCCTTGTGTCCTTTAGCCCCTTAGTACTCTTCTTACCCTTAGTACATTAGCACTTTTGCCCTTTAGACGTTTAGGTCTTGAGACATTTAGTTCCCTTTTCCCATTTAGTGTCCTTTAGCCTTTATATGCCCTTTTGGCCCTTTTGCCCTTTATTTTTTAGCCTGTTGCTTTCAGTGCCCTTTAGCCTTTTAGTGCCCTTCAGTCTTTTAGCGCTTCTGTCTCTAGTACCCATTTATCATTTATCCTTTAGTGTTCTTAAGTGTCCGTTAGCCTTTTAGTACCTTTTAGCTCTTTTTCTCCTTAGCCCTTTAGCTCTTTAGTGGCCATTAGCCATTTTTGTGTCCTTAAGTGCCCTTTAGCCTTTTAGTTCTCTTTAGCACTTTACGCAATCGCCCATCTCCAAGATTCTGAGGTCATCTTCGAAAGTTATACAAGCAATGCATACGTCTTAAGCCCTACACCATCTACCTAGTTCCATTAGTACAATGTGTAGCTGTAGCCGCCACGTTGTTCAAAATTTCAAGTTCAGCTTGGAGTCCCTGAAGTAGTCTTCCAACCTTACGCCCCCTATGAATAAAGCATATGCGCTAAGCCTTACACCATCTCCATAGTCCCATTAGTGCAATGTGTAGCCGCCATCTTATTCAAGATTACAAGCTCAGCTCCGAAGCTCTGAAGTTGCCCTAGAACAATGTATAATAGCCATCTTGTCTAGTTAGGTTAAACCTGAGATCGATTCTCAAACTTGAGTCTGTAACGTTAACGCCCCTGTGATATTAAGTCTGGAGATGAAACTGTGCCTGTTATTTTAAGCTTGCACGCTTGTCCATTATAACGTTGGCTGTTAGGTTAAACTTGTACTCTTCAACATCGAACTTGGGTCTGTAACGTTAACGCCCTTGTAAAGTTAAGCCCGGGGTCGAATCCTGGCCTGTGGCGTTAAGCCTGAACACGTAGTCAGCGTAACGTCATGTGAGGTTAAGGGTGCACTCTTTGCCAGCAACCAGCATTTCAAATCGTCCGCGCTGTGATGTCACCCGGCGGAGGAGGCCGTCGGCCAGCGGAGGGCGGAGGCTGCCGGAGCCCTCAAAATCTACTACTAACGTTTCTTCATCATTTCCCGGTCTTCTCCCAACAACTGCTTAAATTCAGTCAAACTTAGTGCAAAGTAGTAATTTCCTGTATTGTTATTACAAACGGAGAGCATTCTAATTTCATGCTCCGGGTTCTATAACTCTTCCATGGCCAGTTCATTTTCAAATGAATTTCATGCCTTGAACATATTGCCCATACAGAATGGATGTTTTGAATTTACTATTATACCTGTTGTAATATCAACACCCAAGAAAATTAATACTTTATTGCGTAGTGATAACTTAAATTTAAGACTTCGGCAGTGAATGGTCTACTCTGCTCTATGGGATCGAAGCTTACACATTAAAATAGGCCACCACTCAAGGACTGGAGCTTTAAAACTATGACTTCTTAGAAAAAAGTTCAGAGGCTTGTTGGTTGAACATGCCAATAATGAACAAGTATTACAGGAAACAAATTGCAGACCACCATCAAAAATGGAAATATTTCATAGACTATTTAGAGCAAGTGTTAAGTGCTGAAAGGTATGCAACTTCACAAATAATTCTAAAACGCAAAATTAAACAGCGCAGAGGACCAGGCGGCGAACATTATACCTAAATAATATTCAAGACTTAACGGGTATAAAAAGCCTTCAAGAAAAATATCGTGTTATGAAGATCGAAGTGCACTCTCTATATTTATCGTCAACGCCTGGGATACTAGACAGATCACGTAGAAGAAGAAATATTATACCCGTGCTATTAACAATTAAAATTTTCTGTGTAATTGCACACAAGTTGCTCGAAATTCAGTCAAACGTGGTATGGAGATAGTGTTACATATAATGTATTATTCTTGCAATTCTCGTTACCTTGATGGTATCGCGTAAACACAGGTACTGGGCCACTGAAAACTGCCAGTTCTTGCGAAATATCCTCCGAATATTATGTACTAGCATGGTACCCGTGCTTCGCTACGGTATTATACTGAAATTTATAACTGCATGCTTATTGTTTTAGATATATAATCCGCCAATATTCGCGATCTGACACGTTTTCAGCGAGAATCCACCAAAATTCCCGATCTGACTCGTTTTCTATTAGATTACGGCACGTTTCCTCCCATTTTTCAATCTTCCTTTCCAGCAATCGATTTCGTACTTCCCGGGCTAGGCTCAGGTATTCTTCCCGGTCAGTTGGGTCCGTAAATCTTTGCCATACCGTATATTCCTATAATCATTTTTAATCTGGATTCCTTCAGGAGATCCGGCGTGGTGTCTTATTGGGAGCCTTGGCGGCACTGAACCCGCGGCCGGCTGCATTCTTAGTCATTACCCGTCCAGGAGTCGTTTCCAGCGCGGTCCGCACATTTAACGACGGTCCGGAACATTATTATTATTATTATTATTATTATTATTATTATTATTATTATTAATGTTATTCTTCTTATTATTATTATTATTACTATTATGTGTTGCTGGGATGAATGATGACAGGGAAAACCGGAGTATCCGGAGAAAAACCTGTTCCGCCTTCGTTTTGTCCAGCACGAATGTCACATGGAGTGACCGAGATTTGAACCACGGAACCCAGCTGTGAGAGGCCGGCGCGCTGCCGCCTGAGCAACGGAGGATCCTTATAAGTACATTAAGAACAGTAAAATCAATTGGTCTCAACTCCTTTTACACCCCACCGCCGTTAGTTTTTATTGCCAACCCTCCCCCCCCCCAAAAAAAAATTAAAAGAAGGCGTGTTTCTTTATGTTTAAGGGAGATTCCAAACACCAATGTTCACGTCTATTACCTTCAGTTTTGAGATATAAGTATCCCCATAAATATAATTTACTTTTGTCACTTCATTTCAAACTACTCCCCCCCCCCCAAGTGAATTTTCCCGCAAAAAATACTTGTTTCTTTAATAGTGAAGGATCTTCTAAATACCAATTATCACGACTCTAACTTCTTCACTTTTTGATTTATGTGTCCTCATGAAAGGAATTCAACTCCTTTACACTCCCGCTCCCCAAGATGGTTTCCCCCCCAAAACGCGTTTTTCTTTGTTTTTAAGGGAGATCCAAATACGAAAATTCACGTCTGTAACAACTTTAGTTTTTATTAGATGTATATATTCTCATACAATTAAAGTCAATTAATTTTTCAATTCTTTTTCCCCCTCCCCCCCTTCGCTTCATTGGATTTTCCGAGAATACGTGTTTCTTTACTTTTAAAGCAGATTGCAAATATCAAATTTCACGTCTGTAACATCTTCATTTTTAAGATATCAGTAGCCTAAATAAAAGAATTCAACACCATTTTCAGTCACTTTCACCCCCCCTCCACCCGAGTGGTATTTCAGAAAATTAAAAATACACGTTTCTTTATGTTTAATAGAGATAAAAATACCATTTTTCACTTCTGTAACATGTTAAGTTTTTTAGATATACTGTAAAAATTCTCATTTTAAAATTTCACCCCTTTTGGGTTCCCCTTAAATGGAGTTTCCAAAAACAAATCAGCTATGTTTCTATACATTTACAGGAGATTCCAAACACCCACTTTTTACGTCTGTAACATTTTACGTTTCCAAGATAATCTTTCAAAAATTCACTCCAATTTGTCACTTCTGTTTAACCGCCATTAATAGGATGTTCCAAAAACTAAAAAAATACGTGTTTCTTTATTTTTAAAGGAGATCCCATATATAAATTTTCAGTTCTGTAATATCTTGCGTTTCTGAGATATATGTATCCTCATTAAAGGCATTCAACCCATTTTTCACCCTTTTACACCACTCCTATTGGGATTTACAGGAAACAAAAAAATACGTGTCCCTTTATTTTAGAGGAGATTCTAACTATCAAATTTTACATCTGTAAATTTTAAAATTTTAAGATGTAGACACATTCCTTTTAAAAAATTCACCCCCCTTTTCACAACTCAATATTTGGATTTTCCAAAAACGAAAAAATACGTGTTTCTTTACATTTAAAGTAGATCCCAAATACCAATTTTCAGGTCTGTAATATCTTCAGGTTCTGAAATATAAGTAGCCTCATTAAAGGCATTCAACCCATTATTCACCCTTTTACACCCTTCCTATTGGAATTTTCCGAAAACAAAAGAATACGTGTTTCTTTATTTTTAAAGGAGATTCTAAATACCAATTTTTACATCTAAAAACTGTAACAATTTTGAGATATAGATACACACATTTTAAAAAATCACCCCCTTTTAACCCCCCCATTAATTGGATTTTCCAAAAACAAAAAAATACGTGTTTCTTTATTTTTAAAGGAGATCCCAAACACCAATTTTCAGGTCTGTAATATCTTCAGTTTCTGAAATATAAGTAGCCTCATCAAAGGCATTCAATCCCTTTTTCACCCATTTTCACCCCTCCTATTGCGATTTTCCGAAAACAAAAAATACGTGTTTCTTTATGTTTAATGAAGATTCTAAATACCAATTTTTACATCTGCAAACTTTAAAAGTTTGAAGATATGGATTCACTCATTTTAAAAATTCACCCCCTTTTCACCCTCCCATTAATTGGATTTTCCAAAAACAAAAAAATACGTGTTTCTTTATTTTTAAAAGAGATCAAAAGTACCAATTTTCAGGTCTGTAATATCTTCAGTTTCTGAGATATAAGTACTGGTATCCTGATTAAGGGCATTCAACCCATTTTCCCCATTTTCACCCCTTTTCACCCCTCCTATTGGGAATTTCTGAAAACAAAAAAAATACGTGTATCCTTATTTTTAAAGAAGATTCTAAATACCAATTTTTTTATCTGTAAACTTTTAAACTTTCGAGATATAGACACACTCATTTTAAAATTTCACCCCTCATTTCACCCCCTTAGCGAAGGAATATCCAAAAATCCTCTCTTAGCGAGCACCTACATCTTAATATGAATATATCCCCCAAATTTCATTTCTTTATGTCCAGTAGTTTTGGCTCTGCGATGATGAATCAGTCAGTCAGTCAGGACAAGTTATTTTATATATATATAGATTTCTGTCATATTTCAATCATAGCCGTGTTCTGATATTATGCTACGGGGATAAAATTATTCATTTTAAGTGTGTTGTCCACAGTCTTGGGCAAATGCAACAGTGTCAGCAAATACCACAGTGAACCAACAGCTAAGTGAAATAATGAACACACCTCAATTTGAAAAATTATTGCGACCTTGCAAGTTAGGGTAGTTGTTCAAGCTGGAGATCACACACAGTTAAAATCGCACTTGCTGCACATGCGATTATGAAAAAAGCATCCCGTTGCTCATACAGAATATTCGAATGTGGTAGTATTATTATTTCTACGACCTTATTTTTCTTTTTCTCAATTATCTAGTGACAATATTAACGGGGATTAAGTCCAGTTTTATGGCAGGTTGCCCTTCCAGACGTAAACCCTATGTGAGATGGGTCTTCAGTATTGCGTGTTTCTGTAGCTGTTGGTAATGCGATGTGTTGTACGATATGTAAACGAAAATGTGTATTAAGACGACCACAAACACCTAGCCTCCGAAATACGGGATTTAACACACAAATATCCGCGGCCTGGTCGAGAATAAAACCCAAGACCCTTTGTTTAGAAGGCCACAAAGCTGGCCATTCAGTCAAGGAGGTCGACGTTAATAATATTAAGATGTTAAAGATAAAAAGTAAAATAAACATTTTGTCAAAGAATGAGTTGGAATTTTGTCTTAGGAGCTCTTACTTTGTTTTATACAGCCTAATTTGGAACGGTACATTCTGACGTTATTTTACTAACGCTTAGAGTCTTAAATCCTTTTTTTGGTTAATAAATTGCTATTATCAATATTATTAAACTACTAGTATCACGTAGAGAATGCCTAGCCGAGGCGACATATGAACTCAGCCTCTTTCTTCACGCTCGTACACATGTCTTTCAGATGCAGAAACTCCGTGCTGTCTACAAACCTAACAGGATGTAGATGAATCCCTAGAAATTACGTACTAGCACTTACATGGATGTTACAGTTCGGTTAGTAGGCAATTTAAGAGTGCTTACATGCGGAAGACCTTTCCACTTTCACATCAAAAAAGACTGCGATGTATCTGCAAGTCGTTTCTCCTAAAACCGATAGCAGTTGAAGGGAAGTTTAATACAAATAACAACCGTATACTGTATGACGTCTCCACCTAGTTGGTTGTAACTATGAAGTGAAGACAGAAAAATCGAACATTTTCACCAAATTTCGTATTTTCCTAGGATATATATTTTTTTTATCGGAAGAACCTCCAAAATTTAGGAAGATCTAACTACGCAACCTTTAAAGTCCACCTAATAGCGGTTAAAATCTATCACTGCAATCCAGGAAAAAATAAGGAAAAACCTCGGCACAGAAGAGGAACACGAAATTTTCCGCGCTACGCAGGCGGCTAGTTCATCTGTTAAGAAAGAGTGGCGAGTGGCGTTGTCTGCCAGCACTACAGTATACTGTATTGTACACTAGATAAAGATCCTCCTACACCATACCTGCTGCTACTGTAGTCGACTCGAACGTCCAAGACATGATATTTACCTGAAACACAAGAAAATAATAATAATAATAATAATAATAATAATAATAATAATAATAATAATAATAATAATAATAACATATTTATTATCAGTCAAATTTGTATTCCTATCTCAAGTTACCCAACGTGAGACAGAGTGTACGTTATCATACAGTAACAATGGTGAGTCATAGATTAACATTATTCTAAATGGTAATCCATGGCCAATTTCACCCATGCAGCCGATTACCTATTGTCCTTCTCCTAAGGTAGCGGATTCGATCCTCATTGAGATCGGTAGCATTTGAGGATATTTAAATACAGCTCTGCTTGGTAAGAGAGTCCTTTGAGACACGTTTTCGACAATCCGGCGTCTCTTAAAATACATACACGTACTTTAAATAAATTGCATTAATTGAGGACATTCTGGAAAAGAATATATACCGAGTGGTTCACCAGCCCCTTAATTTTTTGTAGATAGGCAATCTAAATAACGCGTACAACCTAAAGATCCTTTTAATTTAGTTTCAGAAACAGCAAGTAACTTGAAATTTCTCCTTATGGTCGAAAAGGCTCTCCGCTATCTTGTGTCATCATTGTAAATTGATCAATGGACCTAGCAAAGGAAAAACTACTATGCACAATTCCGGGCCAAATAATAAGGACCATTCTGCAAACGTGCGATTTATTGCGCCTTGAAATAAAACAGGTACCCGTAATACGATCGAATTAACAGGTTATGCTACGTGTTCTGTAATGTTAAAAAGTTAAATGAACACTGTGAAACAATTGAATACTTTGACACGAATATTAATTTCGAGATGAAACGGCCATACTGAAGTACTAAACCTCTAGCAAGTACCATGTATACCGGGCGACTTGGCCGTGCGGTTAGGGACGCGCAGCTGTGAACTTGCATCCGGGAGATAGTGGGTTCGAACCCTACTATCGGCAGCCCTGAAAATGATTTTCCGTGGTTTCCCATGTTCACACCAGGCAAATACTGGGACTGTACCTTAATTAAGGCCACGGCCACTTCCTTCAAACTCCTAGCCTTTTCCTATCCCATCGTCGCCATAATACCTATTTGTGTCGGTGCGACGTAAAGCAAGCACTTATTCATTTCCTCACAATATGCCCCAGGGGCTCTGAAGTTTAGAGCGTGGGTTGGCGATCACGGAGCCCTCAGCTGAGTTCTGGCATTCCTTCTACTTACTTGTGTCAGGCTCCTCACTTTCATCTATCATATCCGACCTCCCTTGGTCAAATTTTGTTGTTTTCAGACCCCGACGGTATTACGTATGGAGGCCTATCGAGTTTTTCATTTTCATGCCCTTCGTGGCCCTTGTCTTCCTTTGTCCGATACCTTAATTTTTCGAAGTGTCGGACCCCTTCCATTTTTTCTCTCTAATTAGTGTTATATAGAGGATGGTTGCCTAGTTGTACTTCCTCTTAAAAAAATAATCACCACCACCGCCACCTCACGATATATTCCTATGAAGAGTACGCTGAGTTGTTGCTAATTTATGGAGAAAGTACGGTCGAATTATCGATGGTCTTGTTTTCCTTAGGGTGAAATCTAATGCACCTACAACAGTTGGCAAATTGTAGTGCGTTTGCCACATTAACTTTGCATAATTCATTTCTTGCAATGTACTGGGGAAATTAATCCGATTATGAGCTATTGCATGAATATAACCCACGAAATTAACAATTTCACACACTGTCGAGCGGTCCACTCCAAAATCTTCTGGCACTCCAGCATAACATAAGAATATTTTAATCCGATTTTTTTAAAATCGGTGCTTTTCCCCCAGTTTCACCACTATTGGCAAAAAGTCTGATGTTAGAAAATCAATGCTTTCATTCTCAAAACGCCTGAGCACCTTACATCTACCCAAAGCTCTTCTTTCGAGGTATATTTTCTCTCCCGTACATGTATAAACATTGCCATAACAAAGAAAACATTTTTTTTTTTGACAGTTGCTTTACGTCGCACAGACACAGAGAGGTCTTATGGCGACGGTGGCACAGAAAAGGGTTAGGAGTGAGAAGGAAGCGGCCGTGACATTAATTAAGGTACAGCCCCAGCATTTGCCTGGTGTGAAAATGGGAAACCACGGAGAACCATTTTCAGGGCTTCCGACAGTGGGGTTCGAACCTGCTATGTCCCGAATACAAAGAAAACTGATGACTGACGAAAGTGGAGAGTTCCCTCCCTCAGACTCAAAACTGATGAACCTACGTTGTCGTCTCTTCGCTTTATTCACATCAAAAGTGAAGTTAAAATCACCGATGTGGAAAAATTACAACTGTAGGGGGTAGTTGTTGCTACCTTTTGTAACTTTACTGTATATCATTAATAAATGATCATAAAATATCACAAATAAAAGAGTATAAAAATACTTGAAATAAATTATATTAATAAAAATGATTAATCGAAATGTCCGTAGTATGGGCGCCAGAGTTCACCAGAATGGATCCCTCGAATTTAGATAAAGCATGATAATTCTTTATATCCCAGGGCGTGTACATAATGCTGCGTACTGGTACATCTGTTTTAGGCCTTACCTAACTTTCTGAAAACGACTAAATAGGTAGAAACTGCACCTAGGTCCATCAATAACTCCACTGATTCTAAAATATCTAACTATATTCTTAATAATTAGCAGAAGTACCCGTTCTTCGTACGGGTTATCAGAAACTGGCTTTAGTTACTCATACTATAGTGTGAGCGACTTCATTAGATATTTATATCACTGGTGTATTTACTTAAGTACGTAGAAATTATTTGTCATGTTAGGAATTATAGTGAATCTTCTTCTTTTCTTCATGGGGCCTCTAAATATTAGTTCATAATTAGCGTCGACCTCTAAGATTTTATGATACCATGTTTTCCCTTCATTCCCACCTAGGCATACCTGCTTCCTTCACAAAGCTGCAGGTTTAGTATAAGTATACTTCCGCTGGATAGTACCACAAATATAAATATTATTGAATGTATTTGTTTGATCCGACATTTCGTAACTATTAAAAATGATTAAGGAAATACGCGATGCATAAAAGAAACTGCTAAAATTATCGAGAATTATAATTCTCAGGGCTTGTCACTCATGTCGCACATCATATAATGAATCTGAGTATAAATGTTGAGAAATGTTTTCAAGTCATTGGGTACAGTATATAGGTTGTTCTTATGGTTACAATGATCGTAAAAGTGGACCAAAATATCGGCACTAATAACATCAGTGATCCTACTACTCCATGATTTGATAGAAAATACTTTAAATTATAGGTAACAGACTCCGCAAAATGCTGAAACCTAAGCCAGTACGTAAAAACGGAGGCTTGTCGGCAACCGGTGGTCGCTGTACTACGGAGATCTCCGGGGCTTATTTTTATATTTCACTCCCTTTCCATCCCCGTCCAAAGGAGTGCGATGAGCGTCTTACACAACAGTTTATTTTTTCCAGGGGTAGTGTGGTGCCAATATCTCCGTAACGGTTGGTTTTAGGGCCTTAAAACATGGTTTTCGGGCCCGTAGGGCTTACCGAGTTTTGTTCTTTACGTCAAGAGGATTAAATTGAGCTTTGTCTCATCCTTATACGACAAATTCGATATTTTGCCTATGTTCGCCCATTATTTTTAAAATCTCCCCCCCGTGCCCCCCACCTCGAATTGTTTCGAAAATAAAATACAGCCCATGTGACTCACTGGCAATGTTGCTTTCTATAGGTGAAGTAATTTTTAAAATCGGTTCAGTAGTTTTTGAGCCTATTCGTTACAAACAAACAAATTTTCCTCTTTATAATATTAGTATAGATAATATCCGTGCATGAGCACCTCATCGACACACTAATATACACTTATAATACACAAACAAAATATTGCTGGAAGACTCCATATTTACAACATAAATAATGAAAACAGTGGGAAAACCAAAGCGAGAACTAAGCCACCATTTGTAGTTAGTTCATTGAACAATGTACATACACTGACTGACAGAGCAAATGCAACACCAAGAAGGAGTGGTCAGAACTTTATGCCAATTGCAGGGTAGACTGACGTCACTGAGGTATGCTCATGATGTGAAATGCGCCGCTGTGCTGCGCACGTAGCGAACGATAAATGGGACACGGCGCTGGCGAATGGCCCACTTCGTACCGTGATTTCTCAGCCGACAGTCATTGTAGAACGTGTTTTCGTGTGCCATAGGACACGTGTATAGCTAAGAATGCCAGGCCGCCGTCAACAGAGGCATTTCCAGCAGACAGACGACTTTACGAGGGGTATGGTGATCGGGCTGAGAAGGGCAGGTTGGTCGCTTCGTCAAATCGCAGCCGATACCCATAGGGATGTGTCCACGGTGCAGCGCCTGTGGCGAAGATGGTTGGCGCAGGGACATGTGGCACGTGCGAGGGGTCCAGGCGCAGCCCGAGTGAAGTCAGCACGCGAGGATCGGCGCATCCGCCGCCAAGCGGTGGCAGCCCCGCACGCCACGTCAACCGCCATTCTTCAGCATGTGCAAGACACCCTGGCTGTTCCAATATCGACCAGAACAATTTCCCGTCGATTGGTTGAAGGAGGCCTGCACTCCCGGCGTCCCCTCAGAAGACTACCATTGACTCCACAGCATAGACGTGCACGCCTGGCATGGTGCCGGGCTAGAGCGACTTGGATGAGGGAATGGCGGAACGTCGTGTTCTCCGATGAGTCACGCTTCTGTTCTGTCAGTGATAGTCACCGCAGACGAGTGTGGCGTCGGCGTGGAGAAAGGTCAAATCCGGCAGTAACTGTGGAGCGCCCTACCGCTAGACAACGCGGCATCATGGTTTGGGGCGCTATTGCGTATGATTCCACGTCACCTCTAGTGCGTATTCAAGGCACGTTAAATGCCCACCGCTACGTGCAGCATGTGCTGCGGCCGGTGGCACTCCCGTACCTTCAGGGGCTGCCCAATGCTCTGTTTCAGCAGGATAATGCCCGCCCACACACTGCTCGCATCTCCCAACAGGCTCTACGAGGTGTACAGATGCTTCCGTGGCCAGCGTACTCTCCGGATCTCTCACCAATCGAACACGTGTGGGATCTCATTGGACGCCGCTTGCAAACTCTGCCCCAGCCTCGTACGGACGACCAACTGTGGCAAATGGTTGACAGAGAATGGAGAACCATCCCTCAGGACACCATCCGCACTCTTACTGACTCTGTACCTCGACGTGTTTCTGCGTGCATCGCCGTTCGCGGTGGTCCTACATCCTACTGAGTCGATGCCGTGCGCATTGTGTAACCTGCATATCGGTTTGAAATAAACATCACTTATTCGTCCGTGCCGTCTCTGTTTTTTTCCCAACTTTCGTCCCTTTCGAACCACTCCGTCTTGGTGTTGCATTTGCTCTGTCAGTCAGTGTATATGTATATAAGAACCCTTCGCTGTTTCTGTATCAACACGACATGCCGATTCTCATAGTCAGCACTTATAAAATAGCACAGGTACTGTACCTCGTAATACTATGTTCACAAACTTTAACACTTGTTGTAAAGATGTATACATTTGAGCAACACACGCTTGTCGATCCTGAACATAAATATGGAAAGTCTGAGATAGCTTTCGCCAACATATAATGCCAGACCGCCACAAGTGCTACAATACTTAATGCGTAAGCACTCCACATTTGTCGATCAGTCACTTTCCACGAACATAACAAGAATACGTTCCACGAACGTTTGAAGTCCAGTCCATTGTAGCAGTGTCACTCGAATACCGTATATCCACTACTTTTTTCTCGTACAGTGTGTCAGTTGTGGTTCTCTTCCGCTGTGATGTCAAACTATATAAAGACCTCAGCATTCCCCTTCCTCTCACATGATACGTCGAGATTGATCCTGGTCAGCCAATCATGAGTGATCCTCTTGTCAAGACCATGCCCTGAACTTCTTCTTGGTCCCAAGACATAAATAAACGCTGGGGTGTTTCACTTGAGTCATAGAACTTTCCTAGTACAACAACAAGTACATCTCATCAAACACTGGGATGTCCGCATGAATCATACAAATTACCAGAGTTCAACATAGCAATGTTTTCCCAGGACGTGTTACAAAACAAATTACTCATACTACATAAATGGAGACCTTCCAGCTTACAAATATTAATGACAAAATATACAACTGAAATAATAAAAATAATAATAATAATAATAATAATAATAATAATAAATCGAATACTGACAATAATATCTCTCACTTCTACATACAGTGCGAGGGTGTGATATATGTACTATCACACCTTCATCCACATTAAAGGAAACTACAACTTCAAGCTACCGAATTTGTAATATTATTTATTTTATTTACTTCACCCAATATCTGAATGCTCCGCTTATCGCGGATGCAGTATGTTTCTAATGAAAAGGTACTGCAAAAGGTAAATAAGGAACAGGTTGTCCAAATTCAATAAACGCAGGGGAAAGATATCCATTGGTATTATAATAACGAAAGAGAAATATCAACTCTTGGAAAGCTTAGTATAAAAGAAGATTAGAAGAGCGGCGGGAAGGGGGAATTCTTGGTTAGAGAACATCCTTCAGTGGTCTGGCACGACATCAGCAGATCTATTATGAGGATGTACCAATAAAGTTATGTGTTCGGCGATCGCCAACGTCTGCTAAGGACAAGGAACTCTAATAATAATAATAATAATAATAATAATAATAATAATAATAATAATAATAATAATAATAATAATAATAATAATAATAATAATAATAATAATAATAATAATAATATATTATGCAGAATAAAACTCGAGAGCTCGGATTGTATGTATTTTTGTGTCTTTCTATTCCATCGTATTCGACGTGAAAATGCATCTATCCTTAAAAATTGTAGTTCATGTCTTAAAAATCTACACTCAATCTCTACTAAACAATATCTGTCAAATTTGTGTGTAGCTACAACATGACTAGGATAAAAACATCCCATTTGTCAAGTAGATCACCTTTCATGGACTATGACGAGTGTCTCAATTGCCAGCGTGAGCAGTAGTGAATGAAGACCTATGTCCACCCCACCTAGCGCCGCAGGGAGGCTGCCCGCACAACAATGCCGCGCGCTACTTTGCATTATCTGATACCAGCAAATGATCCATTATGGCGACCGCCCGCACCTTGTGCTACATCATATGGAGCCAGCTACCAACTGCGATTCACAGTTAAATGAAGTTCAAATTAGCTAACGATATACTTCGTAGTTAAGGATATAGCGTAAGTTATAGTACGAAGAATCCGAATGTGTCTTGAATTACTAGTACTGTAGTGACCCTCCTTTGTGGTAATATTTCCCATGGTTTCCTACACGACACACAGCAAGTGGAACATTATATTGTTACTCCGTTCTCAACGACTAAGAAGTGAAAGTATCGTATCTAAATGTCTCGGCTTCCTTGTGATGATGCTTGTTGTTTAAAGGGGCTTAACACCGAAGGTCATCGGCCCTCTCGACTTCCTGACACGGATTTTAACTAATGTCCTTCCAGTTAAATGAGTACGCCTTTAAATCCCTTGGTCAGCAGCCGCTTCCCACCTACCCATCTTTCCTCCTCTTAGCGTTGTTTATTAGTAATGTCACCCACTAACCTTTTACGGTTTTCAGAGACAGGGAGGTGCCGGAAGTTTGTCCTGCATGAGTTCTTTAACATGCCAATACATCCATCAACACGAGGCTGACGTATTTGAGCACCTGCAAATACCAGCGGTCTCAGCCAGGATCAAATCTTCCAAGTTTGACCAAACTTTAGGTAGACCACGCAACATTTCAATCACCATATTTACCTTCAATTGATCAGTTAGCTCCGCCTGTTGCCATTTCTTGATGGATGCAGTTATTTTGTATCCGTCTCTTGACACAGGCCAGAGCAAAGTGTAGCTGCCACCGAAGTCCCAGTCTCATTCATGGCTGTGACAACATGGAAGCTACTGGGGTATGGGTAGTGCTGAGTAATGCCATTTGGAACACAACTAGTGTCTGAGTGTTATGAAAGGTGTTGCTCATAGGATGAGTCGTGCTGCAGTGGCACGTTCTGGTCCAGTGAGGAAAGCAATGGCAAACTACCTCACTCCTCATCTTGCCTCGTACGCCTCATTTGGGCTCAGCCATTGGTTTTTGCAGTTTCCCTATAACTTCATAGCCTTTGGTGGTGCTATTTGAGGATCCAACTAGCCTCTGGGCTGATGACATAACAGACAGACAGATGTTATCTATCCTTTATCACGTCGTGACTTATAAACTCTTAACACTCTTCACTATGTTCACAATCTTCACTAGGATTGAATCTGTGGGCCCACAAAGCCGTCCTCTGATACCAGGGATAACAAGCTTAGGAGGCAGGCGCCTGTTTGTGAGGAAGTCCTGCCGAAGTACTTGATGCCATGGCCGTGTGGTCCCATTGTGTTCCAGCAGACAGGATCTTTATGTGAGTACACACAGCGCGCGATACCCACCTGTTGACCCACCCTTCTCCTCCACTTTATTAATCTCCTCACTTGTAAGGCGAGATAGCGCTGAGTCACCTCTTAATCAATTCACGTTGCACCGCATGTCTGGGGTTCGATTTGATGGTGCTACGACTAACAAGAGTATAGTGCACTAACTCCAAAGTCTCTACCGGATAAGTTAGCTGCCTGTGTGGATCAGTGGTAGAGTGTCGGTGTCCGGATCGCAAGATAGCGGGATCAAACCTGGCAGACGTAGCGGAATTTTTGAAGGGCGGAAACGCGTCCATGCAACACTCCATGTCGTACGATGTCGGCATGTACAAGATCTCTGATGGCACATATGGTGTTTAAAACTCAGCTACAGACCATATGTAATCCAAGGGTGAGTAACAGTTTTCTTATCAAACCAGTTGCTCAACTACACAGTTCAAAAAAAATTAGGGGAACATGTTTTTGAACGTATGTCATGCTCCACAAAACAATACCTCACACCCAGGTATATTACTAACTAAACATTTATTCTTTACCGTGCAGGTATACAAAAGAACATCCACGGATTCGCGTTCATTTTCAGAATACAAAAGGAAATGTCCTAACAGGGGCGAAAACAAAGTGATAACAGTCCTCCAGGGTGGATGTTTATCACAGTAAACAATGAAATGGCGTATGGCTTTTAGTGCCGGGAGTGTCCGAGGACATGTTCGGCTCGCCAGGTGCAGATCTTTTGATCTGACTCCCGTAGGCGACTTGCGCGTCGTGATGAGGATGAAATGATGATGATGACAGCACATACATCCAGCCCCGTGCCAGAGAAATTAACCAATGATGGTTACAATTCCCAACCCTGCCGGGAATCGATCCCGGGACCCTCTGAACCGAAGGCCAGTACGCTGACCATACAGCCAACGAGTCGGACTTTTATCACAGTTGGAGAGCTTCAGATTGGTGTATGTCCTCCACGAGCATTTATCACAGTTTGGGACCTACGTGGCATGCTCCGAATAAGTCGACGGAGGTCACGTTGCGGTCAGGTCCCATTCTTCAATGAGAGCCTGTTCGAAGTCTTGGAGAGTCTGTGGTGGAAGAGAACGCCCACGAACACTTCTGTCAAGCCTATCCCACACATGATCGATGGGATAAAAGTCGGGACTCACTGCTGGCCATTCTATCTCTTAAATGTCCAGTTCTCGCAAGACAGCTATGGTGATGCGCTCCGCATGAGCCCTAGTATTTTCGTGCACAAGTACGAATTCAGGGCCAACACTGTATGCAGCAACCAACACATGCTGTAGCAGTATCTACTCAATGTACCCCGCAGCGGTAAGATTACCACGGACGACGACAAGATCCGTACGACCATCAATACTGATGCCACCCAACACCATCACAGATACCTTGTCCGAATCAGTCGCCCTCCTGGACAACATTCAGCATGTACTGCTCACCACGGCGTCTCCATACACGTTCACGTCCATCACACTGTGTCAGGGGAAATCTGGACTCGTCTGTGAACAACCCAGATCTCCATTTGCGAAGTTGCCAGTTGACGTGGGTACGAGCAAACAGAAGGCGAGCTGCGCGATGTTGCCGCGTTAAACGGGGCACTCGAACAGGACGTCTGGGTCATAAGGACACTTCTATTAACCTTTTCCTTACTGTGTGGTCAGACACCGTCGCTCCAGTGACCCTGATGAGGTCTTGTTGCAGTTCTCTGACAGTTGCTCAACGACGCCGCAACGCACAGATGGTCAGATATCGGTCATCCTGTGGGGTTGCCATGCGTCTACGACCATGTCCAACCCTCCTTGTGAACTGGCCTGTCCCACTGTATTGATTCCACAAGCGGTGACAGAGAGACAGTGAGATCCACAGCAACACGACGAAAAGTCCATCCTTCCTGGATCAAAGTGACGGCCCTTGCCTCGTTAAGATGTCTATCTCATGGGTTGTGCTGGTTTGCGTACAACGTGCTCAAATGACCGCAGTAGTCGGTGTACCTCACAATGACCCACGGCCGCACCGCTATTCACTTTCTTTTGAGGGGTCACCTGACAGTTTAATGCATGGCTACGCCTACAGATGGAGTATTACTTGGATTTGACATACCCTGAGTAGCTAAGGTCTCAAGGTCCACGATCATTGGAACTCTATCTATCAAATTAACGTTATCATACCAGACGTTACCAAACATGTTCACCTAACTTTTTTTGAACTATGTATTATAGAAAACATCATTTAGCTAAGGCTAGTTCTAAAAAGAGAAAGATAAATACTCGAATGGTGAAGTTTCACCCCTCCTCTAAATAAACTGATGTAATAAAAATAAAATATAAAAAATAAGCTTTACGTCCGCAAAACACTCGCGACACTTCGGTGCATTATTACGATTTTCTGGTCTTTATCAAATAACAGTACCGTACCTATGCGCTTCACTGCGCATAAAATTGCAATGAGTTTTAATAAAACAGTTCAACGATTTAAACAATCTTATGGCCTAAGCTAGCATGGCCCAGACCTTCTAAAGTGGTGCCATCAAGGTGGCCTGCCTCCCAATTTCGACAGTTCAATTGTGCTGCTATCTAGCAACAAAAACAAAATTCTACTGAAACAGATAATATGGCCAACTAAATTTAATTTTATTAAGTGCGCCACCAGAAGTCTCTTACATACCAACAATGGCATGGAGAGCCGACTGTCCTTCAAATAATGACTACCTCAGTCAGGATCGAACTCGGGATCGTGAGTCGGGCACTCTACCACTGATCCGCTGAGGAGGTATTGCATATTAGCAATGGAATGGACAGTGTCACATAATAGACTAATGTTAATAAACCGGTGAGCACGGTGCATAGCATTCTTCACATTTAAGGACCAAGATACATTCAGTAAGATATACATATACAGTATTTACTCGAAAATAAGACCTAACCCTTTCTTAAAGCAATTTTTATTCGCAAGTTGCAGAGGTCATACATTCGCGGAGGGTCTTCGGGTTGCGTGTTAATTGATATCAGTTCGCCGCTCTGTTCAGGTTGACAGGTAACGGCACCAGTATGTCTGAAGATAGTAACGGACGCTTTAAGAATTTAGATCAGGAACTTTATCGTCCGCCTCTGCGGTGTAGTGGTTAGCGTGATTAGCTGCCACCCCCGCAGGCCCGGCTTCGATTCCCGGCTCTGCCACGAAATTTAAAAAGTGGTACGACGGTTCGAATCTGGTCCACTTCATCCTCGGGAGGTCAACTGAGAAGAAGTGGGTTCGATTCCCACCTCAGCCATCCTCGAAGTGGTTTTCCGTGGTTTCCCACTTCTCCTCCAGGCAAATGCCGGATGGTACCTAACTTAAGGCCACGGCCGCTTCCTTCCCTCTTCCTTGTCCATCCCTTCCAATCTTCACATCTCCCGCCAAAGCCCCTGTTCAGCATGGCAGGTGAGACTGCCTGGGCGAGGTACTGGTTCTCCTCCCCGGTTGTATACCCCGACCCAAAGTCTCACGCCCCAGGATACTGTCCTTGAGGCGGTAGAAGTGGGATCCCTCGCTGAGTTCGAGAGAAAAACCCACCATGGATGGTAAACAGATTAAGAATAATAAATTTATCGCGGCTTTTAAGTTTATCTCTTTGATTTCTTCAGTAACGAACCATGTTCAGTTGTATCGAATACTCTCGGCTTTTGGCCCTCACATCATATTCTTCGGCGAATTCCAAAATGTCTAGCTTAATTCTATAGTGAAACTCTTTCGTGATTACCAACCCAAATCACCGTTTTTATATGGGCCAGATATTTTGCTCGTAAGTGTACATAACATGGTGTACATGCCTTCCGTCCACTGAACTATTTAGGAGGGGCATACTTAATTGATGTACGCTTTAAGAAAAGCATCGACGAATTGTCTTCTATAGCTACCGTAATAACCGCTCACCAAGACGAAGTTTTGTCCGAAGCTGCTGACAGTATAACTGTTGGGAGTAAGAATACCTTGCAAGATTTCTTTCCTTTCCGAACTGAAGCTCACACTATGGGACACAAACCGCGCAGCCAACTCGCTCTCGTAATTTTACTGTCAAGAGTGATTTCAGAGATTAATAGCTTGGTATAAACAATAGACATGACCTAAGACTCAGAAATAATAGAAGATGAAGAATTTAGGTCCTTTGAACAAGATGGCGCAGCACGAAGACGGAAATAGAAGTAAGCTGCGTGTGAATGTTATCAGAATACATATGATAAAAGCTATTCTTAAAAACTGTGGATATATCACTGATATATGGCAAGAAGTACTGATTCTCAGAGTACGTCATTCTCACTAAATTACCAGTTTGAAGAGAGACCGTCAATAAAACAACTTCCTGCAGTCTATGGGACAAGTATGATACAAACCATGACGAGGTATTTTTGCGACAACCCGGTATACTGTTAACATCGCTAGAGGCAAGTCATGGTTTACGAAATCAAAAAGCGTTACTGAAGTCAAACAGGTACAATATGGTGACTTGCTGTCTGTCAATAGTTGATCATACATTGTCGGTTATTTTAAGTTGTTGTTGTTGTTGTTGTTGTTGTGCAGTGATCTTTCCTGAAACCAAATTGGGATTTAAGATGCTCAAAAAGTCACACACCTGCTCATGAGAGATTTTTTTTTTTTTTTTTTTTTTTGCGAATTTACTTAAAGCACAGACAATGCTTACTGGATTTAAGTCACTACAGGGTGATACTTTATTTTTAAGTAGGCCTACTGGTCGTATACTAGCACACATCTAGAGGATGAGAAAACGTTTTGCAACTAATTCAATCCAAACCCAAACGCCGTGACAGTACAACCCTGATGGACCTTGGCCTACCACGCGACCGCTGCTCAGCAAGAAAACTTGCAGATTATGAGGTGATGCATAGTCAGTGCGACGAATGTTCTCAGCCGTTATTCTTGGCTTTCTAGACCGGCATCTCCATCACACTATCAGGCAGCTCCTCAGTTGAGTAGATCTCGAACCAACTCTCAGGCGTAGGTAAAAAATCTCTGACCTGACCGGGAATCGAACCCGGGGCTTCCGGGTGAGAAGCAGGCATGCTACCCATAGACCGCGCGGCCGGCAGGATAATTATCTAAGTCAGGATAACATCGATATAATTCGAGATTAGAGTGGTACGTCTGTTGTCTGGGTGCTTGGCTCTTTTTTTTTCCTAGTTGCTTTACGTCGCACCGACACAGATAGGTCTTTTATGGCGACGATGAACAGGAAAGGGCTAGGAGTGGGAAGGAAGTGGCCGTGGCCTTAATTAAGGTACAGCCCCTGCATTTGCCTGGTCTGAAAATGGGAAACCACGGAAAACCATTTCAGGGCAGCCGACAGTGGGGTTCGAATCTACTATCTCCCGAATACTGGATACTGGCCGCACTCAAGTGACTGCAGCTATCGAGCTCGGTGGTGCTTGGCTCTAGTGCTGAGTCAGACTGAGTGTTCAGACGGTGAAGCACTGGCCTTCTGAGCCCAAGTTGACGGGATCC
Source organism: Anabrus simplex (assembly GCF_040414725.1). Lineage (NCBI taxonomy): Eukaryota > Metazoa > Arthropoda > Insecta > Orthoptera > Tettigoniidae > Anabrus > Anabrus simplex. The sequence continues at coordinate 333,612,598 of NC_090265.1, forward strand.
ATCCCGGCTCAAACCGACGGTATTTACAAATGCTAAAATGCGCCAGTCTCGTATCGACAGAGATAGACCCTACCGGTAAATAAAGTAAATCCTACGGAGTAAAATTGCGACATCTCGGCGTCTTCGAAAACCGTACAACAGTTAATCATCATCATCATCATCATCATCATCATCATCTGTTTACCCTCCAGGGTCGGCTTTTCCCTCGGACACAGCGAGGGATCCCACCTCTACCGCCTCAAGGGCAGTGTCCTGGAGCTTCAGACTCTTGGTCGGGGATACAACTGGGGAGAATGACCAGTACCTCGCCCTGGCGGCCTCACCTGCTATGCTGAACAGGAGCCTTGTGGAGGGATGGGAAGATTGTTTTTTTTTTTTTTTTTTTTTTTTTTTTGCTAGGGGGTTTACGTCGCACCGACACAGATAGGTCTTATGGTGACGATGGGATAGGAAAGGCCTAGGAGTTGGGAGGAAGCGGCCGTGGCCTTAATTAAGGTACAGCCCCAGCATTTGCCTGGTATGAAAATGGGAAACCACGGAAAACCATCTTCAGGGCTGCCGATAGTGGGATTCGAACCTACTATCTCCCGGATGCAAGCTCACAGCCGCGCGCCTCTACGCGCACGGCCAACTCGCCCGGTGGGAAGATTGGAAGGGATAGGCAAGGAAGAGGGAAGGAAGCGGCCGTGGCCTTATGTTAGGTACCATCCCGGCGTTCGCCTGGAGGAGAAGTGGGAAACCACGGAAAACCACTTCCAGGATGGCTGAGGTGGGAATCGAACCCACCTCTACTCAGTTGACCTCCCGAGGCTGAGTGGACCCCGTTCCAGCCCTCATACCACTTTTCAAATTTCGTGGCAGAGCCGGGAATCGAACCCGGGCCTCCGGGGGTGGCAGCTAATCACGCTAACCACTACACCACAGAGGCGGGCCACAACAGTTAATACGACGTAAAAGCAGTAACATTATTATTATTATTATTATTATTATTATTATTATTATTGTTACGGAGATATCCGTGGTAGGTAGAGGTGAAAGAAGGTGCGGGTGTGAATGGGTTTCAAGCTACGAAATTAACGTGCAATGTAAAATTAATTTAAACTTTAACTAGGTTATATTTTCTTTTCAAAAACAAGAGATAACAATCATAACAGGTACAGAGTAGCAAAAATGTAGGTACAATATTACTGGATTCGGGCTCAGTGCCCTTACTTCATAACTCTTGGGCAATCAGCCCCGCCTTACTCCAAAAAAAATATTTTAGCCAAGGGGCAGAAAACCCCATTCATGCCCAGGAGCACTGGCTCCAAACATTACACATAAAGCCTGCACGAGGCATACAGAAACGAATTTCAAAGAGCGATCCGCTCTCAAAATTGTAAGCCTATCACAAGGCCACACCAAAATATACCTTCAAGCTGTCCTCTAAGGACGTATTCACAGGGGTAAAATACCCAACCTACGGAGGTCTATTACATGAAAAGAAGGTTGATTACATGACCTCTAAAATAACAATTTGAGAGGAGGCGATCTTGCACTCCTAATACACTTTGTTTTTAAAACCTAATCTGGCTCTGGGCCACTAACGCAAGGGCTAATCCCATACTACAGAGGTGACTTAGAGAAGAACACTTTACATTACATAAACGAAGAATAGTTTGAGAAAATAAGTTCACCTCAAAACAAATGTGAGTGGGAGCTCGAGAGGGTTAGCACTCTCTATCCCAATATGTAGCTTTACAAGAAAAAGATGAAAAGAGTAATTACATTTTAGGAGAAGGTTACATGATGGAAATGCTTCGAACCCGCCGCGAGTGTTAAACTGCCGACCTAGCAAGAAAGGAAGTTATTAATAGGCCATTACCTGGTGTTGAACAGCTGAAGAAGAAAGAGGCGCTTCCCGCCTCCTGCTATGTACTTAATACACTGAAAGATGGAACAGAAGTGGCCCGGAGACCCCAAAATCAGCAGTTTAAATACTCTCGCGGAAGTTTCTAGGCGTTAGGGGAATGAAAACACCCGCCCACAATGTTTTTATTGGATAGGACCCCGCAACAGATACAAGTTGGGGGAAGATACACCAGATTGGTCAGAAATTACTAAAAGAAATTCGGGATTGGATAAATCTAAAACAAGGGGAAAACGAGGGGTATACAGCCAACTTAAACAATAACAGAAAGAAATTTAACAAGAAACAAACTTTTGAAATAAAAATTTCTCCAACAAAATAGTTCTTTGACTCCGCACTAGGGTGCGCTATTGTTGATCTTCAGTAGTGTCCTCTAGAAGAGAAAGTTCACACTTCTTACTTCAAGCGAAACAAAAACACATCAAAAGTGACACAGTTCAAAAACTCAAAATTTTCCACGTGGTGACATCTTCTGAGAAAGTAGAGAATTAATAGAATAGATAAAGTTCAACCTTCCTCCAGAAGAGGAGTTTCAACTGGCGCAACTTTTAAATAAACGGTGTAGAGGTGTACCGCCCGGTACAGACCTCCCCCCCCAAAAGTTCCTCCAGGGGTGACACATGAAATCAGTTTGAAACAAAGTCCAAGTAATGATGTTGATACGAAGATAGATAGCAGAAGCATTTACAAGATTTCTTAATTCAGTTTCAAAATGTTGTTGTTGCAGGTGAATGAAAGTCTTTATGTTTGTAGAATTTGAATTTCTGAAGATAAACTTTTAATACTTAAAGGTGAAGAAACATTTTGCAATGTCCACCAAATATTGTTGTTGAATTCCCAAGTGTAGTTATTGCTTATGGTGACTGTCCATGTAGTTGATGTAGATTGAGTCGGATGGCCAGACCGGCCGTTGCAGCTTGCGTCCAACGGAGGCCGCTCGGACCCCTCAAGTACCCTGAGATACCGCTCGCCCGCACTATGAGGGGAGCAGAGGTGTTGAAGTACGCCGCGCCCGCGGTGAACAGATACAGGCTGCGGGCATGTAGCAGGTCGTGCGCCGCACATCAGCCTTGGCCGGGAGGAGAGCTCCGGCTCGCCGTGCACATGTCGTCCTCGCTGGAGAGGAGGGGGCCCATCCCCCTCCCCAGTCGCTGCACGGCGCTGCGCGGCTGCGGGGGCGCTGAAACATTAAAGCTAGGCGGCAGAATTGTGTTGGACTATCATCTTCTTTGAGGGTACAGGCTTGTGGAGAGGTTGAGGGGCCAGCGGCGTGTAGATATCCATGGCATTTACTATTATGAAGCCACAGTGTAAGGTGGAGCAGGAGACGGGAGCGTGGTAATGGCCGTGGCAAGAACAGGATGGCAGTTTAACGGGTCGGGGCAGGTTTTACACAAGGCTTACATCTAAAACCAAAATATTACAGAAGGGGCAGAATGCCTTAAAAGTGAAACTCAAAAAAAAATATAACCTTCATATCCTTTCAAAATAATATGAAGCAAGTTAACACAGAAATTACACCGGTTTCACCTGGGACAGGTGAACTCTAAATATCCTCTCGGTGGCTGGATTACTTAGCAATAAGGTAACCGGCGTAAGAAAATCGAGAATGATACAAGGCCCATGAAATCTGGGGGCAAGCTTGCCCGCGGGAACAAAATTTTTGACCATAACCTGGTCACCTACCTTCAAAGTGGTGGGTCTCCGTCCACGATCATACCTTTCCCTAACCTTTTCATGAGACACTTTAAGATTGGCTTTAGCCTTCTTCCAAAGATCTTTAATGTTATCCGGATCTATTGTCTCGGGTAGAATGTCATTCAGAGACCAGAGGTTAGAGAGCGGCGTGTTGGGAACGAACTTAAACATCAAAGAAGCTGGAGTAAATTTGTGTGATTCATGAACCGCCGAATTCAAAGCAAAAGCTAACCAATGCAGGGACGTGTCCCACCTAGAATGATCTTCATGATGATAGGCAATAAGTGCGGACCTGAGATTACGGTTAACCCGTTCAGCCAGAGATGGTTGAGGGTAATAAGTAGATGTAGTTACATGAGAGATGGACAAGTCAAAACAGAATTTACGAAACAGATTTGATGTAAAAGCTTTAGCATTATCAGATACAATGTATTGGCACGGACCAAAAGAAGCAAAAATGGAATTTAGGCAAGTAATGGTGGACTGAGCGGTAGCCAGCTTAGTCGGAAATAACCAAGAAAATCTAGTAAAGCCATCTACGCACACAAAGATGAACTTGTTAGCATTACCCTTTGACTGGGGGAAGGGTCCTACATAATCGATATACAGGCGTTCCATGGGGCGCGACGCTTGATGCGAAGACAAAAGGCCTACCTTGGTGGACATGGTGGGTTTACTAAGCAAACAAGATTTACAAGCTTTTACAAGTTCACGGATTTCACCGTCCATACCTTTCCAAATGAACATTTCACGAATTTTTTCACGGGTTTTAAAGATTCCAAGATGCCCTCCTAATGGGGTCTCATGATAATACTTGAAGATCATAGGCACAAGAACCGCTGGCACGACAACCTTCATCATCTTATCATGCCTCGATGGGCAACATAAAACACCATTCCTCAGAACATAAGGGACGACATGTTCCCCAGAAGAAAGGGTTTCCATTATCGGACCCAGCGTCGGATCTTCACGTTGGTATTTCTCGATATCCCTAAAGAGCATGGGAGCATCGGTTAGGATGGCATTAACCTCGGATAGTATGGACTCGGAAGGTGATGAACTGTCGACCGGTTCATGGGTCTCGACCTCGTTAGAAAACATACGGCTGAGTCCATCAGCAACAACATTTTCAGTACCTCTGATATGTCGTACATCGAATTGGAAGGCAGAAATACGGATGGCCCAACGGGCTATACGACCAGTACGACGCGGCCTACCTAAGACCCAGCTTAAGGCTTGATTATCTGTCTCCAAGTCGAATTTGACATGTTCCAGATAGAGACGGAACTTTTCTAAGGCAAATAAAACTGCCAACCCTTCAAGCTCATATATGGAGTACTTTGCTTCTTGAGCCGAGAGAGTCCTAGATGCATAGGCGATGGGGCGCCTCCCTAGTTCAGTCTCTTGAAGAAGGACTGCAGCTACAGCTGACGACGACGCGTCCGTTTGGACGATGAATTTCTTCGAGAAATCAGGCATAGCAAGTACAGGGGCATTACAGAGAGCTAATTTAAGATCTTCGAAAGCGGCTTGTTGAGAAGGTCCCCACTCGAATTTGATGCCTTTCCTACGAAGAAGGTTTAAGGGCGCCGCTCTATTAGCGAAGTTAGGAATAAACTTCCTGAAGAAATTCACCATACCAATGAATCTAGCGATACCTTTGATGTCCTTAGGAGGTTTAAAATCACGGATGGCCTGTGTTCTAGAATGATCGACAGCTACCCCATCGGGTGACACAATATGCCCTAGGAATGACATAGAGGGCTTAGCAAAGGCAACCTTGGACAACTTGACAGTTAACCCAGCCTTACGAAAGCGATTCAGAACTTCTCGCAGATGATCTAGATGTTCTTCAAAAGTCTCGGAAAATACGACGACATCATCCAAGTAGTGATATAAGTACTCAAATTTGATGTCGGAAAAGACCCTATCTAGTAGCCTAGTGAGCACAGCTGCCCCCGTGGGGAGCCCGAAAGGCACGCGGTTGTATTCGTATAAGTTTCAGTCCGTGGCAAACGCTGTAAGATGTTTAGACTCTTCGGCAAGGGGAATTTGATTATAGGCCTGATTCAAGTCCAAGATGGTGAAGAACTTGGCCTTACGAAACCATGAAAAACAGGAATGAAGGTCGGGAAGGGGCACAGATTGCAACACCACCTTCCGATTGAGAGCCCTGTAATCAATGACAGGCCTGAAGCCTCCTTGGGGTTTCGGGACTAGAAAAATAGGCGAAGAATACGCTGACTTAGAGGGCCTAATAATACCATCCTTCAACATCTGATCGATGATTTCTTTCAGAGCCTTCATTTTAAGTGGAGATAGCCTATACGGTGGAAAACGGACAGGAATCGAATCCGTGACCTCAATTTTGTATTCAATAAGGTCAGTAACACCAAGAGTATCAGAGAACACCTCGGGAAACGACTGACACAGTTTCCGAATACTATCAGCCTGCTCCTCAGGTAGATGTCTAAGGTCTAACAACATCTCATCCTGGGTAGGCGAAATAGATGAACATGATACAGAATTACACTTTAACAAGGGAATTCTACAATTGGACGCAAATTTGAATGTGCACGACCTACTCTGGAGATCGAGCACAAGACCAGTGTGAGAAATGAAGTCCGCTCCCAATATGATGGGGCAAGACAAGTGCTTAGCCACAAACAGTTTGATCTTCCATGTAAATTTAAAAACCCGAATTTTGACATGTAAGGAACCTAGAATTTCTAATGGAGATGAATTAGCCGAAACATATTTAACAGGAGATGAGTCATAGTCAGGGAGTTTACAAACAGATTTCAATTTAGAATACCAATCAGCCGAAATAATGGAACAAACACTGCCTGAATCTAAGAGAGCTGTTATAGGCTCGTTATTTAACTCAATCTTAAGAAAAGGAACAGGTGCGGGGGGATCCGCCGCAATCCTAAGACACTCTTTAGGGCATTCAAAAGATGAATTTGAAGGCTGGTCGTTCTCTGCATTTACAACCTGTTTACTAGGGGCTAAGTCTCGGGAAGATGGATTAGTCGGCTCAGCCGACGCCACTAGTCACTTTTTATTATTGGCATAGCTGGAATTTGCACCAGAAGTTGAGCAGGAGGGGGTGCTATTTGAGTTTGGGCAATTCTTGGCGATATGTGAGAAGGCCCCACACTTAAAACAGCCTTGTGATGACCCTGCTCCATTCCTTGTCCCACTTGACTTGATCAGAGGACACTTATTCCGCAGATGGTCAGGCGACCCGCAAGCATAACATTTACGGGGATTGACTGGTCGGCGAGGTGGAGGCCGAGTGTTACTAAAGGAAGGCAGGGGTTCTTTCGCGACACGCAAAGAATCGGCGTATCTAACTCCTTCCGCTGAGACGGCCAATGCTTCAAGTTCAGAGAAGGTTTGCGGACACGCCGCGAAACACAAATATGACCTGTAGGGTGGTGAAATCCCTTCGATAATAGCTTGCACGATCTGATCCTCAGGGAAGTGGAGGGCAAACACCCTAGTATAAAACTTAATATCTTGGATGAAGTCTGCCAGGTTTTCATCCAAGCGCTGTACCCGATAATAGTATTTCTGAATAAGAGATGACCTCGCGCGGGCAGGAATAAAATTTGCAAGCAGATGTGCATGGAAATCTTCGATAGATGACTGTTCAGCTATGGCTCTTACTATTTTATCTGAGAGAACCCCAATAGCATAAGGATAGATAATTTGCAAAATTTGACATGGGGAAAGAGAAAACACAAGGGCATGATCCTGAAATTCCACTAGAAATCTTAAAAATGAAATTACGTCACTGGTGGTATTAACGGAAAACTTGGATATACCTCTGAGCAACATTGCCAATGGATGAGGCAAGCTGCTAAACCCGGGCGACATAGTAGGTAAAGGTTTCAATGGCAAGGAAGTTAATTCAGCACGTACATTGTTCAACGATGTGCGGCGTTCAGACTCGTTGTCCAATGGGGCAGAGATAGTTTGAGCAGCAACGGTTATCCTATTGCCTTCTCCCTTAGCAGGTTCTTCCTCACTACTTACATTCACTATGGTGGGCTGATCAGATTTGGGAGGAACTTCCCCAGTTAACAATTGAGTGACTTTACTAGACAATTCAGAGATAGTTTCAAGGAGCGTATTAGCTTGCTTCCTCTGAACGTCATTCACCTTCAGAGACAACAGATCATTAACTCTATTTGAAAAGTGATATAATCTGCCTTGCACACGCTTAATTTGGTTAGGAGACGGATCATTTTCATCAAAAAAACTAACTACGGAAGCTAGCCCAGTAATATTCTCCGTGATCGTGGAAAGAGAGTCGTCAATTTCTTTCTCTCTCAAATTGGGGATGGAAATGGGCAAATCAAGGGACTCTCTAAGCTTGTTAGTGTCTATTGCAACCGTGCCTCCAGATTGAACGTTTCTGATAGTTAACTCGTATATCAACTCCTCTTTGCGCAAATAGTTAAGGAGGAGAACATCGCGAGGGCCGGACATGATGACAGAACAATTTTGAAAAACTCAAAAAATTCCAGCAACTGAGAAAATTGTTAGAGTTCGAATCAAAGCAATGTTTAGCCGTCAAAAGGGGCTAAATTGAGACCCATTCAACCACGCTCTGCTACCACTTGTTACGGAGATATCCGTGGTAGGTAGAGGTGAAAGAAGGTGCGGGTGTGAATGGGTTTCAAGCTACGAAATTAACGTGCAATGTAAAATTAATTTAAACTTTAACTAGGTTATATTTTCTTTTCAAAAACAAGAGATAACAATCATAACAGGTACAGAGTAGCAAAAATGTAGGTACAATATTACTGGATTCGGGCTCAGTGCCCTTACTTCATAACTCTTGGGCAATCAGCCCCGCCTTACTCCAAAAAAAAATTTTAGCCAAGGGGCAGAAAACCCCATTCATGCCCAGGAGCACTGGCTCCAAACATTACACATAAAGCCTGCACGAGGCATACAGAAACGAATTTCAAAGAGCGATCCGCTCTCAAAATTGTAAGCCTATCACAAGGCCACACCAAAATATACCTTCAAGCTGTCCTCTAAGGACGTATTCACAGGGGTAAAATACCCAACCTACGGAGGTCTATTACATGAAAAGAAGGTTGATTACATGACCTCTAAAATAACAATTTGAGAGGAGGCGATCTTGCACTCCTAATACACTTTGTTTTTAAAACCTAATCTGGCTCTGGGCCACTAACGCAAGGGCTAATCCCATACTACAGAGGTGACTTAGAGAAGAACACTTTACATTATATAAACGAAGAATAGTTTGAGAAAATAAGTTCACCTCAAAACAAATGTGAGTGGGAGCTCGAGAGGGTTAGCACTCTCTATCCCAATATGTAGCTTTACAAGAAAAAGATGAAAAGAGTAATTACATTTTAGGAGAAGGTTACATGATGGAAATGCTTCGAACCCGCCGCGAGTGTTAAACTGCCGACCTAGCAAGAAAGGAAGTTATTAATAGGCCATTACCTGGTGTTGAACAGCTGAAGAAGAAAGAGGCGCTTCCCGCCTCCTGCTATGTACTTAATACACTGAAAGATGGAACAGAAGTGGCCCGGAGACCCCAAAATCAGCAGTTTAAATACTCTCGCGGAAGTTTCTAGGCGTTAGGGGAATGAAAACACCCGCCCACAATGTTTTTATTGGATAGGACCCCGCAACAGATACAAGTTGGGGGAAGATACACCAGATTGGTCAGAATTTACTAAAAGAAATTCGGGATTGGATAAATCTAAAACAAGGGGAAAAAGAGGGGTATACAGCCAACTTAAAAAATAACAGAAAGAAATTTAACAAGAAACAAACTTTTGAAATAAAAATTTCTCCAACAAAATAGTTCTTTGACTCCGCACTAGGGTGCGCTATTGTTGATCTTCAGTAGTGTCCTCTAGAAGAGAAAGTTCACACTTCTTACTTCAAGCGAAACAAAAACACATCAAAAGTGACACAGTTCAAAAACTCAAAATTTTCCACGTGGTGACATCTTCTGAGAAAGTAGAGAATTAATAGAATAGATAAAGTTCAACCTTCCTCCAGAAGAGGAGTTTCAACTGGCGCAACTTTTAAATAAACGGTGTAGAGGTGTACCGCCCGGTACAATTATTATTATTATTATTATTATTATTATTATTATTATTATTATTATTAACAAGCGAATGAACTACTAAGGATCACGCTACAACTTAATTTCTTTCTCTTCGTGCGGAGTTTTCTCTGTGTCCAATACTCCTTCATGCGTTCGCTGGCCTGCTTCCGTTGTTCATCTGTCCAGGCTCTTCCGGTCTTCCTAGTTCTTCCTGCGGCTAGAACACCTTCCAAATTCTTCAGTGTGTTCCTAAACCTATTTCTTTCTAACAGCTGGTCTTTCAAGATGCTTAACCTTTCCATATCCTTCTTCGTTTCCTTAATCCATGCTGTAGTGGTCTTTTTTCTCCAGAAGTAATCAAATATCTGTTTGGTAAGTCTGTTTGCGTTCATTCTGTATAGATGTCCAAGAAACGCCAGCCTCCTTTTCTTCATGGTCTCTGAGATTCTTTCCACCTTCTGGTAAACTTCTTTGTTACTCCGAAGTTTCCATCCGCTTTCAGTTTGGACAGCTCCCATAATTTTTCTGAGGATTCTTCTTTCCAGGACCTCTAGCTTCTCCAGCTTGTAATTCATGGACTGGCATTCACTGGCATACAGGCATTCTGTTTTGACCACGGTGTTGTAATGTTTTAATTTGGAATTCCAAGATAAGAACTTCGTATTGTAGATGTTTTTTGTCAAGCCATATGCTCTCTCCATTTTTGAGATCCGATCTTCCACTGCAGCTTTTTCTAGTCCATTCTCCTGTATCGTCTTACCAAGGTACTTGAACTTCTTGACCCTTTCTATCCGTCCTATCTCTGTTTCTAGGAATTTTGGTCCATCTTTGATGTTCGTCATGAATTTGGTCTTTATTATATATATACATATATAATTCGCTGGGGCCATCAAGGACCACGTTAAGTCTTGTTGCATTTGACACTGAACTTGGCCTTCTTTAGAGCCAAAATTTCCCTCATTCTTTGTGAGTGGGCCTGCTTAGGCTCCTCTGTCCAAGGGGCACCGTGTCTTCTCATCGGTTGCTCGTCTCGGTTTAGCCCGTTCGTCAATATTTTCTTGCGGAAGAGATCTCTGTTAAGGGCGTCTTCAGCTGAGATATGTAGCATTTGCAGGTCTTCTTTAGTATTTCTAAACCAGGGAATTGTGGTTTTGGGGTTTGAATCAGAAAAGTGAAAGATTCCTTTAGTTAACTTTCTTCCGTCCATTCTTTTCAGATGACCGTAAAATCGTGCCCGTCTTTTTCTGATTGTATCGGTAATTTTCTCTATTTTGCTGTAGACTTCCTTGTTGGATCTCTTTTGATGGATTTCATTTCTGTACTTTGATCCCAAGATTCCTCTCACAATTTTGCGTTCTCTTTTCTCCAGTTCATCAAGGAGTCCTTTGTTGGCACTTAGAGACAGGGTTTCGGCTGCATATAGAACTACTGGCTTCAGAACTGTTTCATAGTGTCGTATCTTGGTGTTTTGGGAAAAGCATTTTTTGTTGTAGATTGTGAGGTATGTTTGGTAGGCTATTTCCAGTTTGCGTACTCGCTCCTGAAGTGCTTCTTTGTCCAGTCCATTTTTCATGATGATCTCACCCAGGTATTTGAATTTGTCTACTCGGGTGATGTCCCCATATTTTGTATGGAGTTTTGGTGGAGCCTCTCTGATGTTAGTCATTACTTCTGTTTTCTCAAACGATATCTGCAAACCAGTTTGTTCGGTAATTTCTTTTAAAATTTCAACTTGAGCTCTAGCAGTTTCTATGTTGTTTGAGAGAACAGCAATATCATCGGCAAATGCTAAGAAGTCTGTTGCGGTCCCCTTGGATTTGGTTCCTATTCTCAATGGACTGTAGTTGGTTTCCTGTAATCTCACCCGCCAGGTTCTGATGATCTTTTCAAGAACACAGTTGAAGAGTATCGGGGATAGCCCATCACCTTGTCGGACTCCTGTTTTGATGTCAAAGGAATGCGAGAGACATCCGTGGATTTTTTATCGGTCAGGGTGGCTCTAATTAATGCCAGCAGTTTCAAATCAACTCCAAATTAATTTAAGATGTTTAGCAGGACTTCCCGGTCAATGGAGTCGTACGCTTTCTTAAAGTCCACAAAGACAGACACATACTGCTTGGACCTTAGTGTACAATATCTGATGATCGTTTTGAGATTTTGGATCTGTTCAGCTGTTGAGCGACCTTTTCTGAACCCTCCTTGGTATTCACCTATTTGATGTTCGACTTGTGCTTCCAAACGTTCCAGGATGGCAAGTGATAGAATTTTGTAAGTCACGGGTAGCAAAGATATTCATCTGTAGTTGTTGATGCTCTTCATGCTGCCTTTTTTGTGTAATGGATGGATCAAAGCTATTTTCCTATCTCCGGGTAGGGTCTCCTTGTTCCAAATTTCTTCTATTTGCTTTTGCAAGATATCAAGTGATTCCTCTGGGGCATATCTCCACAGTTCTGCTACTACTGAGTCTTCCCCCGGCGCTTTGTTATTTTTGAGACGGGCAATGTGGCACATGATTTCATCTCTGTCAGGTGGTCTGGAATCTGAGTACCTGAGTAAGGGTTCCTTGGTCTCAATGGCGCTTTGCGGTTTATAGCAATTAAATAAATTCTTGAAGTAATCTGCCAGAATGCTGCAATTTTCTTCATTTGACGTCGCCAGTGTGCCGTCCTTTCGCTCAAAGCATAGAGATGGTGGGTTTATAGCCAGTAAGTTTGCGTTTGAAGGCTCTGTAGTACTCTCTGCTTTCATTCTTCCTACAGTTTTGTTCTATCTTTTCAATGAGAGATTTTTCGTATTTGAGTTTCTCAGTTCTGAACATAATATTATCATTATTATTATTATTATTATTATTATTATTATTATTATTATTATGATTCGCGGATGGACTGGGCTTCATTCTATCTATCTATCTATCTACCTATTTATCCTCCATCCATTTACGTTGTATTTACATTATTTCATTCCCAACGTGAAGGGTGAGGCGGGCTAACTGGTGGGTTATGCCTGCTCTCTGGCCAAGAGATGAGCTGGATTTGGAGGAATGATGGAAAAAGGGGTTCGGTAAGATAAGTTGCTAGTGGAAAGGAATAATTAATTGGTTAAGAAACAGGAAGGAGGAGTGATTATTTAAGGGACGTTAGCGTCCTTTTGACTAGTCTATTTTCTTCCTTTCTTTCTTGCTTTCTTTACGGGAATCATCGATGAATTTGTCTTCTATACCGTTGCAACCCCTCACCAAAGCGCAGTTCTGTCCCAAGCTGCTGACAGTATTACTACTGGGGATAATAATCTCTTATTTATTTCTTCCTCCGTCGTTTTTTACACTGACTGACAGAGCAAATGCAACACCAAGAAGGAGTGGTCAGAACTTTATGCCAATTGCAGGGTAGACTGACGTCACTGAGGTGTGCTCATGATGTGAAATGCGACGCTGTGCTGCGCACGTAGCGAACGATAAATGGGACACGGCGTTGGCGAATGGCCCACTTCGTACCGTGATTTCTCAGCCGACAGTCATTGTAGAACGTGTTGTCGTGTGCCACAGGACACGTGTATAGCTAAGAATGCCAGGCCGCCGTCAACGGAGGCATTTCCAGCAGACAGACGACTTTACGAGGGGTATGGTGATCGGGCTGAGAAGGGCAGGTTGGTCGCTTCGTCAAATCGCAGCCGATACCCATAGGGATGTGTCCACGGTGCAGCGCCTGTGGCGAAGATGGTTGGCGCAGGGACATGTGGCACGTGCGAGGGGTCCAGGCGCAGCCCGAGTGACGTCAGCACGCGAGGATCGGCGCATCCGCCGCCAAGCGGTGGCAGCCCCGTACGCCACGTCAACCGCCATTCTTCAGCATGTGCAAGACACCCTGGCTGTTCCAGTATCGACCAGAACAATTTCCCGTCGATTGGTTGAAGGAGGCCTGCACTCCCGGCGTCCGCTCAGAAGACTACCATTGACTCCACAGCATAGACGTGCACGCCTGGCATGGTGCCGGGCTAGAGCGACTTGGATGAGGGAATGGCGGAACGCCGTGTTCTCCGATGAGTCACGCTTCTGTTCTGTCAGTTATAGTCACCGCAGACGCGTGTGGCGTCGGCGTGGACATCCGGCCGTAACTGTGGAGCGCCCTACCGCTAGACAACGCGGCATCATGGTTTGGGGCGCTATTGCGTATGATTCCACGTCACCTTTAGTGCGTATTCAAGGCACGTTAAATGCCCACCGCTACGTGCAGCATGTGCTGCGGCCGGTGGCACTCCCGTACCTTCAGGGGCTGCCCAATGCTCTGTTTCAGCAGGATAATGCCCGCCCACACACTGCTCGCATCTCCCAACAGGCTCTACGAGGTGTACAGATGCTTCCGTGGCCAGCGTACTATCCGGATCTCTCACCAATCGAACACGTGTGGGATCTCATTGGACGCCGTTTGCAAACTCTGCCCCAGCCTCGTACGGACGACCAACTGTGGCAAATGGTTGATAGAGAATGGAGAACCATCCCTCAGGACACCATCCGCACTCTTATTGACTCTGTACCTCGACGTGTTTCTGCATGCATCGCCGCTCGCGGTGGTCCTACATCCTACTGAGTCGATGCCGTGCGCATTGTGTAACCTGCATATCGGTTTGAAATAAACATCAATTATTCGTCCGTGCCGTCTCTGTTTTTTCCCCAACTTTCATCCCTTTCGAACCACTCCTCCTTGGTGTTGCATTTGCTCTGTCAGTCAGTGTATATTGCTTGTATTACAACAGACGTATGATTTTATTATGACAGAGTTGAAGATCAAGGTGATCACCACATTAGAGAATACTAAGCTAGTTTCGCAAAGGGGAGGTGCGCTGAACACATATTCAACCTTAAACGCATTCTGAGAACAAGATCGATAAGGGGCCAGAACACCATGATCATCTTTGTTGACTTCAAAAAGGCATACGACTCAATTGATAGACAAACCTTTTAGTGTCTTAGAGGAGTTTGGAATTGACAAGAAAACGAGGGAAATCATCAAACTAACACTGACGGACACCATCTCGAAAGTGAAGTTCTTGGGAGAAAAATCTGCCCGTTTGAAATAATGACTGGGTTCAGACAAGGACGGTTTATCTTCGATCATCTTCAGTATCGTACGGGAGAAAATAATGAAAACCTGGGATAAAGCTCTGAAATTGGAAGGAATAAGTGGAATACACCTGGGGAAGAAAGGACACAACCTAGAAATCAAATGTTTAGCTTTTGCACCGGGAGAGTTGGTCATGCGGTTAGGGATGCGGGAGATAGTGGGCTCGAACCCCACTGTCGGCAGCCCTGAATATGATTGTCCGTGGTTTCCCATTTTCACACTAGGCAAATGCTGGGGTTGTATCTTAATTAAGGCCACGGCCGCTTCCTTCCCTCTCCTAGTCCTTTCCTATCCCATCGTCGCACATCGCCCGACTCCCTCAACACTCCCTACGTACTGAACTACCACTGGCTTACGTCACTCGCG
Source organism: Anabrus simplex (assembly GCF_040414725.1). Taxonomy (NCBI): domain Eukaryota; kingdom Metazoa; phylum Arthropoda; class Insecta; order Orthoptera; family Tettigoniidae; genus Anabrus; species Anabrus simplex. Next base: position 333,627,797 of record NC_090265.1, read on the forward strand.
ACGTCACTATGTGTTGTTTCTCGACGACCTGTCTGTTTCACGAACCTTCTTTCGCCCTATAAATTCTTCCTCCGACCGATCGGTCTTAAGCCCAGCAATGACAACGAGTGTGGTTGGAGGGTCGTCCTAGGTATTCCCAGTAGTTTGCTGGGAAACTCTACTTCTCTCTCTTCGATATTGGGTGAGCAACAGAGTGTTTTATTGTTACCATTTGCCCAGTGGACTTTATTATTCGTTTGCATGGGCAGTTTAAGTAATATATGAGTATTTTCAGTATCTCTCTTAAAACGAAATAAAGGCACTAAGATGATGCATTGAGTGGTGAGGCTTGAATGATCGAATGTGGGGCCTGGACTTTAGCAAGTAAACTTTGAAAAAACTATGGCACTTCACGTGGTTACGTGCTTGGGCGACTCCCGGTGTTGTGATCCCGCCCCATTCCCTTCTGACCTTCTTTGTTACACGCTTTCCCCTTTTCTTCTGTTCAAATGGTGTTCTCTCTCCTTGTTAGGCTGAGGCTAGGAAATTCGCAAGATCTTTTTTATTGCCTTACGTAAATCTTTTGTAAATGGTCTAGGACTCTGTTGTAATTACATCATTGTAATTCAAATGTTGTTGCTGTATTTTTAACACTGTGAAATAATGAGTTTATTTCGTTATGCTTCTAGTGGAAAGAATATTCTGGTTTGGTTAAATTTTACACTTATTCTTCTTGTTGCCTCCACGGACACCTCATTAATCCCAGTTTTCTTCCAATTGGATTGCCCGTCGTTGTATCTTTAAATAGTCGAAGTTGAGTATATATTCAAACTCGTTACGAATTGCTGTATAGTGATACATATTCGGCCCGACATACTCTAATCGCAACAACACAATCGTAAGAATGGGTGACAAATGGCTTCAAATGCATCATGGTGTTAAAGACCACCTCCAGGTGGGTAGAATAGGTCAAGAATGATGCGGCGGAAGACGTTGGAATTACATTGCAGATGATCAACAATAGAAAAGAGTTCAGAAGAAGAGTCGACTGTCTAAAATCATTTGAAGAGAAACCATTAAAACGGAGGCCCGAACGGATCGTTTTGGAAAAGGAGAGAAAGATGAGAAGCGAATGAAGAGGCTTTGGGAAATGAAGAGAAGAAAGGCCAAGAAACCTTAAGTTCTATGCGGTCCATAAAAGGCCAAATTCTGAAAAGAAGAATGGCACACGTATGAAATTATTTGTACATATTTGGATGATAGGAAGATTAAAATTAAACAGAAAATGCAGACCTGCTGCGGTCAGCTATTACATTTATTATTATATAATTTTCAACTGATAAAAGCGCATACGCAAATTTCTCCAGTACGCGAAAAAGCACAGAAAATCAATGTTTCTGGACTTAGAAGACGAGACATTACAGATTCTTTCGTTGTTCCCCTCTTAGTAGCCTCTTACGACATGCAGGGGGTACAGATAATGAACCCTTTCACACCACCCACAGGAGAGATAAAGAGTTCGATAAATCGAAATAAATGTGTAGGATCATGATCTATGTCCAATAATATGACAGCTGATCCAGCGCACAATATTCCCATGCCATGTCACAAGATCTACGTCCAACAAAATGGTCGCTGATTTAACACACAACTTTGTGGTCATAAATATTCGCAAGGTATGCATTATGAGAAAAATTCTTCTGCCTTCGGTGAGGTTACCGCGTGTAAGGGACTTTGCTGTGACCTAGACGAAACGCCAGTCAAAGACAGTGGACACTCGTTTAAAACACAGCACCATTTGTACCTGCTGTAGAAGGCACACATCACTCGCCGTGCACCCAGCCAAGAAAGCGCTTCGGAGAGATCCAGCCCCGAGCAGTCCGAGCAGACACCCGCTGCCACTACTTCAGCACTGCTGCAGATATATTCACGTCCCACCACAGTGGCAATCAAAGCAATTTGTCTTGATAGCTTGGTGTCCTGGGTATGTGACTTGTTCGTGGCGTTAGCCACACGACAACTAGCCCTGTCACGACTCAGGCAACAAATTTTCATGCTACAGCCCGGTCCACAAGTACGTTCGACCACCCACTAATTCAAACGTACCTCTCCTAGACACCACTACCTCCCCCCCTCCCCCAGTACTACTCACTCCACATCAACCCAGCCATGCCCAGACGATCCGAGTAGCCGAGGCTCTATCTACCCCAACCAGCCTAGAGACCCCTCTCCTCAAGAAGAAGAACCATACAATGAATTAAGGGGCCGCTCCAAAGCATCTCGCTACACTGTTTACAATGTTGACCATATCACCATTTTCTCCCCATCAAACAGAACCCAGCCGAGATGAGAAAGTCCAGGGACACCATATTCAACGTCTGCACGGATTTGGGCACTTTTCTAAACACTGCCACCGAATTAATAAATCATACAACTATCATCTTCCTCAACAAAAGCCAGTACATCACTAAATTCGCCAAAACTCTATCCAAAACGGTCCTCCTCTTTCAGATTACCCGCCACCCCATGGAAAACAGTACCGCCAACAAAGGCACCAAAACTCAAGACCTGGCCCCCAATAACTTATTCAAAATCTTCACAAACAACCAACTTTCACTTGGCGACTAAACCCACTAAAACCTCCCGAATCTCAAATTCCAAAAAAATACAAAAAGATCAAGGGAACCCCACTGCTGATGTCCAACCAACTCCTGATACGGTCCCCACGACCGATGTCTCTAGCCAGGCATCCCGCACAAACTGCAAGACAACATCGCCTCTCAAACACGCTCCCCGACCACGCACCTCGAAAGGTTAAAGATGATTACCTTTAAAATCATTATCTTTAGCCTTTCGATGTTATAACTGCCTTCAACTGAATCACTCCGCAGCTTACTGTAAACCCTCCACCCGCTGCAACAGATGTGGTGTAAATCACGGCCACACTGCCCGCATGTTGCCTCGGGACCAGGCGAAGTGCGCGAACTGCCACAGCAACCATGATGCTTCTGTCCCTGCCCATCCAAACCAAAAAAGGAAGGCAATTATTGTACAATAAAATCACCAATATCTACACCAAGCTCAATACCCCCTCCACCCTCAAATCCCCACACCAAACTCATCTCTAACATCGCCCAACAGCCAATAACCACCCAGTCAGGTCCTAGTCTCCAGCAATCAATATTATTAACACTACTCGCTAAACTCCCCCTCCCCTCTCTGACCATACCAAGTACCCACCATGTCCAGATGTCAGGGGACGGACGGATCTATTCAGTATCCCCACTCAACCCCCTCCCCCGTTCTGGCCTCGTGACCAGCCCTCGAACTCAATTTTCCAATTGAAGCACTGGAACTCAGAAACTATCACTTGTAGCAGCGACGTTTAAGTCTCTAACATCGAATGAATTAAAAGGACTAACCAAGCACTCTGTTGTCATGGGACATACGACCATTCAAGGTTGGCGGTCCCACCATCCAAAGCCAAATTGTAAAAGGGCACACAATGGTGTTGCAAATCGACTGGGACTGTGAGCTCTGGCACATGGTAATAACGTGAGGAAGAACAATTTTGCTGGTGACAGGTGACAGGAAATTTTCAGACATCTTTAATTATTGAAAATTTCCTGTTTACAAAATTGTCATGACAATCATTTGCCTAAAAACCCGGCGTGGTATCATTTAAATTTCTTCACTATATTCTCACTACTGCTGTTACTTGAGTTCGTTATTCACAAGAGAATTTAAATCACAAAACATTCATGAATATAAACTCCCAAGTTACATACACATTACAGGTTACATATGAAAGATTACCTGTCACTTCTGCAATGACAATTCTACAAATTTGTAAATATGTCAAAAAGACATCTGTTTCATAACACTACATGTAGCCTACAATTTGACAAATATCTCAGATGAAATGAAAATGAAATGTCGTATGGCTTTTAGTGCCGGGATATCCCAGAACGGGTTCGGCTCGCCAGGTGCAGGTCTTTATATTTGACTCCCGTAGGCGACCTGCGCGTCGTGAGGAGGATGAAATGATGATGAAGACAACACATACACCCAGCCCCCGTGCCATTAGAATTAACCAATTACGGTTAAAATCCCCGACCCGACCGGGAATCGAACCCAGGACCCTCTGAACCGAAGGCTAGTACACTGACCGTTCAGCCAACGAGTCGGACAATATCTCAGATTTTTACCTGTCAGTCCAAAATTTTTATGAAACAGACATTCGTAGATTTGTACAACAATTTTACAAACGCAAAATTGGTGACCCTAATTCCAGATAGACCTCCAGCCAAAAAACAGGAAAATGAAAACCTACCACCTGTTTTCCAGCCATTGACTGGGAGAGGGAAGGAATGAATGAATGATATATAGGCTATTAGTACGATGGGGTCGCCATTACCAAAGTGATTTATTAATGATTGACTGATACTACGAAATGGGAATGGAGAGTGTTGCTGGAATTAAAGATGTCAGGGAAAACCGGAGTACCCGGAGAAAAACCTGTCCTGCCTCCGCTTTGTCCAGCACAAATCTCACATGGAGTGACCGGGATTTGAACTATGGTATCCAGCGGTGAAAGGTCGACGCGCTTCCGTCTGAGCCAAGGAGGCTCTCCGAAAAACATATCCATGTTAAAATTATATATATCATACAAAGTAAACAACTGAGACATTTTACAGTCTTTTTACTCCCACAATGAGATCAAAATGCATATCGGACTGCACCGACTACTTGTGATAGATATATGTATTTAAAGTAGAAATTTTCGTAGAACTGGATAAATTGTAGAGTTTTAAACATTATAGGCTAAACTTCCAGAGTTTTCTGGGGATCACACTAAATAATGATTGTTCAGATCAAACTGATGTAACTGACATTGGCATATCAGGAGAAAATCTTGGTTTCAACAGCAAGAGATATTGAGATCCGCCGTGATACTACTGTACTCTTATAATTATTGAATAATTATATGTATATTTCACTGCAGCATTTCTGATTTCTTATTCTACTTTATTACGTGAAATTCGAAATTCTTCACAATTATCTGAAAGTTTTGTTTCCAAAATATTCCGGGTTTTCTTTATCAAATCTATAGTTGTTCTCATAAATTATGGTGTTGATTGATGCTTTATATCTAAACTACTCTCTTCTGAGTAGCATGTTTCCTGCATGCAAAGGCAATGAACGTACTGAATAAGATAACTTTCCTCACTTGTCGCTTGATTGAAAAATATGTTGCCAAGGAAGTAAATACACATCAGCTTTAAAAGCACTTATATTAAATTCACCAAAGTCTCGTACCAGTACTGTTGTAAAGAGAGAACGAGAGGCATTGGCCTAAATGTGTTCATTAGGTATCATTTCCGTCCCCATCCCCACACTGGCCATTGAAGTTTTTTTCTTTTTTTTTTTGCTAGGGGCTTTACGTCGCACCGACACAGATAGGTCTTATAGCGACGAGGCCATTGAAGTAGGAGACCATTGAAAAACACTTCTTTTTCTTTCTTTTTTTTTTTTGCTACTGACTCGTCAGACAGGTCTTATGGCGACGAAGGAAACGAAGTGACCGTTGTCTTAATTAAGAAACAGTCGCTTAAGTGCGGCCAGTATCCAGTATTCGGGAGATAGGTTCGAATCCCACTGTCGGCAGCCCTGAAAATGGTTTTCCGTGGTTTCCCATTTTCACACCAGGCAAATGCTGGGGCTGTACCTTAATTAAGGCCACGGACGCTTCCTTCCCACTCCTAGCCCTTCCCTGTCCCATCGTCGCCATAAGACCTATCTGTGTCAGTGCGACGTAAAGCAACTAGCAAAAAAAAAAAAGAATTAAGAAACAGCCCGAACCTTTGTCTCGTGTGAAATGGGAAACCACGGCAATCCTTATTTAGAGCAGCCGACAGTGGGGTTCGAACCACCATCCCTCGAATGTAAGTTAACAGCTACATGGCCCGAATCGCGCAGCCAACTCGCTCGGTGGAAAAACAATTCTTGGATTGCAGAGTGTGAGAACTGCACACCATTTCTGTTTGTTACTGTGTTGCATGAGACAGTTTCTGTACGGCTCCATGGCTAAATGGTTAGCGTGCTGGCCTTTGGCCACAGGGTTCCCGGGTTCGATTCCCGGCAGGGTCGGGAATTTTAACCTTAATTGGTTAATTTCGCTGGCACGGGGGCTGGGTGTATGTGTCGTCTTCATCGTCATTTCATCCTCATCACGACGCGCAAGTCGCCTACAGGAGTCAAATCAAAAGACCTGCATCTGGTGAGCCGAACTCGTCCTCGGACACTCCCGACGCCATTTCATTTCATTTCTCCAGTTTCTTTGTGATTCTTGTGTGCGAGGTCTGGCTGAACTGTTAGCGATCTCGACTATGGCTTCTTTATCAAATGGCATCGCGCTCAACCACTATAAGAAAGAATGATCCTTATTTTCGTCAATATAGGCCCTGTTAAATACTATTACTACTAATAATAATAATAATGGTTATCCTCAAAAATCATAAAATAACCTGGCATTAAATAATTATGATTATCAGAGACGTAAAAGCGTTTAGAAACCGTTCCTATGAAGTTATTGTCAGAGCTAATCAAAAAATTAAATGCCATATATTGGGGTGGGATTACATCGTGGAGTTGGGAGTGGCCTCCGAGTGCGCAACGTCGCAAGCCACACTTCCTGGAAGACGAACACGTACACCTGGTTCCAGTTCCTCAAAACAAAAACCATCGCACAACAGCCCCGAACGACCTTGGCCTATCAAGCGACCGCTGCTCAGCCCGAAGGCCTGCACGTTACGTGGTGTCGTGTGATCGGCATGACGAATCATCTCGGCTGTTATTTCTTGTCATTCTAGAACGCAGCCGCTATCTCACCGTCAGATAGCTCCTCAACTGTATTCACGGAGGCTGAGTGGACCTTGAACGAACCCTAAGATAGAGGTAAAAGTCCCTGATCTGATCGGGAATCGAACATGGGATCTGCGAGTAAGAGGCAGACACGTTACCCCTACACCGCGGGGCCGGCTGTTCCTCACACAAGTTCGATAAAAGTATCAAAGTTTCCCATTCAGAGCAGAACTTACATGATTGGCTTTAGTATTTGAAGGCTAGATTGCCTGGGATTCCACTAGCAACTTCGTCATATGGAGCTCAGCTACTACGTCAATTAATTCGTAAATTCTAAATCTAATGAGAATCCCTCTCAAGTTTCCTTTCCTAAAATCAAATTGGTCTGGTCAACCAAAACTTTCACTCGGACATAATTTTCAATGTTTTATTCGAATTATTCAATGACGGATCGACTTCTTCAGGAAGCTGTCCTTTTTCAAAACTTATAAGCAATTTTCAGTTCGCAAGGATCTAGTAGTCGTGCTTGGTGATCATCAATATATTCCCCCTCCCCACTAGGAACTACATTTCTCAATCCGAGTAAGGTTTACTTGCGTAGGTTCAAGAATAATAGGTGCTCGCTAGATGACGAGAATGGATAGCGTCATTTGGGAAAGGGAGGCGAACAAAGAACCTCAAAGGGGTTAATGGAGAGAACATCAACCTGTCCCCAGGCATTGTTATAACCAGGCGCCAGAAGCCCGCATCCTGTTCGCCCACACAGGGCGCATATTACAGGGCTTTAGAGTAAAGTTCCTCAACTGACGGCCAAAACTGTCTGCGACTCGTGAATTAAGTTCCGAGTTTTTGTACTACTACTGCCGACATATGAGCATAACTTAAAAGACAAATTTGCACTCTGCGATTAATTAAACATTCAGTGATATTTATATTGCAGGTATGCTGAAATCATTCACCCATCGCCACCGAGAGTATAAAAATTATTTCCAAAATAAAAAAATAGAAAACAGAAAATCTAGCTTTGAATTCCGCTGCTGACAATAGCGGTTCGGGTTCTCCATACTACATCGGAAGAACTTTTTTCACCAGTCGCCGGACACAATCCCAATTCTCCAGACTGATAGTGCCGTTGCTTTTCTCCCTAAAACAGCGAAAACCACCAACACCAATTCTAATCATAAATCAAAATACTGATCAAGATAGTTCAGTGTACTTTAAGCGCTGGCCGTTGAGCACTGAGTCTAGCGAGTTCAAATCTATTCATTACTGTCTAATCCTAACAATAGCGTCCTAGGGTTTTATTTTATTTTAACTCCGGCAAAATACGCATGCAACAGAAGTTTCTCGTCTTTAGACATTCTTTTCTACCCAGATACCATGATTTTGCTGTCATGGACACAGACTAAGGAAAATATACGTTCCTCAGAATGTTATGACGACATGAAATGCGTTCCTGAGTTGTCAATTAGAACAAAGAAGAGTTGAATACTTTTCAAGAAGTTCAAAAGTATCAGCGACATGAATGTAATCAAAACATCATATATTTATGTGACGAGAAGCTAATTTGAAAGGACAGCTTTAATATTTTCAACTTGATAACTTAATCAAACTAATTTAATTGACCAACTTCCATAATTCCAGGTAAATGGAATCGTCAGCGAGTGTTCTCTATCTCGTTCCACAATACTACTGACTCATAAATCGCACTTTTGGCCCTCAGCTTGCCAAGACTATTGTTATCCACCCAGATGGAATGCCACGTGGACAAAGTAACAACAACCTCGGACGTATTGCTTGGTTTCTGTGACCAGGTCCACTGACTGTCAGCAACTCCACAGATGGTCCTAAAAGGCCGATGAATGCCGTTTCAACCCTTGGGCCAGATATAAACCCCCTAAACGGCCGCGTAAAAGACTAGCACATATTCCTAAATATTCAAAGAGGCTTATTCAAAATGTCAATATTATCCCTACAAATCGGCCCGTATCAGGTCATATGTACCACGCTTTCTATAACTCTTATGACATTTCTTCCGTATTTAGGTTTCGAAGAAAGAAACTCATTATTCCGACGTCCAGAAACTTCAGTTACCGCAAGTCACGGAAATATGCAGATTTTTTTTTTGCTAGTTGCTTTACGTCGCACCGACACAGATAGGTCTTATGGCGACGATGGGATAGGAAAGGGCTAGGAGTGGGAAGGAAGCGGCCGTGTCCTTAATTAAGGTACAGCCCCAGCATTTGCCTGGTGTGAAAATGGGAAACCACGGAAAACCATCTTCAGGGCTGCCGACAGTGGGATTCGAACCTACTATCTCCCGAATACTGGATACTGGCCGCACTTAAGCGACTGCAGCTATCGAGCTCGGTAATATGCAGAATTACACACCATAAGAAACTAAAGGACCTTTAAGCAATGATTTCACTGTATCTCCGATTAAATAGACAGAGTACATTGATGACTCTTAATCTTGATTCATTCTCTGAGCTTTAATATATTATCATGTTAAAAAGTAACCCTATAACCTCCATACCGATATCAAGATTCCCCATTGAAACCAGATAGCATTTTGCCAAATAATCTAGCAATTAGGCCGTTCTGATCCTTATGGAAGATGAACTAGATATTTCTGCAGTGTAGGGCGTTGAAAATGCAACTAACTGCCTATAAAGACGAACAATGATTTTCTCACTAAATTTTAAATGGACAAACATATCTCTTAACAGATTACAGTCATAAGAGTGAGTTTTAAAAGACATATGTGAAGTAAAGTATTTCTTGCTCACAAATAATGTTTCATGGCACTTACATCCTTTTGAAATTCAAGTACTCTATTACAGTTAAACACTACAATGAAAACCATAATGACACAAACGATCCGACAAGTTTTGCATGGATAAATAAATATTACAATACAGATATTATACAATTAAAAATACCCGTAGTACTTTATATACAGCCCAATAAGGGCTTCGACGTCCGTCTTCTTGGCTACATGCCTAGCGTTCTGACCTTTGGTCCAGGAGGTCCAGGGTTCGATTCTCGGCCGGGCCGGGGATTTTAACGCTATTAATTCGTCTGACTCGAAGGCTGGCTGAGTGTGACGTCATTATCATTAGAAATCATCCTAGGTAGGGGCCTTTCCTCACAGAGATGCAGGTCACCTATAGGGCGTCCACTAGATACAGATCTTCACCAGGCCTCTCTGGAGGCCATATGCCACTATTATTAAGGGCTTTAATCCGCCAAGTCGACTGCTTCCCAGCCATATCGCCAACATAGTGCTATGTTGTTAGTCTGGCGACAAATTCAGTTCGTTTCGCGACCAGATTTCAACGCTCAGCCCAGACATAACATCCTTCGGCTGGCCAGGACATATTTTTTTTCAGTTTGCTTTACGTCGCGTCGACACAGTTAGTTCTTATGGCGACGATGGGACAGGAAAGGGCTAGGATTGGGAAGGAATCGACCGTGGCCTTGTTTAAGGCACAGCCCCAGCATTTTCCTGGTGCCGTCAGTGGAGTTCGAACCCGCTATCTCCCAAATGCAAGCTCACAGCTACGCGACCCAAACCGCACGGCTAACTCGCTCGGTGACCAGGAATAGAACGGGCCTCCAGTAAGAGAAAGGACTGCCCAGACAAAAGCGACAAAAGCGACAAAAGTTCTAATAAATTCCCATACTTGTTTTCGACGATAATCATTCAATTGTCCCTTGTAATTCGCGTGCCCGTGGTTTAGTGCGACCGGACCTACTATCCTAGCAAATTGTTCATTTCGAGAATTTGTGGTTCGATTTCATATGCTGACAGGTTCGGCTCCTTGGCTGAATTGTTTGCTTACTGGTCTTCGTTCTGAGGGTTCTGGTTCGATTCTGGGTTAGGCCAAGGGTATATTTCTCTGGCTCTGGAGCTAGATCCTAATGGGTGGGTAGGAGATAGGGATCTGCGCTCGGATGGTCTTCATTTAAACCGCAGTGGTACGTATAAGTTAGGAAATTTGTTTGGAAGGGTAATAGGCAGGTACATTCAGGGAAACGGGATGGCCTAGGGAGCGGTGATAAGGGAATAGGGAACTGGAAATCAAGTAGGGATGACATAAAATTGTTAGTGTTGAACTGTAGAAGTATTGTAAAGAAAGGAATAGAATTAAGTAATTTAATAGATATATATTTACCAGATATTGTAATAGGAGTTGAATCATGGCTGAGAAATGATATAATGGATGCAGAAATTTTCTCACGACACTGGAGCGTGTATCGTAGAGATAGGATAGGAATGGAGGGAGGGAGAGTGTTCATTCTCGTGAAAGAAGAATTTGTAAGCTACGAAAAAGTTAAAGATGAGACACATGAAATTCTAAGTGTAAGGCTCATTTCTAAAGATAATAGGCAACTTGATATATTTGGAGTGTACAGATCGGGAAAGGGTAGCACTGACGCGGATTCGGAATTATTTGATAGGGTAGTCGGCTATGTGGGAAACGACATGGAAAGAAATGTGATTGTAGCGGGAGATCTGAATTTACCAGATGTCAATTGGGAAGGAAATGCGAACGACAGGAAGCATGACCAACAAATGGCAAATAAGTTAATATGGGAAAGACACATGATTCAGAAAATGATGGAACCAACCAGAGGGAAAAATATCCTGGATGTGGTGCTGATAAAACCAGATGAGCTCTATAGGGAAACTGAAGTAATAGATGGTATTAGTGATCATGAAGCTGTTTTTGTGGTAGTTAAAAATAAATGTGATAGAAAGGAATGTCTTAAAAGTAGGACTATTAGGCAGTACCATACGGCTGATAAAGCAGGCATGAGGCAGTTTCTAAAAAGTAACTATGATCGGTGGAAAACGGTAAATAAAAATGTAAACAGACTCTGGGATGGGTTTAAAGAAATTGTTGAGGAATGCGAAAACAGGTTTGTACCTTTAAGGGTGGTAAGGAATGGTAAAGACCCACCTTATTATAATAGAGAAATAAAGAGACTAAGGAGGAGGTGCAAGCTGGAAAGAAATTGAGTTAGAAATGGCTGTGGAAGTAAGGAGAAATTGAAGGAACTTACTAGAAAATTGAATCTAGCAAAGAAGGCAGCTAAGGATAACATGATGGCAAGCATAATTGGCAGTCATACAAATTTTAGTGAAAAATGGAAGGGTATGTATAGGTATTTTAAGGCGGAAACAGGTTCCAAGAAGGACATTCCAGGAATAATTAATGAACAAGGGGAGAGTGTATGTGAGGATCTTCAAAAGGCAGAAGTATTCAGTCAGCAGTATGTAAAGATTGTTGGTTACAAGGATAATGTCGAGATAGAGGAGGAGACTAAGGCCAAAGAAGTAATAAAATTTACATATGATAACAATGGCATTTACAATAAGTTACAAAAGTTGAAAACTAGAAAAGCGGTGGAATTGATCAGATTTCTGGGGATATACTAAAGACAATGGGTTGGGATATAGTACCATATCTGAAGTACTTATTTGATTATTGTTTGGTCGGAGGAGCTATACCAGATGAATGGAGAGTTGCTATAGTAGCCCCTGTGTATAAAGGAAAGGGTGATAGACATAAAGCTGAAAATTACAGGCCAGTAAGTTTGACATGCATTGTATGTAAGCTTTGGGAAGGCATTCTTTCTGATTATATTAGACATTTTTGCGAAATTAATAACTGGTTCGATAGAAGGCAATTCGGTTTTAGGAAAGGTTATTCCACTGAAGCTGAACTTGTAGGATTCCAGCAAGATATAGTAGATATCTTGGATTCTGGAGGTCAAATGGACTGTATCGCGATTGACCTGTCTAAAGCATTTGATAGTGTGGATCATGGGAGATTACTGGCAAAAATGAGTGCAAATGGACTAGACAAAAGAGTGACTGAATGGGTTGCTATATTTCTAGAAAATAGATCTCAGAGAATTAGAGTAGGTGAAGCTTTATCTGACCCTGTAATAATTAAGAGGGGAATTCCTCAAGGCAGTATTATCGGACCTTTATGTTTTCTTATATATATATAAATGATATGAGTAAAGGAGTGGAATCGGAGGTAAGGCTTTTTGCGGATGATGTTATTCTCTATAGAGTGATAAATAAGTTACAAGATTGTGAGCAACTGCAACGTGACCTAGAAAATGTTGTGAGATGGACAGCAGGCAATGGTATGTTGATAAACAGGGTTAAAAGTCAGGTTGTGAGTTTCACAAATAGCAAAAGTCCTCTCAGTTTTAATTACTGCGTTGATGGGGTGAAAGTTCCTTTTGGGGATCATTGTAAGTATCTAGCTGTTAATATAAGGAAAGATCTTCATTGGGGTAATCACATAAATATGATTGTAAATAAAGGGTACAGATCTCTACACATGGTTATGAGGGTGTTTAGGGGTTGTAGTAAGGATGTAAAGGAGAGGGCATATAAGTCTCTTGTAAGACCCCAACTAGAGTATGGTTCCATTGTATGGGACCCTCACCAGGATTACCTTATTCAAGAACTGGAAAAAATCCAAAGAAAAGCAGCTCGATTTGTTCTGGGTGATTTCCAACAAAAGAGTAGCGTTACAAAAATGTTGCACAGTTTGGATTGGGAAGAATTGAGAGAAAGAAGTAGAGCTGCTCGACTAAGTGGTATGTTCCGGGCTGTCAGCGGAGAGATGGCGTGGAATGACATTAGTAGACGAATAAGTTTGAATGGCGTATATAAAAGTAGGAAAGATCACAAAATGAAGATAAAGTTGGAATTCAAGAGGACAAACTGGGGCAAATATTCATTTATAGGAAGGGGAGTTACGGATTGGAATAACTTACCAAGGGAGACGTTCAATAAATTTCCAATTTCTTTGAAATCATTTAGGAAAAGGCTAGGAAAGCAACAGATAGGGAATCTGCCACCTGGGCGAGAGCCCTAAATGCAGATCAGGATTGATTGATTGATTGATTGATTGATTGATTGATTGATTGATTGATTGATTGATTGATTGATTGATTGATTGATTGATTGACTGATTGATTGATTGATTGATTGATTGATTGATTGATTGATTGATTGGGTGTTTGTGTTCATCTCAATACACTTCTCTCCACCTACATTCAACACACCAGACTACTAATCCCTACAGAAACACGTAATAGTGAATAGATCCCTTCATATAGGGTTGGCGTCAGGAAGGGCATTCGATCGAGCAAGTTGCCGCGCGGTTTGGGTCAAGTAGTTATCAGCTTGCATTCGGGAGATAGTGGGTTCGAACCCCACTGTCGGCAGCCCTGAAAAAGGTTTTCCGTGGTTTCCCATTTTCACAACATGCAAATGGTGGAGGTGTACCCTAATTAAGGCGACGGCCGCATCCTTTCGACTCCTAGTCCCTCCCTATCCTAATGCGTTGTAACCGGTGGGGTGCTTTTTAAACAGACAAATACAAAGCTGTTGATATCGCTATCCGTCGAATAATCAAGCGACAACATAAAAACAATAATGTCAGTATTAAAGATAACTAATACGCAGTTTGCTACGCCAGTGTCATACAGAACTAGGAAGGTGTGACTGGAAGTGTTACATCACATGCATGGTTAGCAGCCCGTCTCTCAGCAGTCGGCGAAGACTGGCGAGGCATCGTCATGGCGTCAACTTACATCCGCGATGGGGCGTCGACGTCCTGTCTAGCCTGTCTCGCACAGACATCGCTCATAATCCCACTGACTTAACTATTTTGGCAAGGTGAAGGTATGCACTTGCGGCTCGTCTTCGCTGCCAGTCAGCAAGACAGCACACCACTCTTTATTATACGTGTTGGAACGGTGGACCAGCCTAACATTTCTAGAAAATACACGATGCGACGGAATAATATACTGACATATGAACTTACCATCTTATCGTGAAGAAGTAAAACATGTTTGTGGGACGTGTGCATACGGTGGAATTTATACTTCTTTGTACATCCACCGTGCACTAGCTGTTAACTTCGTTTAATCTCTCAAGATGGTGGTGGTGGTGGTGATTACTGTTATAAGAGGAAGTACAACTAGGCACCCATCCTCTATTAACACTAATCAGAGAGAAAATATTGAATGGGTCCGACACTTCGAAAAATGAAGATATTGGCCAAAGAAAGACAAGGGTCACGAAGAACGTGAAAATTAAAGACTCCCTGCGATTCGCAAACCTAATAACGTCGGGGTCGGAAAAGAACAAAAGTTGACCAAGGGAGGTCAGATAGGGTAGATAAAAGCGAGGAGCCTGGTATTAAGTAGGCCTAAGTGGAAGCAAGGCTAGGACTCGGCTAAGAGTCCCGTGTTCGCCAACCCCGTTCCCAAGTCGTTGACTCCTGGAGTCCCCCATTTAGTCGCCTCTTAGGACAGGCAGCATATATCGTGGGTGTATTCTACTACCCTCACCCACAGGAGGATTTGTTAAAACTCTGGTATGAGGGATAAAACGGGATGCTCCTCGGGAAGACAACTAAAGGACACGTGGATGCAAATTCGCTCTCGATTATATACGAAGTGATATTCAGTGGTTTTCCACTTCAACTCAAACGAATTCAATATCTATGTAGTGACTAAAATTCAGGCCACCATTAAATCTTTTCCGTTTCTAGTCCAAGTGAATTACAAAAGCAACACAGCGACTCACTTAACACACGAGTGTATGAGACTGCTGACGGGAACGTACCACATTATAGCAGTAGGATCCAGGCACTACACGACTGCATCATCAATGGAAGCTAATAATGTGTGTGTGTGTGTGTGTGTGTGTGTGTGTGTGTGTGTGTGTGTGTGTGTGTGTGTGTGTGTGTGTGTGTGTGTGTGTGTGTGTGTGTGTGTGTGTGTGTGTGTGTGTGTGTGTGTGTCTTGAATGAGTATAACGATTATGGTTGTAAGCAGGGATGTGCGCGACTGAAATCTGAAATCGAGAATGTCAACTCCATCGAATCCGAACACCGGGGTCGGTTCGCATGGCATGAAGCCTCGCGACTCCAAGCTAACCTGATGCTTACTGTGGGGCCGTGCGCATTGCGAAGCGCGGAAAGCATGAATTATACTATGCATAGTTTGCACTCGGGAGATAGTGACCTCGAACCCACTGCAGGCAGCCCTGAAGATGGTCTTGCTCTTGCGTGGTTTCCCATTTTCATACCAGGCAAATGCTGGATATGTATCTTCATTAAGGTTACGGTCGCTTACTTCCCACTCCTAGCCTTTCCTATCCCATCGTCGCCATAAGACCTATCTGTGTCGATGCGTGTAAAAATGGTAAAGTTTAAATCAAGTTTAATCAAGTCAGAATGTATCGGCATAATAGACCACGGGCATTACATTCCATATCCTTATTTGTCGAGATCAGGAAAAAGGTAAACAGATATCAATTATAAATCATTACGAATTTAACATCGCTGAAACCATGGCAGATGGGGAAAAAAAACCTAACAGAACAGAACCCAGAAGACAGAGAGGCCCTTTACCAGAGGAGCGGAAGAAAACGCTGGGCACATCAAAGCGTCGTAAGCAGGTGACCAGTAGTTTGGGAATGGTGCCCCTTGCACCCAGTATGAGCCCTATGACCTCGATGTCCTCAAGGTTTTACTTATTCAGGTAATAGGGAATGGTTGTTTTCTACTTGAGAGTCCGTCTAGTTGTCTTATCCACTGGTTGGCTGGAGAAAACTCTTGATACATACATACTGATTTGGGCTCCCTAGTCGAAGTGGATGTTCACATCTCACTGATAATCCAGCTGTGGATACACAGGACGATTAATCGAGTGCATCGGGCCCGAGCTCACTGAATTGTTCGAAGAAAATTCCGCGCCCGCTCCCCGTGGAACTTCGGGTCCTGTGGGTGATAAAGTCGACCTCATCCACAGACTTGTAGTTCACTTTGTTTATAACACTCTGACAATTTTAAGCAGTGTGTTTCAGTTGCTTTCCGGCCCCGTGGTGTAGGGGTAGCGTGCCTGCCTCTCGCCCGGAGGCACCGGGTTCGATTCGCGGTCAGGTCAGGGTCTTTTCTCTCGACCTGAGGGCTGGTTCGAGGTCCACTCAGCCTACGTAATTAGAACTGAGGAGATATCTGACGGTGAGATGGCGGCCCCGGTCTCGATAGCCCAGAATAACGACCGAGAAGATGCGTCGTACTGACCACACGGCCCTTCGTAATCTGCAGACCTTCGGGCTGAGCAGCGGTCGCTGGGCAGGCCAAAGCCCTTTCAAGAGCCGTGGGGTTTGGTTGTTGGTTTCAGCTGCTTGTTCTCGATTATTATTATTATTATTATTATTATTATTATTATTATTATTATTATTATTATTATTATTATTATTATTTCATTCATCGATACGAGCACGTTTAGGCTACACAATCTACCTGTCTTTCTGTCACGCAGACTAATATTCTTCTCTTTGCACTCTCGCCAAAGGTCTTTTTTAAGTCTTCGGCTTCTCCTTTCTCGCTCTTCCGCCGAGATATTCCGTGGCTTGGCCAGTGGCTTTCGGGGTGCTTTCCTTATAATCGCAACCTTTTTCCTAAAGGTTGTTCTGTCTTGTATTTCTTCCTCCTTTACACCCACTTCTGCTAGGTCTTTGTGCACTTGTGTAAGCCACCCAGGCTGTTTTTTCCACTTTCTTTTAGAAGGAGTATTTTGTTGAACAACCTCTCTTGATTCATCCTTTTAATGTGTCTATAAAAGGTCAGTCTTCTTTTCCTTATCGTCGTCGTATTTTTGCGATAGTTTTATACAGTTACTGGTTCGATTTCAACCGGAAAGTGGGTTGGTCATTTAGCAACTTTTTTGGAACCAAAATTTTTCGAAGGAACTTCCTTTCTCTTTTTTCAAGGTCTGAGCCTGCCACCCTTGTCAGTGTTTCTGCTCCATAAAGGCGCTCCGTTCTGACCACTATGCAGCAATGTTTTGATTTGGCCAGAATAGAGATGGACTTGGACTTGTGTCATGGCATAGTCTGAAGGCCATTTCCATTCTCCTCATCCTGTTTCTAATGCCTCCTTTTCATTTCCATTGGGAGTGACAATTTCTCCCAAGTATGTTAATTTATGAACGCAATGGATGTCCCCAAATTGAGTTACAATTCTGTCTGTGTCATCTGCTTAGTCTGAGTCTATGAACGTTGTTTTTCGAAGAAATTCTTAATCTTCTTTTGGCCGCAACATTTTGTAGTTCATCCACTTCCTTCTTGACTGTGTGAGTTATCTGCGTAATCTGCGAAGGCTAGACAGTCCATCATGAGAACATTCTTCCCTCAACGTAACTTCACCCCATTCTGAGTTTTATCTCCAGTCATTCTCGATCTCCATTCCCTGATGATCTTGTCTAGGATGCAGTCAAAGAGGAATGGAGAAAGGCTATATCCTTGTCTTAGGCCTGTTTTTATCTCAAATGGTTCAGAGAGTTCAGCCATAAATTTAACTTGGGTAAAGGTTTTTGTTTTGCTAGTTGCTTTACGTCGCACCGACACAGATGTCTTATGGCGACGTTGGGATAGGAAAGGCCTAGGAATTGAAAGGAATCGGCCGTGGCCTTAATTAAGGTACAGCCCCGGCATTTGCCTGGTGTGAAAATGGGAAACGACGGAAAACCATCTTCAGGGCTGCCGACAGTGGGGCTCGAACCCACTATCTCCCGATTACTGGATACTGGCCGCACTTAAGCGACTGCAGCTATCGAGCTCGGTTTGGGTAAAGGTGTCTGTGAGGGTTTGCCTTATTACAGCCGAGGATTTTCATCAGATCTAAACTCTCGGAGATCGTTCTTGAGCACCCCACGACCTACAGAATCATACGACTTCTGGTTTCTCATTGATCGTACTTCGATTAATGATCTTAGGACATATATTTGCTCTGCACACGAACGCTTCACCTAATGATTTGTCTAGCTACATTTCAAGTTTATGTTGCAATGCTTTTTAGAGGATTCTGTATGCTAGAGAAAACTTCTTGTAGTTGCTGACGTTGTCTCGGTCTCCTTTTTTTGTGCGAAAGGTGAATGAGTGCATTCTTCCAATACCTTGGGATTTCCTCCGTCTCCCACATATGGGCAATTAGTTCCTCTAGTTTATTCAGCACATTTTCACCAATATAATTGAGTAGCTTTTCAGTAACAGTGTTCTTCCCTGGAGATTTGTTGTTTTTAGTTCCTTAATGATGTTTAATTTCTTGTTTATTCGGTGGAAGGAAATCCCTTAGTTTAAACAGGGGTTCTCCCAAGACCAATCTCTCCTCAGGAAGTTCACATTCATAAATTTCTGGAAATAGCAAGTGTTCACAGTTTTTTCTTTCACAAAGGAAGAGTTCCCCTCATTCTTTTTTAAAATACAGATTTCTGGGGGGTGAAGCCTTTGGTTTTGTCTTGAACATTCGATAGAAATCTCTCGTATTGTTTTTCTTTAAATTTTCCACTTTATGGGGCAGCTGTTCTTGCTCGTACCTTCTCTTCCCGTTCCGAAAGATTTTTGACGTGAGTTTTCTTTGTTTATTATTATTATTATTATTATTATTATTATTATTATTATTATTGAAAATCCACAGCCTGTTTTCTGTCATTCGACCGGGTCAGAAATGGAATGAATGAAGGCCCCATCTAGCGGCGAGGATAGGAAATGTGCCGGCTGCCGAAGCCTATCGCACTCCCCTGGAGCAATGATAAATGACTGACAGATGAAATGAAATATTAATGGAGAGTGTTGCTGGAATGAAATATGACAGGGAAAACCGCAGTACGCGGAAAAATCTTGTCCCGCCTCCGCTTAGTCCAGCACAAATCTCACATGAAGTGACTGGGATTTGAACCACGGTATCCAGCGGTGAGAGGCCGGCGCGCTGCCGCCTGAGCCACGGAGGCTTCCATCATTATTATTATTATTATTATTATTATTATTATTATTATTATTATTCTACCGCTATTCTCACCCCTGAATTGTGTCGCACATGTGGATTTGGTCGTGTTTTACAGCCGGATGCCCTTCCTGACGCCAACCTTTTATGGAGGGATGTAATCACTATTGCGTGTTTCTGTAGTGGTTGTTGGTGTAGTGTTTTGTTTGAATATGTAGAGGAAAGTGTTGGGACAAACACAAACACACAGTGCCGGAGCCAAAAGAATTAATCAGACGCGATTAAAATCCCCGACGCAGCCGGGAATCGAACCCGGAACCCTCTGAACCGAAGGCCTCAATGCTGACCATTGAGCCAAAAATTTGGACTTATTATTATTATTATTATTATTATTATTATTATTATTATTATTATTATTACTATTACTAAAAATAATGGAGTTTGCTGCAACATTCTTATACAAATAAATCAGAATTACTGAGTCTCTCTCACTGTGGCTTTGGTGTGTATTAGAGACAAGAGTGATTTATTGATTGTTCTCTTTTAATTAGTACATTCATGCGGTTGCACAGCTCTATATATTACTGATCGTTATATGGTCATGGTAAGTTCATTGGCAAAGTCACTAATTTCTCACCAGTTCGATCCTGGCCGATGCATGTGGGAATTTCGAAATGAAATGTCATGCCTTTGTGGTTCCGCTAATTATCCGAGGATTAATAGTCACGTACAATTACAACCTTGCTTGCTTTTCCTCTTCACTAAATGTTCGATCTGCAAACAAGTAAATGGTGGTGATGGTGATTATTGATTTTAATGGACAAACCAAGGAGATTATCAGTTCCATTGAACATTAAATACAGCCTCTTCAATACAAAGTATCTGAATGCGCTAAAAGACATATATAAACAGTATGTCTTTATCATGCCATACGTAGCCAGCCATTAATACGCTGTATACAGTAGGTACTAACTTGTAAGAGGCGAACTTTCATAT
This sequence comes from Anabrus simplex, assembly GCF_040414725.1. NCBI lineage: Eukaryota > Metazoa > Arthropoda > Insecta > Orthoptera > Tettigoniidae > Anabrus > Anabrus simplex. Next base: position 333,648,472 of record NC_090265.1, read on the forward strand.
GCATGCACTAGCAAGATACCCGTGCTTCGCTACGGTATTATACCGAAATTTATAATTGAATGCTTATTGTTTTATATATATAATCCGCCGAAATTCGCGATCTGACTCGTTTTCTGCGAGAATCCACCAAAATTCCCGATCTGACTGGTTTTCTATTATTTTACGGCACGTTTCCTCACATTTTTCAAACTTCCTTTCCAGCAATCGATTTCGTACATCCCGGGCTAGGCTCAGGTATTCCTCCCGGTCAGTTGGGTCCGTAAATCTTTGCCATCCTTTCCTATAATCATTTTTAATATGGATAAAATCCTTCAGGAGATCCGGCGTGGTGTCATATTGGGTGCCTTGGCGGCACTGAACCCGCGGCCGGACTGCATTCTTAGTCATTACCCGTCCAGGAGCCGTTGCCAGCGCGGTCCGCACATTTGACGACGGTCCGGAACATTATTATTATTATTATGTGTTGGTGGAATGGCTGATGACAGGGAAAACCGGAGTATCCGGAGAAAAACCTGTCCCGCCTCCGTTTTGTCCAGCACGAATGTCACATGGAGTGACCGGGATTTGAACCACGGAACCCAGCTTTGAGAGGCCGGCGCGGTGCCGCCTGAGCAACGGAGGATCCTTATAAGTACATTAATAACAGTAAAATCAATCGGTCTCACCTCCTTCTACACCCCACCGCCGTTAAGTTTATTTACCGCCACCCCCACCAACCCGCAAAAAAATTAAAAGAAGGCTTGTTTCTTTATGTTTAAGGGAGATTCCAAACACCAATGTTCACGTCTATTACCTTCAGTTTTCAGATATAACTATCCCCATAAAAGTAATTTACTTTTTTCACTTCATTTCACACTACTCCCCCCCCCCCCAAGTGAACTTTCCCGAAAAAAATACTTGTTTCTTTAATAGTAAAGGATCTTCTAAATACCAATTATCACGACTCTAACTTCTTCAGTTTTTGATTTATGTGTCCTCATGAAAGGAATTCAACTCCTTAACACTCCCGCCCTCCAAGATGGTTTCCCGCCCAAAACGCGTTTTTCTTTGTTTTTAAAGGAGATCCAAATACGAATTTTCACATCTGTAATAACTTTAGTTTTTATTAGATGTATGTATTCTCATACAATTCCAATTAATTTTTCAATTCTTCCCCCCCCCCCCCCGCTTCATTGGATTTTAAGAGAATACGTGTACTTTTACTTTTAAAGCAGATTGAAAATATCAAATTTCACGTCTGTAAAATATTCATTTTTGATATATCAGTAGCCTAATTAAAAGAATTCAACACCATTTTCAGTCACTTTTACCCTCCCCCCCCTCCACCCAGGTGATATTTCCGAAAACTAAAAATACATGTTTCTTTATGTTTAATAGAGATAAAAAATACCATTTTTCGCTTCTGTAATATGTTATGTTTTCTGGATATACTGTAAAAATTCTCATTTCAAAATTTCACCCCTTTTGAGTTCCCCTTAAGTGGAGTTTCCAAAAACAAATCACCTATGTTTCTTTACATTTACAGGAGATTCCAAACACCCACTTTTTACGTCTGTAACATTTTACGTTTCCAAGATATTCTGTAGATATAGTCTTTCAAAAATTCACCCCAATTTGTCACTCCTGTTTAACCGCCATTAATTGGATTTTCCGAAAACAAAATATACGTGTTTCTTTTTTTTTTAAAGGAGATTCTAAATACCAATTTTCACATCTACAACCTTTAAAAGTTTTGAGATATAGATACACTCATTTTAAAATATTACCCCCCTTTCACCCCCTCCCTTAATTGGATTTTCCAGGAAAAAAATACTTGTTTCTTTATTTTTAAAGGAGATCCCAAACACCGATTTTCAGGTCTGTAATATCTTCAGTTTCTGAGATATAAGTAGCCTCATTAAAGTCATTCAACCCTTTTTCCACCCCTTTTCATTCCTCCTATTGCGATTTTCCGAAAACAAAAAAATACGTGTTTCTTTATTTTTAATGAAGATTCTAAATACCAGTTTTTACATCTGCAAACTTTAAAAGTTTGGAGATAGAGATTCACTCATTTTAAAAATTCACCCCCTTTTCACCCTCCCATTAATTGGATTTTCCGAAAACAAAAAAATACGTGTTTCTTTATTTTTAAAAGAGATCAAAAGTACCAATTTTCAGGTCTGTAATATCTTCAGTTTCTGAGATATAAGTACCGGTATCCTGATTGAAGGCATTCAACCCATTTTTCCCCATTTTCACCCTTTTTTACCCCTCCTATTGGGATTTTCAAAAAACAAAAAATACGTGTAATCTTATTTTAAAAGAAGATTTTAAATACCAATTTTTACATCTGTAAACTTTTAAAGTTTTGAGATATAGATACACTCTTTTTAAAATTTCACCCCCCATTTCACCCCCTTAGCGACGGAATATCCAAAAATCCTCTCTTAGCGAGCACCTACATCTTAATATGAATCTATGCCCAAAATTTCATTTCTTTATGTCCAGTAGTTTTGGCTCGGCGATGATGAATCAGTCAGTCAGTCAGGACAAGTTACTTTATATATATATACTAGCAAGATACCCGTGCTTCGCTACGGTATTATACTGAAATTTATAATTGAATGCTTATTGTTTTAGATATATAATCCGCCGAAATTCGCGATCTGACCAGTTTTCTGCGAGAATCCGCCAAAATTCGCGATCTGACTCGTTTTCTAATAGATTACGGCAAGTTTCCTCCCATTTTTCAATCTTTCTTTCCAGCAAACGATTTCGTACTTCCCGGGCTAGGTCCAGGTATTCTACCCAGTTAGTTGGGTCCCTAAATCTTTGCCATCTTTTCTTATAAGCATTTTAAATATGAATCAAATCCTTCAGGGGATCTGTCGTGGTGTCGTCTTGGGTGCCTTGGCGGTAGCCTACTGAACCCGCGGCCGGACTGCATTCTTAGTCTTTAGCCGTCCAGGCCCCGTTTCCAGCGTGGTCCACACATGTGACGACGGTCCAGAACATTATTATTATTATTATTATTATTATTATTATTATTATTATTATTATTATTATTATTATTATTATATATTCTGGACCCCACAGCAATATGCAAGACCACTACTTGGCGGTAAATTACATCTGCTGCCATTGTCATTGTTGACAATGTGGCCAGCACCATTGTCGCGCGTAGGCAAGTGTGCGGGATTTCTGGCGATACGAATGACATACCTCCGTGTATTAGTGACCTTATTATAGAGGTGAACAATTTGACGGTCAATATCATTCCTATCGTTTATTTCAAATGTGTTTAAATTTTTATTTATATATCAGGAGAATCTACTCTAATCTAAGAACGTTCTCCGAAGGAAAAGATGGCTGTTGAAAAAGAACCCAGGAAAGATTAAAAATGATCGGTTTATGATCAGAATACGTACATCGAAAGTCAACAGCCTGTTTCCTATCATTCGACAGGATCAGGGATGGAATGAATAAAGCCCCATCTAGCGGCGACAATATGAATTGTGCCGGCTGCCGAAGCTCCCCTCTGGGGCAATGATCGATGAGTGACAAATGAAAAGAAATATTGGACAGTGTTGCTGGAATTAATGATGACAGGGAAAGCCGGAGTATCCGGAGAAAAACCTGTCCCGCCGCCATTTTGTCCAGCACGAATGTCACATGGAGTGACCGGGATTTGAAACACGGAACCCAGTTGTGAGAGGCCGGCGCTCTGCCGCCTGAGCAACGGAGGCTCCTCATAAGTACATTATGAACAGTAAAATGAATTGGTCTCACCGCCTTTTACACCCCACCGCCGTTAAGTTTATTTACCCCCACCCCCCAAAAAATTAAAAGAAGGTGTGTTTCTTTATGTTTAAAGGAGATTCCAAATACAAATGTTCACGTTTATTACCTTCAGTTTTGAGATGTAAGTATCCCCTTTAAAATAATTCACTTTTTTAACTTCCTTGCACACTCCCCCTTACCCTCATAAAGTGATATTAAGGCAAAAAATACTTGTTCCTTTAATAGTAAAGAATCTTCTAAATACCAATTAATACCACTCTAACCTCTTTAGTTTTTGATTTATGTCTCCTCATGAAAGGAATTCAGCTCCTTTTCACTCCCCCCCCCCAAAGTTATTCCCCCCCCCAAAACGCGCTTTTCTTTGTTTTTAAAAGAGATCAAAATACCAATTTTCACGTCTGTAACAACTTTAGTTTTTATTAGATGCATGTATTCTCATACAATTAAGTCAATTAATTTTTTCAATCCTTTAACCCCCCAAACCCCCTTCATTGGATTTTCCGAGAATACGTGTTTGTTTACGTTTAAAGCAGATTCCAAAAATCAAATTTCACGTGTGTAACATCTTCATTTTTGAGATATCAGTAGCCTAATTAAAAGAATTCAACACCATTTTCAGTCACTTTTACCCCCCCCCCACTTCCCAAGTGGTATTTCCGAAAACTAAAAATACACGTTTCTTTATTTTTAATAGAATTAAAAAATTACCATTTTTCACTTCTGAAACATGTTAAATTTTTTAAGATATACTGTAGAAATTCTCATTTTAAAATTTCACCCCCTTTTTAGTTCCCCTTAAGTGGAGTTTCCAAAGACAAATCACCTATGTTTCTTTTCACTTACAGGAGATTCCAAATACCCACTTTTTACGTCTGTAACATTTTACGCTTCTCAGATATTCTGTAGATATAGTCTTTCCAAAAATTCACCCCAATTTGCCACTCCTGTTTAACCGCCATTAATTGAATTTTCCAAAAGCAAAAATATACGTGTTTCTTTATTTTTAAAGGAGAACCCATTTACAAATTTTCAGTTCTGTAATATCTTCAGTTTCTGAGATATATGTATCCTCATTAAAGGCATTCAACCCATTATTCACCCTTTTACACCCCTCCTATTGGGATTTAGAGAAAACAAAGGAATACGTGTTCCTTTATTTTTAAGGGAGATTCTAAACACCAATTTTTACATCCGTAAACGTTTAAAGTTTTAAGATGTAGACACACTCATTTTAAAAATTCACCCCCCTTTTCACCCTCCCCATTATTTGGATTTTCCAAAAACGAAAAAATGCCTGCTTCTTAATTTTTAAAGTAGATCCCAAATACCAATTTTCAGGTCTGTAATATCTTCTGGTTCTGAAATATAAGTAGCCTCATTAAAGGCATTCAACCTCTTTTTCACCCTTTTCCACCCTTCCTATTTGGATTTTCCGAAAACAAAAAATGCGTGTTTCTTTATTTTTAAAGGAGATTCTAAATACCAAATTTTACATCTATAAACTTTAAAAGTTTTGAGATATAGATACACTCATTTTAAAAATTTCATCCCCCTTTTCACCCCCCATTATTTGGATTTTCCCAAAACGAAAAAATACCTGTTTCTTTATTTTTAAAGTAGATCCCAAATACCAATTTTCAGGTCTGTAATATATTCAGTTTCTAAGATATATGTATTCTCTTTAAAGGCATTCAACCCAATTTTCACCCCCTTTTCACCCCTCCTATTGGGATTTTCCGAAAACAAAAAACTACGTGTTCCTTGATTTATAATGAAGATTCTAAATACCAATTTTTACATCTCTAAACTTTAAAACTTTTGAGATATAGATGCACTCATTCTAAAAATTCACCCCCCCTTTCACCCTCGCATTAATTGGATTTTCCAAAAACAAAAAAAAATACGTGTTACTTTATTTTTGAAAGCGATCAAAAGTACCAATTTTGAGGTCTGTAATGTCTTCGGTTTCTGAGATATAAGTAATCTCTTTAAAGGCATTCAACCCATTTTTCACCCCTTTTTAACCCTCCTATTGGGATTTTCCGAAAACAAAAAAATACGTGTTCCTTTATTTTTAATGAAGATTCTAAATACCAATTTTTACATCTCTAAACTATAAAACTTTTGAGATATAGATGCACTCATTTTAAAATTTCACCCCCCTTTTCACCCCCCTAGGGACGGAATATCCAAAAATCCTATCTTAGCGAGCACCTACATTATAATATAAATATATCCTCAAAATTTCATTTCCTTATGTCCAGTAGTTTTGGCTCGGCGATGATGAATCAGTCAGTCAGTCAGTCAGTCAGTCAGTCAGTCAGGACAAGCTACTTTATATATATAGATATAGATATTATATCAATTACATGTGCGCGATACGCAACAAATAAATGACGTGATGTAGGATGTGGCCCGGAAAGTTCAATGTATTCATAAGAATTATTCTGTCAGCAATGAGCGCTCAATGCACGAGAAAATCATTATTTGGATGGAGGGGGGATATTTTAATTGGCAACATACTAATAATGTTATTGCTAATATGCTCCATTTAAAGAACGCAAGGTATTTAAATACCACACGTTATGTCTCCATTCACTTCTTTCAAAGGTATCAAGAATGAATCGAATCTACCGGCACTGGCAACATGATTGTTAATGAATTAGCCTGTTTTGTTCAAGATAACGGATTCGATCCCGACTGATGTTTTGAATTATGAAACTGTTTCTGAATTATCATGCCTTTAATTTTGAACAAACAATTGCACACAAAAATTCATTAATAGGCTATTTTCTTTCCTGTGGGCTATAGTCATTAGTCTACAGTTAACCAAAGGGCTATGAAAATATGGACACACTAAAGAAAACACTAAAATGTGCTATAAGGGCAGCTTAATGCCCCTCATTTATTTAATGGTGGTAATTTTCCTACGGAACTTGCAAACTGTTCAACTGTGGAGAAGGAAAAAGTTGTATAAAATGACCAAATTTAATTAGCAAAATGTGTCACTTAAAAAAGTCCTTCGCCCTCGAGGACTTTTACATACGAATTTATAGAAGATATTTCTGATATACTTCAAAGGTTTTCAAGGCTTCTAGGCAACTTTTAACGCCGCATCGTTCATTTAATTTCTACAGCGTTGATCGAAGAAGCATCATATTCCAGCTCATCCAGCTAATTCCTGATATATGATTACAAAATCAGGATGTAGTTTTATAAAACAAAGTGTATGTTACCTAAAGAGGTAGATACCCAGGGTTGAGCATAGTTGATACCGCGTTGGGTGATATTCGATTATTAGTTTTTAGCGGTTTAACGTTGCACTAACACACTGAAGGTTCTCGACGACGCAAGGATTGGGAAAGTGCTAGGATTTGGAACGAAGCAGCCATAACCTTAAGATATAGTCCCAGCATTTTCCTGGTGCGAAAATGGGAAGCCACAGAAAGACATCTTCAGGGCTGCCGGTGGTGGGATTAAAACCCACCATCTACCCGAATGCAAGTTCACAGCCACGTGACCCTAACCGCATGGTCAACTCGCTCTGTCAATTATTCTTTTACCGTCGGTAGATTCCTGACGTACTGTATTTGTTCAAACTAGGAGTTACTACCAGACAACTGATTAATAATAAGCATTCTCATAATCACTACCACCAACATTATCAGCATTATCAATAAAAAAATCATTCTTGGATAATTATCGGTAGAGAGAAAGTACCCTTATGGCTGCCCAAATGTATTTACACGTAAAGTTGCCAACAATATAAGCTACTGAAAGTATGACAGAAGATTTTAAAGGAACTGGATGTATCAGATATAGTGCTTTTTTTTTGCTAGTGGTTTAACGTCGCACCGACACAGATAGGTCTTATGGCGACGATGGGATAGGAAAGGCCAAGGAGTTAGAAGGAATTGGCCGTGGCCTTAATAAAGGTACAGCCCCAGCATTTGCCTGGTGTGAAAATGGGAAACCACAGAAAATCATCTTCAGGGCTGCCGACAGTGGGATTCGAACCCACTATCTCCCGGATGCAAGCTCACAGCCGCGCGCCTCTAACCGCACGGCCAACTCGCCCGGTCAGATATAGTGCAAATCGATAATTTGCGTACATTCCGTTGTCAATATGATTATATATTTTTCTGGTATATTCTCAAACAATATAAAAATACAATCAATAATAATGATAAGCATTTAACGTCCTTTCAATTGTTATGGATTTGAAAGGATGCCGGTGTACTCTAATTGGTTACTGAAGGGGTTGTTCGACCAAGTAGAAACTTACTGACGCTTTAATGTCGCATTGAAGTGTTTTCATACACTAGCGAAAGTACATTTCATAAACTATTCAATACCTCTGCAACTATTAGAGGGACTTTTTTTGGTAATTTGGCTCATATGTATATTGTTATTACGAGTTTAGTACGGTGTGAAAACAATGATTTTGTATTTGCGATTAGTTATTAACGGATCTTTAAAATTTTGTTTCTAAGTTTTAAAAAGGCACAATATCCCAAAAGGGAAGGAAATAGGGCAATCTTTTCACTCTTCTTGAAATATATTTTCTTCTAGAGGGGGAACTACGGGTTGATTTATAGAGATTTTTAAAACTTCAAATATAACATACATACATACATACATACATACATACATACATACATACATACATACATACATACATACATACATACATACATAAATACATAAATACATAAATACATACATACATACATAAATACATAAATACATAAATACATACATACATACATACATACATACATAAATACATAAATACATAAATACATACATACATACATACATACATAAATACATACATACATACATACATACATACATACATACATACATACATACATACATACATACATTACAGACTGTTATGCCTTTAAGCGTAGAGTCTGCAAACCTCTATGAATTTACTTAACACCTCCACAATCCTTTATTTGTAACTGTACTGTTGTGACGTACCCACTCTTGCCCACAGATGTGTGACAAAATTGTGACGTGGCGGGTCACCTTAATGTTAATATAAATAAGTAATATATAATTGTTTCTCCATAAACAATATCCCATGGGCACCAGCCTTCAAGCTTATGGCTTGAAAACGATAGTTGATAATTAATAATGATAATAATAATAATAATAATAATAATAATAATAATAATAATAATAATACGTAATGAGACTGTAAAAACTCCCAGGGGTGGGGTGACGGAACACTAACCATTAAGTACACTAACTTGGAAGTTAAGGATCATTAACAATAATTTCAGAAAATACAAATTAAAACAGCTATTTATTAGCATGAAAAAACGTGACGTAACGGCGTATTAACGGAATCTGAACTAACGGAAGCCAAAGAAAAATTGAATTAAATAAACTCTAAGAAAATTAACTGTTACGCGGAGACTTGCAGTAATTTATGCCATTAGCTCACCATTTGCAGACTGTTATCCGGATACAATCTATGTAGCAGCTGATGTCTGATGGATCTCTCATACCGGCGTCATCTCTTGTTGTGGATTGCAGTCCTACTTCTGCTTTGCGCATAGTACACTAGCTGTACTACGACTTTCCTGCCTTTAACACTTCCTACTGTACTCCTTACATAAAGTCGTAATGAGTCCTAATTTTAATATCAAAACCACCATGGGTTACGTTCATGGAGAGAATACATTTGTATTCTTCCGTATTACGGAACAGTAGCGTAATTAAATTCATAACAAAATCTCTACTGCCCTATACCAGTCAAAACCGGTCTCCCGTTGACTTTAACTCTCGTCATTGAGATAACAGGACACAGTGAGAGTAAATTCTGAGTAGTACACTACTCAGATGCGAAGTGAACTAAATTAAGATCTTCTCCAATGTCAAGACGTACAGTATTCCTCGGATGATAGATTAGAATCGTCCTTCTAAGTAGTTGTAAGTCCTTCCAGGTAAGAGTGTCCTCTCCAGCTCTTGTCGTCGAAGTATATAGGTTCCAAAGTCTCCCTCCATCAACCATATCACATGGTCCAGTAAGATTTGATGTCTTATCCCTTCGCCTAACCAATGCTGTGAATCCATCATATTGCTTCATTACGTCCATTCACATAGGTTGAACTTTCCCGCGGAAACACAGCGTCAGGCAGCGAACTTCGAAAAGTAGGCGTTAATAAGGTTTAAACTGTCTTTTCAGAATGTGGTGAGGGTAAGGTCTCTCGTAAGGTTGATGACGTACATTTCCTGGTAATGGGCTGAAATTAGCCTGCTGACTCCGGTCCCCTGACTTCAGCTATTGGAAAATTTACTGCAAGCTATTAATACGAATGATGTTGAAATACTTTACTCAATAAGTCGTTCGTTCAGAATACGTTATAGCCGCGATCCAAAGAAATGAAATGATGATGTGAAATGGATGATTAAAACCCTATATATAATTTAAAAATGACCTACCAGTGATTATATATGTATATATCTTTTCAATTAATTACACAGTTCAATAATTTATTACATGCTGTAATATTCCAAACATCACACTGTGGCCTCGTTTCCACGTTTAGTTCTAAACCTCTTATCCTTAAATCAGTCTAAACTGAGTTTAACCATCGTCGTCTTGGTCTCCCTTTACTTCTCTTACCCTACATGACTGTGTCCATTATTCTCCTAGATAATCTATCCTCCTCCATTCGCCTCACGTGGCCCACCACCGAACCTGGTTTATGCGTACAACTTCATCAATACGAATTCCTAACTTAGCCTTTATCTCCTCATGCCGAGTACCCACCTGCCACTGTTCCCATCGGTTTGTACCAGCAATCATTCTCGCTACATTCATATCTTTTACTTCTAACTTATGAATAAGATATACTGAGACCACCCAGCTTTCACCGTAAAGTAAATTTGGTCTGAACACAGACCGATGTACAGATAGTTTCGTTCGGAGGCTCACTTCCTTCTTACAAAATATGGTTGATCTTAACTGCCAACTCTCTAGGAAAGGCTAAAGGCTAATTTTCATATCATACATATTGCACCTATTTTCAAGTTCCAAATAGACTGCAGACATTCAACACAATCTGCCATTAATACCAAGTCGTCAGCGTAGACCAAACTGCTTACTACATTTCCGCATAACTGAACCTATCCTATCCAATTTTATTTATTTCAGTAGATGATCCATATAAACTCTGAAGAGCAAACGTGAAAGATTACAGCCTTGTCTGGCACTCGTAAGCACCTTGAACCAAGAACTCATTGTACCATCAATTCTCACCGCAGCTCAATTGTCAAAACAAATGCCTTTGTTTGATTTTAATAATCTATCCTCAATCTCACAGTCCCCCAGTAAGGCAAACAACTTTTCCCTTGACAATCTGTCATATTCCTTCTCTAGATCTACGAGACATAGATATAACCGTCTATTCCTCTCGTAGCATTTTTCTGTTATCTAGCCCATACTGAAAATCATATCCTAACAGCTCGTCGGTTGTTTGAAAACACACTGGTTTTCGTCCAACGTACTCTCAACCACTGATCGCAGATTCTCTTCCAAAATTCCAGAGAATACCTTGCCTGGTTTAATGACCAATGAAATACCTCGATAGTTGTTGCAATCCTCGTGCTCTCTTGCTTACAGATAGGTTCATTCTCTTTCTACAAGTTGCTTTACGTCGCACCGACACAGATAGGTCTTATGGCAACGATGGGACAGGAATGGGCTATCAGTGGGTAGGAAGCGGCCGTGGCCTTAATTAACGTACAAACCCAGCATTTTCCTGGTGCGAAAAATGGGAAACCATGGAAAACAATCTTCAGGGCTTCCGCCAGTAGGGTTCGAACCCACTATCTCCCGAATACTGTATACTAGCCACACTTAAGCGACTGCAGCTACCGAGCTCGGTGGTACAATTCTTGGTTTCGTTCAATCAGTAGGTACCTCACAAAACTCTGCCCTCCCATTATTTTTCAACATTTTAGCTCTAATTCCATCTGTTCCGGCAGCTTTATAACAATGAAGTTTGTTTACAATCGTTTCTACTTCCTCAAGGGTATTTTCACGAACAACATTGTCCTCGTCCACATGAGCTCGATTGCTCGTGACATCACCAGAAAGATTTCCTTTTACGTTCTAAAGATTTCCAGATGTCCACAGAGATTCCTTGGGATCTACTGTGAGTTCACCTAACTTACCAAAAACACTATTCATTTTCTTGTTCCCTTCCTTTCTAAGATTCTTTATTACTGTCCAGAAAGGTCTCTCTGTCGCTTGACCAAGCCTTGCCCGAATACCAAAATCTTCCCATGACTTCTTCTTGGATTCAACAATTACTTGTTTTTCTTGTTTACAAGTTGCTTTACGTCGCATCGACACAAGTAGGTCTTATGGCGAATGGGACACGAAGGGGCTAGCAGTGGGTAGGAAGCGGCCGTGGCCTTAATTTGCCTGGTGCGAAAATGGGAAACCACGGAAAACCATCTTCAGGGCTGCTGACAGTGGGGTTCAAACCCTCTATCTCCCGAAACGACTGGGAATTTTTTGCGTGTAAACTGGTAAGGAGGCGTAGAAAGATGTGATTATCAGATGAAACTGAAAAATAAGGGAGAATATTTTAAGGTGCATAACGCATATTAACCACTCTTAAATGCCAACTTACTTTTTCGAAAGTCGATTCTGCAACCCTGAACATAGAGGGCGAGAGCCTTAATTTACTACACTATGCAGCATATCCCTCGCCCCAAACAAAACATGTCCAAAACTGCCCAGGAGCACGCGTCTTTACGCTACGATAACTATAATAACAACTAAAAGTAGCTAGCACCAACAAAATATTGGCCCCCGTCCATTGGCTTACAGGCATTTACCACTGTCAAACACAGCTGAGTGCTCACGACAGGATGCCAGTAAGTACTAATACAAGTGTTCGTGCTGATGGGCTGTCAAGACGCCAAGTAAAGAGAAATAAGTTGTTAGAAAATATGTAGAACAACGTAATTTGACCACTACAGTCAATGAATGTTCCTTTTATGACATATGAGTATGGAGAAAAGAAACACTTAAGCGGTTCTTGTGCATGTCGCACTGTCGCCAGAATTCTTAAAATCACTTTAGGTATATGCTGGGATAGTAGCCTGGAGTATGTTACTTCAACTTGCTACACATCTATCCCAACCGTGGAAAAAATAGTAAAACAATAAACGACAGCCTGTGCCTGCCAAGCCGACTGCTGCCCAGTCATGTGAAATTCAGATTCTCGAGTATCACACGGTCAGCGTAATGACATCATCAGTCTTAATGCATGGCCGTTGTGACCGGGCACACTGTCTCTCGTATCAGGCAGTTCCTCAGTTGGGCTCACGCAACTGAGTGAACCTCGTTCCAACCCTACGTCCAAAATTAAAATCCCCTGAACTGGCCGCGAATCGAAACCAAGGCCACCGGGTAAGATACACACATGCTATCCCTATACCACGGGGCTGGCTATGGGCTCAAATAAGACTACAAATATTACCAAGACTCTGAGAAAATTAATCACGGTGATTTGCCCCTTAAAACAACAATCACCGCATCAACAGCAGCCAAAGATCTCACAATAAAATAAAACAGACGAATGTTATCCGGGTTTAATTTTCCTATCAAGCTTATATATTCATACTCAAATACAATACCACAAACTAAAAAAAAAGTTGCTCATGAGTATTAACATGAAGATTGACAGGTAATCCGGTACGTAGAAAGAAAAGGTTCGTGTAGCTCACCGCGACTGTAAAGTGTATAGGAGAGGAGCTACATGCAATACGAGTGTGCACTTTGGACATTTTCTGAGCCATGGCCCTCCTTGTGCTTAAGCGTTTAGGACTGTAGAATACACCGTTGGTCCCTAAACCTTTAACCCTGCTTCACAGAACTGACTGAGCTTAAAACATGTTAAGCAAGCCTTAGACATGTGGGAGTAAAGACATCCCACTTCCATTTAACAGGCGAGAGTCTCTTTGGAAACAACTATGCGTGCGAAATGGAATTCGATGAGAAGCTATCAATATTAACGGGGCTTACTGCAACGAGGATGCATCTGGATGTGTTAGGAAGTTGACAAGGTTTATGAAGCACTAAGTAGCATCGAAGTTAGGTTCAAAAGCAAAAATAAGTGCTTACGGACGATTGCAATGCCAGAGCTGGAAACAGAACTGAGGATATTACAATATGATGGGTAGAATAGTGTAAACTAGAAGGAGGTAATTGAGGAGAAAATGAGCATAAACATAATATCCGTTTACCAACCTAAATTAAGCCTAAATTTGTTTTCTTCCTATTTTCACATACGTAGTACACTGCTGTGCAAAACGTAAGGACGAGATGGATAAAGCAATATAACATATCAACTACAGTGTGGAAATGAATGAAAGTGCGGTGATGTGTTGCGAGAGGTCTCCCACACGTGCATAGAAACTGGCGTGAGATCAGCACGACTATAGCGTCAAATGGGTCTGGCAGTTGAAGGAACTGGACAAGACAGTGTGAGTCAATCACCGAGCTGTTACGGTGCACTGTGGCGGTGGTATTATTCATTCAACATGACCCGGAGACAAAATCTGAATGACCACACACGGGGAAGTATCATCGGGCAACTGGATGAAGGACGAAGTGTGGAGAGTGTAGACCAGGAGTTTGGTATTGCTCACGGTATTGTTTCACGTGCATGGAGAGCATTCCGAACCACAGGCACTGCTGCACGAACAGAGGAGGGTCTCGACAACGGTCAACGACAGCAGCAGATGGCCGCTACATGGTGTAACAGGCAAGAAGAGACGCATCTCAAACAGCGGGTGCAATTGCAGCCACATCTAACAGGACTGCAAGGCACCCAATCTCACGTCCCACAGTGGCATGGCGACTGCATAGGGGTGGTCTGTTTGCCCGACGACCATTACGTTGTGTTACGTTGACACCTGCACACCGGTGGCAACGTTTGCGATGGTGCCAAGAGCATCAGATCTGGACAGACAAGGAGTGGGGTCGCGTGCTCTTCTAAGATGAGAGCGGATTCAGTCTGAGTAGTGATTCTGGACGTACCCTCACCTGGCGAGAGGTGGGAACGCGTAATGCACCCAGAAACATTGTCGAACTTGATCATTTTGGTGGTCTAAGTGTTATGGTGTGTGAGAGGCATGAAGTTGCATGGGTCCACCGACCTCCGAATCTTTGAACGGGATACACTCACTGGCCAACGTTATTGTGACAGTGTACTCCTTCCCCATGTGCGTCTTTTCAGGGATGCATTCGGCCCTGACTTCATTTTTATGGATATAATGCAGACCGCATCGAACAGTGCAGGTTGATGAGCTCTTAGAATGAAAGGATATTCGGAGAATGGACTGGCCTGCTCGTTCCCCCGACTCATATCCCATCGACCACGTATGGGATATGTTGGGCAGACGTATTGCAGCACGTTCACATGCACCAACGACCATCCAGCAGTTGTCAACCATGTTGGTGGAGGAATGGAACTCCCAACCACAAAAACTCCTTACCAATCTTGTGGCCAGCATGGGAACACGTTGCAGAGCATGCATCGCTGTCCGTGTTGATCACACATCCTTTTAAGAACCATGCTCCTTCTTTTGTGATGTCCAGGGGACCAACATGAGTCACAGTGACGGACTTACGTCTAATTCATTGTCTCTGTATAAAAGTGTCATTTCTGTTCATCTCATCGCATATTCCTTTCAGTTGCCTACCGCACCATACTGTAGCAGTTCTTCCTATGTATGGTTCAAGTTTCATCGAGCTATGTTACTTGGCAGTGACACAACATGCTAAAGTTACTTTCGTCCTTAAGTTTTGCACAGCAGTGTGTGTAACTTGTGACCTGAACATCAGTGTTGGATTTCGTCTATCGTATTTCCTCTTGGTCGGTGAGAAATAAAAGAAGGACGAGCGAGTTAACCGTGCGGTTAGGGTCACGCAGCTCTGAGCTTGCATTCGGGAGATAGTGGGTTCGAGTCCCATCGGCGGCAACCCTGAAGATGGTTTTTCGTGGTTTCCCATTTTCACACCAGGCAAATACCGGGGCTGTACCTTAATTAAGGGCACGGCCGCTACCTTCCTAATCCTAGCTCTTTCCCATCCGTCCGTCGCCAAAGACCTTCGATGTGTTAGTGCGACGTTAGACATATAGAAAAAAAGCCTGAAGTACCACAATTTTATACATGAACACTTTCTTGCGACAAATCCATTTTATTTTTCGATTTATCGACGTACCTCGCTTACCTACGGAAACTTTGTTTCAACGAAGTAACTCTCTCAGTTCAATACGCTAAATATGCCTGGGGCATCTTCTCTTGCGTTATTCTTAGTGGCACCAGTAATACCTATTCGCGATTATATCTGTCTCTGTATTCACTGTACTTCACTTTCCAAATCCACGGAAATCATCTGGAAACCCCCAAAAAATTCGTCAAGAAGCTAGGATGCATGAAGGTCACAGTATCTGCCATCTCGTCTACGGTACTTATCAAACGCTTGCTGCCAATGCTTGATCTCATATCAACTCAGTCGGTCAGAACGGTTTGTACAGTGGATAGGAAGACCATGTTCGCACCGCCCACTAAACACACGCGAACATGGTTCATCGCTGGCCACTCCACGAACCAAGTTTTCCAACTCGACAGAAATCCATGTTCGCCACGAACATGGTTCGTGAGACAACACACACAAGCGATCTTGGTTCGTGAACTTTGAAAAGGACCAAGTTTGCTGAACCATGTCCTTATGTGTATAGGGCGCTTAAGTGTTTTTGAGCTGAAGGTATATTTTTAACACATATAGGCTATACCACGAGTGGAGTTGAAGACGCTGCCCTTATAATCACATAAAACTTGAATACTTATGGTCATAATCATTGCATTACATGAAAACTTTTTTTTGTAAGTTGCTTTACGTCGCACCGACACAGATAGGTCTTATGGCGACGATGGGACAGGAAAGGGCTAGGAGTGGGAAGGAATCGTCCGTGGCCTTAATTAAGGTACAGCCCCAGCATTTGCTTGGTGTGAAAATGGGGAATCCACGGAAAACCCTCTTCAGGACTGCCGACAGTGGGGTTCGAACCCACTATCTCCCGAATACTGAATACTGGCCGCACTTAAGCGACTGCACCTCTCGAGCTTGGTGAAAACTAAACTATCAGCAATTTTAATCACTATATCACATAAAACTGGTTTACTTGTGCTTATAATCATGGCATTACATGAAAACTGAACTATCTACAATTTGAATCACTATCTATATATAAGTTCATGTTCATGTATATTTTTCATATTCAGTACATGTATCAGTATCTCTTTCTTGCATATATTGGTACCTCTGACACGAATAAATAATAAATATATGTAGGCTATGTATGTATGTATTAATATCTCCTCCTAAACCACTGGAGCGATTTCAACAAAACTTGGTATATTTATGACTTACTGTCGGGCGACAAACAGCGTGGGGGTAAGACACCCCTAAAACCCCTAGTCATGAGAGTGGGATGGGGGGTGAGATATAAAAATATTCGAAAATAGTGTCGAATCCATAGTTTTCGAGGCCACTGAGATGAACAGTGACACACTATACTTTTCAATCCAAGTTTAAACCCCTTTGGCATAGAGGGTGAGAAAGGGTGAAAGATAAAATGTCCAAACTTACGTATGTGTGTATGTTCCAGCATAGCCCTCAAACAAAATTGATACAAGTATGAATATCGGGAGACAAGCCGCGTGAGGTAAGACACCCCTGACACCGTTACGGGTGGGGTGAGAGGGGGTGATAAAACAAAAATAATCGAAATAGTGTCAAATCCATAGTTGTCGGGGTGACACTTCGGATTATTTTAAAGTACAAGTTCAGCTCTCTTTTTCATAGGCGCGAGAAAGGGTGAAATGACCGAGACAATGGACTTATGTTTGTATGTTCCAGCATAGCACTAAACCAAAATTGATACACGTATGACTTACTATGGAAAACTGTGGGGTTAAGATACCCTTAGCACCACGAGGGTAGAGGGTGAAATGTAATAAGAATAATCGAAAACGACCGAGATGTTGGTGAGAAGGAGTGGAATTTTTTTTTAAAATTACCAAGATTATCGGTTCAGCCCCAGTTGGAATTGGGGTTGAAAAGGCTGGAAAGAGATGTCCAAAATGACCGAGATTATTGATGTGTGTTCCAGCGTAGCTGTCAACCAAACTTGGTATACATGTGAGTTACTATCTAGAAAAAATATGTCTACTATCGTTCTTCAGCTTATTCCAGTTATTTTCTGGGGTCGCTGGAGCCACCCAGGCTCATTTGGGTTTTGGCCGGAGCTTTGAGGCCGGATGCCCTTCCTGACGCCACGTGATTTTTGAAATGAAAATCTCAACCTAGGATCGACCGGGAGTCAAGCCTCAGCCTGCCGGGTGGGAGGTCAACAGCTAACCCACTGAGCTAATCAACCCTCCCCCTCCCCCACCTGGAAAAATACTATGATGGTAAGAAATATAAAAGTAATCGAAAACGATCTATATTAGTTTCGAATACACAGTATTCGGGGTCACTGAAATGAACTGTGGTACTCTGGAAGCAGTTCAAGTCGAAGTTGAGCCCCAATACAAAATGACCGGGATTACAGATGTAAGCGTGTCTACCATGACTCAGTATCTTGGAACATACCGGTGAGGTGTGGAGGGGGAAAGGGGTGAAATGTAAAAGTAAACGAAAACGACCTGTATTAGAGTCGAATACATGGTCTTCGGGGTCACTGAGATGAACTGTGTTACTCGGGATGTCGTTTATGTCGAAGATGAGTCCCAACAATCAGAATGGGGGTTAGAAAGGATGATAGAGAATGTCCAAAATGAACGAGATTATGGATGTAGGTGTGTATGTTGGAGCTCTTAACCAAACTAGGTACACATATGATCTACTGTCTGGAAAAAAAATACTGTGGGCGTATGAGACTCCTAGCACACCTAGGGACGGGGATGGAAAGAGAGTTAAATATAAAAATAACAGAAAACGAATGTGAATGTAGAATCCATAGTTTGGGGGGTCACAGAGATGAATAGTTTACTCTGGGTGCCGTTTAAGCCAACGGTCAGCCCTAAACAAAATGGGGGTCGAAGGGCTGGAAAAAGAATGTTCAAATTGACGAGATAATGGAGGTACTGTATATGTGTGTTCCACTACACCTCTCAACAAAACCTTGTAAACATATGACATAACCCCATGGCATTACAGCCCTTGAAGGGCCTTGGTCTACCAAGCGACCGCTGCTCAGCCCGAAGGCCTGCAGATTAGGAGGTGTCGTGTGGTCAGCACGACGAATCCTCTCGGCCGTTATTCATGGCTTTCTAGACCGGGGCCGCTATCTCACCGTCAGATAGCTCCTCAATTCTAATCACGTAGGCTGAGTGGACCTCGAACCACCCCTCAGGTCCAGGTAAAAGTCCCTGACCTGGCCGGGAATCGAACCCGGGGCCTCCGGGTAAGAGACAGGCACGCTACCCCTACACCACGAGGCCGGCTAAGCATATGACATAATACCTGAAAAGAATTTAGGTGTAAGGCACCGCTATAATCCATAGGGGCGGGGTTAAGGAAAGGGTAACCTGTACAAACAATCGAAAATGAACTACAGTATATTAGTGTCGAATTCGCAGTTTTCTCGGTTGCTGAGACGCATAGTAGCATTCTGGATGCCGTCTAAGTCCAAGTTCAGCCCCTATCGGCACGGGGGTTGAAAAGGTGTGGAAAAGAAAATGTGCAAAATGACCCGAGACTATGGATGTACTGTATGTTCCAGCATAGCTCTCAACCAATCTTGATGCACATATGACTTACTGTCTGGAAAAAAAAAAAAAACTCTGGGGGTAAGACACCCCGTGAAGCCCTAGAGGAGGGACGTGACATGTAAAACTAATCGAAAACGACATATATTAATGCCAAAACCATTATTTTCGTGGTCGCTGAGATTAATTCAGACACTCTGGATGCCACTGAAGTCCACGTTCAACCTCCATCTGCATGGGCATAGAGAAGGGTTGAAAAAGAAAATGCCCAAAACGACTGGTATAAGTGTTGAATCCTCAGTTTTGGGGGTCGCTAGGCTGATTATTGACAGTCCCAGTGACAGCTGGAATTGTGTATCTATAGCGCAAAATGTAAATGTATAGTTATAACATACTTTCATTATTTATTTGAAAGAATCAGTTACTTTCCAGATAATCTCGGCTGCTACAAGGGCAAAGATTAACGTGAAACTAAATAATCAAAAAATAATAATAAACACATAACAATAACTCTAAATCTACAAACGAGTTCGTAACTTCACAAGAAAAACATCTGCAAATATTTACTTCAAACAGGTAATACAAAACTTAAAACTAAACCTTCAGTGAAGTACCCGAGCAGCTAGTATTACATAAAACTACTCTATTTGAGGTTATAATCATGGTATTACATAAAAACAGACCTATCTGCAATGTTAATCACAATACCACATAAAACTGATCTATTTGTAACTACAACCATGATATTAAGTAAAAAAATGAACACATGTATTTATAATCACAATATCACATAAAACTAGCGTATTTGGGACTAAAATCACGATATTCCATGAAAACTGAACTACCTGAAATTTTAATCACAATAACGCATAAAACTGGTCTAGTTGTGCTTATAATCATAATGATAGTTACAAATAGAACGGTTTTATGTGATACCATTATTAAAGCCGTAGGTAGTCCAGTTTTATACCATTTCCTGATTACATCCAAAGTAGACGTTTTCATACGTAGACAAGTAGACCATTTTAATGTCTGATATCGTAATTATAGTTACAAGTAGTTCACTTTTGCATAATATCGTGATTATAACCAGATAATTCTGAGAGGGTCGCTCTGCTCATTCATTCGTATACCAGCCACTGCCTTTCAGTATCCCTAAGACATATAATAATTTGTTTGCTGAGTGATATCTCAACCATCTGAAAGTCCTGCCAATAATTTCCGAATCCCAACCTCTCCAGTATACTTTTCACTTTGGTTAACTAGTACCCAAGTAAGGCAATGTATTTATCGTATGGCTTTTAGTGCCGGGAGTGTCCAAGGACATGTTCGGCTCTCCTGATGCAGGTCTTTCCGTTTCACACCCATGGGCGACCTGCGAGTCTGGATTGGCATGATGATGATGAGGAGGAGGAGGTAGGAAGAAGGTGAAACTCAATAACACCAAAGGGTCTGCTCAAAGCTTAACGTCTCTATCCGACGGACTAATCATCATTAACAGTGTCATAAGGCCTCACTCTATATGAACACTGCGGAGGGGTTTGGAACTGAATCCAGACTTTTGGCACGCAATTTAGTTATTCGAAATTGTACGCCACCACCTCTCCTACCCTGCCGGCCAACATCCTGATGGAGTTTTTTTCCACCAGCGGGACTCGAACTTGCTAACCATGGTACAAGACCATATATACACTAAACACAACCCCTATTGTTAGCAAGAAACCAACAATGGACCTGAGCATGGTATCGGTGGGCAGCATGGGAAGTCGCTGATTCATAGCTCCCTTCTCTCTCAGTATTCTCGAGGTTGAAAATGTCATTTCTCAGCTCCTACTTCGAAGTGAAAATTGCAGGGAAAATTATACATGTATCTAATTTAATATTAGGAAGTTTCAGAAAAAATGGCTAAGCAGTTTTCTGCGTTTATTCAAACTAAACAGAATAACAGACCGACAGACCATTCAAAAATGACGGATATCGTTTCCGCATCGTGTATACTATTAACTTCCTCAGAACTGCCACAAATATAATGTACAGACAGACATTATATTATTATTATTATTATTATTATTATTATTATTATTATTATTATTATTATTATTATTATTATTATTATTATTATTATTATTATTTCATACACTTCTCCACAGGAAATATGGGTAGTAACGGGGCACGGGATGCACCAAGTGCCTTACAATAATTGAAGTATTAACAGATTATAACACAAATATTGATGTACAGGTATATACAAAACTGTAGATCACGGGATCTTCATTCTTGCGAGAGGAACGATCGCACAATGTTGCAATTATTATTATATTATATTATATTATATTATATTATATTATATTATATTATATTATATTATATTATATTATATTATATTATATTATATTATATTATATTATGATAATTTACTACCCAACATTACTCTTTCTCTTTAGATGGGCGTTTTTGTTTTATTAATATTGTATAACTATTTAATTATTACTGCTATAAATATTTAACATACAATTATTATTTCCTCTAACAATGTTTAAAATGCACAAATACATCAACGGAACATGTAACGTGTAAATAGGCTTCTTGTATGCTCTATACGAGTGTCGATAACACTGTGTGTAACTATTGGTCAACTATGTATTCTACGTTAACTTAAAACTAATAAAATAATTAAAGAATTCCACACACACTGAACGTTGGTCCAGGTATATTCCGTTCTCGTCAAACAGACCTAACTTCCGTTTATGTGGTTTATGTGGTTAACATCCGCTGAGGCTCTTTATTATGCACCCCTGACGTGCAGGACCAATGAAGTGTCATTCAGAGCCAGGGCGTGCGCTGATTAGATTTTGATATCCACAATACCTAATGCCAGTTGACCAATCGTTTTAAGTGTCCACCTTTCTCCATAGTACGAACGAAAGATCATGAACCACATACGTATAGAATTGTTCGTTGGATCAATGCTTGTGGATAACCCGTAAATCTGTTTACATACAGAAATGAAGAGAAAATGGATGTGTTTCAGTGACAAACACGAACTTGAATGAAAGTCAATCATATATCGACCTAATAAACGCATTTTTTAACACATGTTAGTGCAGAGTAGCACTTGGTTACTTCGAACGATTTTTAACTCAAATTCGTGGAAAATTCGAAATAATTTCGTGCCCCCTTGACATTCATATACAAAACAATGTTAAAAACTTGTGTTTAATTCTAATATTATATTGTTTAATTCAAAGTAAAGATTCCATGTTAGAAACATTTTAAAAATGATGGAACGCTGCCTAGGAAGAGAAAAGTAGCGTAGAATCATGCGGGTGCAGGAAACGAAACTGTAGTGGTTTGTGAAGCTAATGAAAGATTCAATCTCTTGGCCGACTGAGGTTATATTCCTTGAATAGTTTCCTAGGTCGCGAACTATGAGTTTCGGTACCCAGAAAAAAGTCGCTCGTATGGTCTGAACCCAGAACTCCGCATGGAGTCGACTGGCAGCTGTCAGCAGATGAAATGAAACACGCCACTGGCTATTGAAGGCTCGGAAAGTGGAGCGTACGAGCGCTTGGTAAACTACCCGTCATTACTATTACAGATGATTTTTAATTATAAAATATTATGTACAGATTTATGGTCAGTTGTTTCGCTATATTCCTTTCACTGTCATTGCAAGACGGGGAAGAAATAAAAATGTAGGGATCGTCTTTAATTCGGATAAGTACGATGTGTGATATTGTTTTATTCGAATTCGTGGTTATTTCGAATACATTTTCTGGATCTTTCAGGTTCGAGTTAACCAAGTTCTATTCAGTCATAAGACACTGTTATTTCCTGTATAAATACTTCAGTTGCAGAATATTGGTCTTTGGATCCCAAGATCGTTCGCGCAAACCCAACAGATGAGGTCAGATCTTAGAACTGTGGAGGGAAGACCATTTGGCACTCTATGTCTTACGACATTAATCCAGCAAAGGCAATTAAGGAACTCAGTAATAGGTCATCCAGTAGAATTACGGTTTCTCTGCCGTCTGGCAGGGTAAAAAGAATGTCGAAACTGAGAAACAATCAGCCTAAATGACGTCAAATCACAATGTTTGCATATAAAAAATGAGCCATTATTATTATTATTATTATTATTATTATTATTATTATTATTATTATTATTATTATTATTCATTAATTAATATCATATCATTCTTGCCCTCATGGACAGTGTTTGAACTCTAATATCTCATGATGACACAATTTTCACTTCTTTCCCTTCTTCCTCTTCTCTTCCCAAAATCTTTTCATCCTTTGGCTGTGCTCCTGTTTCCTTTGTCCTGTCCACAATGTTCTTGTCTTCTTCTCGTTTACTATAAATTTTGTTTCTGAATTCTTTTCTGTCTCCTATCATTTGCCTGTTGATCCCCAACTGCCTTAAGTCTTCCTCTATTTCATGATACCAATTTGTTTTCTTGCTTGAACTGTTTACCACAGAAAACCATCTTCAGGGCTGCCGACAGTGGGGTTCGAAACCACTATCTCCCGATTACTGGATACTGGCCGTACTTAAGCGACTGCAGTTATCGAGCTCGGTAAAACTGTTTATTAGATCAAAGATTATTATTATTATTAACAATAATGTGATCAAAGACTGTCGTGATTAGGAGAGTTTATGATAACGTTACTCGTAAGTTTAACGTAACTCTATATTGGCAAACATATTCTATATACAACAAAAACAAGGAATAGTTTTTACGCAAATGCCACGGAAAATGATCTTTACGTTACCATAGTTTCTAAATTCAAAATCGGCTCGGGCGTAAACATTTCACTTGTAACGTTTGTCTGCGGGGAAGGGTATGAAGTGAGATGAATCTTCGCAGCGAGTTTTTACGACCGGGTGCCCTTCACGACGTCAACCTCATCAGAGGAGTTAATGATATGAAATGAATGAGCGTGTTGGTTATGTGATCGAATCGTATCCATGAAATTTAATTGTAATTTTTGTCCTAAATGGAGGATAACAATTGTTTCCACGCAAATCAAAAGTAAAATTAATAAATACCATTTTTTCTCATCATCATCATCATCATCATTATCTGTTTACCCTCCAGGTTCGGTTTTTCCCTCGGACTTAGCGAGGGATCCCACCTCTACCGCCTCAAGGGCAGTGTCCTGGAGCTTCAGACTCTGGGTCGGGGGATACAACTGGGAGTATGACCAGTACCTCGCCCAGGCGGCCTCACCTGCTATGCTGAACAGGGGCCTTGTGGAGGGATGGGAATATTGGATGGGACAGGCAAGGAAGAGGGAAGGAAGCGGCCGTGGCCTTAAGTTAGGTATCATCCCGGCATTCGCCTGGAGGAGAAGTGGGAAACCACGGAAAACCACTTCCAGGATGGCTGAGGTGGGAATCGAACCCACCTCTACTCAGTTGACCTCCCGAGGCTGAGTGGACCCCGTTACCATTTTTTCTACAGAAATATACATCCGTAACTACGGCAACTCTTGCGCTGTAGACACGACTCTCTTCTGTGACATTCCACTTCATCGTGCCGTCTATTGTTTCCTTCCTGAGACCCAGGGCTAGAACTGATGAATGGGAGTGAATTCTCAATATCTTTGTCCATCATGATTAACTCGGGCAGTTCAAACGGGTAAATGGAGGTGGATAGTATATCGTAACACAAAAATTGTTTTTGTTCAAAGAAAAATAGCACGATCTCTGGACCAATAATTATATTAATAATGAGTTATGAATACAAGTCAACAATTCGCCCCACAAAGTAACATCAAGCAAATCAAACAAGTTCAGTAAGTTAAGTGAGCAGAGACTTCACACACAAAAGTGTTACATGAACAAAAGACATACTGAAGCGCTATGACGTAGTAGAATTCATACTTAGTTGTAATGTAGCAAAGTATTTCTCTAGTAATAATGGCATTTATTAATTACCGCTAATTTTACTCTTCATTTCCATAAAATAAATTATTCTCCTCCAATTAGGACAAAAATTACAATGAAATTTCATGGATACGATTCGTTCATGTAACCGACGTGATATACGATTAGAAGGGAGAGGGTGGCATATAGTCTACTCCTGTTGAATAGCACCAAGGATTCTGCTCAAGGTTTTACGTCTCCATCCAACGGGCGAATCACCATCAACAGCGGAAAGGTTTGGAATTTAGTCCAGGCTTTTGGTACGCAATCTAGTGATTAAAAATTGTATACCACAATTTCTCCTACCCTGGCGGCCAAAATTCTGATAGTGAAATTTTTTCGACCAACGGGACTCGAACCGGCTAACCACGGTGTCAAACCATACATACTTCACGCCTTAACGATCATGGCCACCAGGCGGGCGATTTTGAAACTATGGTGAATTGACTTATTTTAAATTAAGTGAATTTAATTTTAAATAATTTTGATGCGTCACGACGCTTTCTTGTTTTGTTGTTCGTGTCTTGCTATGAATTCGGATATGAGGTATTGTAATGTTAAGCTAGTAGTAAGCTGCACCTATAGTATAGTAAGCCGTAGTGTTAAGCACTGTAAATACTCAAGTTGTGTGTAAATTTGTATTTGGTGACGCCGTATTTAGAATGTTTATCTAGTAGTATGTCTTGTAATATTTTCTTTCCATTTAATTGTTTTCTGTACTCTTGTTGTAGTTGTTTTTTGTTGTTGGGTAATTGTGTTTTAACTTTACTTTATTATCGCACTACTATAGGCCTAAGTGATCATTGGCACCGGGATATTCCCCTATTGTCCGCCTCTGTGGTGTAGTGGTTAGTGATTAGCTGCCACCCCCGGAGGCCCGGGTTCGATTCCCGGCTCTGCCACGAAATTTGAAAAGTGGTACGAAGGCTGGAACGGGGTCCACTCAGCCTCGGGAGGTCAACTGAGTAGAGGTGGGTTCTATTCCCACCTCAGCCACCCTGGAAGTTGTTTTCCGTGGTTTCCCACTTCTCCTCCAGGTAAATGTCGGGATGGTACCTAACGTAAGGCCACGGCCGCTTCCTTCCCTCTTCCTTGTCTATACCTTCCAGTCTTCCCATCCCCCCCCCCCCGCCGCAAGGCCCCTCTTCAGCATAGCAGGTGAGGCCGCCTGGACGAGGCACTGGTCATCCTCCCCAGTTGTATCCCCCGACCCAGAGTCTGAAGCTCCAGGACACTGCCCTTGAGGCGTTAGAGGTGGGATCCCTCGCTGAGTACGAGGGAAAAGCCAACCCTGGAGGAAAAACATATTTAGAAAGAAAGAATATTCCCCAATTGCGATGTATTTGTTAATAATGAATTATATAAGAGTTATGTTGAAATAAAACATAAAAATTAATTTTATTTGAAGCAGCGAATAGTGCACTAAGCTACTAGAGTCATAAACAAGGTCTTCTGATCCTGTATTAATAAAGGTAATACGAACTTTATGATATACTGTGATATACGCGATATTGATCTATTAGAAATGAATAAACCTGTACATTACTTAGTATTGTGATGGCTGCAGATTACTTCAGCTGGGAATGCAGAAACGCAATTTTTTGTGTAGATGAATACGGAACCATGGTGCTGCAATCAGGCGGAGAAACAATTCAGGTGTTCCTTAATTCATGATCTCTCTGACTATCCGTGTTCAACCGTGTTCAACCAGTCAGAGACGATTTGTAATGAAATAGTGCGGCAAGTTAACACACCACGGTAAAGTATCATAGTATGAAATTATTAAGAGTTACACATATCGTCCACCAGCTTGCGTGGCAAAGTCCAACATAGACTAGTTTCCCGATAAAGCACACTGTACTACGCAGCCCACACATTTTTTAATTTTCAGGATGTTGAGAGCACTTTCGTATTTATGGTTTAATATTCGAATTTTCACCATGCCGTAATACACACCTAGGAAGGTAAAACATATAGGAAAAGGACGAAATTTTTCATTAAAGTGCAAATGAGAATATTCATGACAATGCCTCATGAACTGGAATACAAACGTAGCAGTCAAAATCTGCTTCTTTCTACTAATAGTAACACTAAAAATACTCCATTGAACAAGAGCGCAAGTGATAATAAACGAGCCTTATTAATCTCCCTCTCCTGGCGGTGTAAACACATCCGTCTAGTCACCTGCTGACAACTTGAGAAAATGGCTCTAATTTACTCTAGTCACCTCAAACAAGGTTTATGATTTAAAATTAAATGGAAATATAGTTGCGACGGAAAGACTAAGAGATTACTGTCGTAGAAGTCAATATAAAATTAACAAGTATCACAGCATTACCCGATCCATCATACAGTCGAATTTTAACACCATTGAATGTGGTAAGTAGTCACTCCTTGCTTTTCTATTGTGTCGAGGAAACCCGCCTCGCAATTGCCAAGTCACTTTATCTGCAATGCATTTTGGGGAAGGATTTCGCAAGTTTCCCAATGCGAATGTAAGAAAAAAGCAAGTAATCTTGTAGTTTTACGCGACTGTGGATATCGTGATCATATTCATGAGAGCACTAGTTGTCCGTGGAATCCGAACTACATTTCATTACAAATATCCCTCATGTAATGACTCGGATTTGGATCTCGGCGGCCTCCGCGAGAAGCCATTGTCTACATGACTCAGTTATCACGCCCTTCTGCAAATGTAAAAATCTCCCAACTTTATCTTATGTATCGCACTATACAGTAACTGAACAATACAGCTGAGGGTGTCGTTACTACGTTGGGCGTTTCGAATTTTCATTACTACTGTAAATATGACCAGTATGAATAGAAAAATATTGAATGGATATCAGCCAAACTTAGTATGGTTCGCAAACAAGAATAACAGTATCCGAAAGTCTCTGATCGACATTTAAAAGATTCATATCAAATTAGATTCTGATTCGAGAATACATTTAGTACATCAGAGGAGCTTTTATAAATCACATATACTTGGATATAGAAAACGATATATTCTCACACACATTACCCGATCTCCTATACAGTCCAAGTTTTACACCTTCGAACTCCCCTGTATTCTGGATGTTTAAGCAAGTTGGACGACTGTAAAGCAGCGTCGCGTCGATTGTAGTCTAAAACGACTAGCTTGAAATGATGAAGTGTCAACTGAAACAGAACCAGGCTTTCCCGCTAACAAGGTCTGCGGTTGAAGTAAGTGATATTCTTTTTGCAAGTTGCCCCACAGGTCACAGGCCATGTCGCTTCATTTTAGAGGCTCAAGAAAATCTTAAACCCAACTCAGTGTACTTCCGGCAAAAATGACTTCAGCTCGCTTATTTCTTTCATCGTAGTCTGTTGATTCATAAATACCGTAATTGATGTCATATTGCAAAAGGAGTTATCAAGGTCTATGTAAGCCTAGTTCCAGGTTTTGAAGAACACAATGTCTTCTAGTATGAGACAGAACAAATTATTTCTTCCACCAATCTCTCCCAGCGCGATTTTCCGCTCTGACGATATGAAAGTGATAGAGGTATGAGGTATTGTTAATTGATTAATTAATTAATTTATTTAGTTAGTTAGTTCCTGGTGCATGTTATGCTGCGCATATGAGGAAAAAGAGCATGATAAAAAATAGTGAATAACAAAATAAATTCAGGTAACTTAATCGTAAAAGCACTAGTGTTTCGCCCCAGTGAGGCTTGGTGTCGGTGTCGGAGAAAAACAAGATTGTGGGGCGTGACAGTTGAGTGGCTGTCACTGGCTTCTCGCGAAGGTGGCCGGGGCTCCGATCCCGGTAAACACAGGTGGGATTTTCTTGTGGTCTGGAATTCCCGTAAAGGTGAAAGTTCTGTGACTATGATCACGATATAAACAGTCATGTTCTTTTGCTTAAAAAAAGAATGATGAAGGTGGATGAAAGACAGTAGTTTGACACGAGGGAAATCGGTACCAAACTCGGCCGGGGCCTCGTGGTCGACACAACGATGTGACACAAGTTGTGAGTCCCTCCGGCTACTACCCAAGTGGGTCAATTACGTCATAATTTTTACATATAGCACAATATTTTCTGGGTCACCCTAGTAAAACGTGTTATCGCGTTAGATTCATGAATAGGAGAGCTTGTTTAGATAGGATAAGCCACATATGTTGCTCTCTCCAGCCGTGTCCCATGGGCGCTGCGGCTGAGGGGAGGCGCCGGCTATGTTTAATTGGTAGGTGGCACGTGCCCAAGAGGCCTGTTAATCTCACCATTGTCCTGGCCCCGCCAGAGGGTGTTTCCAGCCGTGATAACTGCATGCACTTTGCGGCTGCTTCCTTCTTTGTACGTGCTAATTAGTCACTCTGCTTTTTATCATGTGTCGAGGAAAGTCTCTTCACAACTGCAAGTCACTCAATGGAAGAATTATTCTTCAGTAATGCATTTCGGGAAGAATTTACCTAATTCAACGAGAGAGATGATTTGTTTCCCAAATGCTTACGAAAAATATTCCTACCTCAGTATCTGACGGGCTGCATTGTACAGTACGCGAACACAAAGGCTGGGGGCGTGTGAAGTCCCAAAGTTGTATGTTTAGAATCTATGAGATATGACCACTGTGGATAAAAGAAAAAACTGATATCAATCAAATTCAAAGCCATCCTCGAGTAATTGTGTAAGATTAAGAACAGCACTCTCAAAGTCTCTGGCCAACATCAGACACTGATTCGAAAAAAAACTATATTTAGTATATGAGATGGCGAGTTGGCCGTGCGGATAGGGGCGCTCAGCTGTGAGATCGCATTCGGGAGATAGTGGGTTCGAATCCCACTGTCGGGGGCCCTGATGATGGTTTTCCGTGGTTTCCCATTTTCACACCAGGCAAATTCTGGGGCTGTACCGTAATTAAGGCCACGGCCGCTTCCTTCCCATTCCTACGCCTCGATGTAGAGCAAATAGTAAAAACATGCTGTTATAGTACACAGATAAGCCTACTTGAATTCACGACCAGATTCATTCCTGGTAAGACAAGGTGTTTGCAGCGCACTTTGTCTTGTGGCATGGACACAACAAAATAATATGTTACCTTCATTGCCCTAACTCAATCTCAACCTTGGCCTTGACAATATGAAAGGACTGAACTATGAGCGACGTTGTTGATGTTATGTCTCACGCAGCCTGTCCCTGTGATGAAAGGTATGAAAGTGTCCCTCATAGGGTCGGTTGGACTGCAGATTTCAGAGGCATTGGTACCTTCTGTTTCAGTGAAGAAAACAATGAGAAGCTACTTCCTTCATCATTTCCCTAGTACATGGAACGAGCAGAATAGGCGGTCCGGCGTCTGTAGCTGTTTGCTTGTATTCGAGATAGAGGGAGGTTTGAACCACACTGACAGGAGCCCTGAAGCTTTCCGTGGTTTCCCATTCACAACAGGCAAAATGCTGAGGCGGTACTATAATTAACGCCACCGTTGTTTCATTCCGTTCTAGCTTTCTAACCTATTCTATCGTCGCCATAAGACCTGTCTGAGTCGGTGCGAAGTAAAACCGCTGCCGCTTTTCCCACACCTGTGAGGTAGCGGGAGCGACTGTGAAGCACGTGTGGATTTGGTCCTGTTTTACGGCCTAAAGTCCTTCCTGACGCAAATCTATGTGAAGGGATGTAATCACTACTGCATGTTTCTGTAGTGGGTGGTAGTGTGGTGTGTAGTCTGAATATGGAGTGTGTTGGGACAAACACAAACACCCCGTTCCCTAGCTAAAAGAATTAATCAGACGCGATTAAAATACCCGACCCGGCCCGAAATCAAACCCGGGACCCTCTGAACCGAAGGCCTCAATGCTGACCATTCAGCCAAAAGTCATATACGTACAAGTGTAAGAAAGAAGTAAGCCTTATAACAACTCAGTGACGCAGTCGGTCAGCACCCTTCTTCCTTGTGGTAAGCCATTTCTTTGATCTCTCCATCGACTATGTTGTTCCTTGAAGTCCAAAATGAATGAAGTAACGTTTGAATACGTTTGGTGAAACAGTAATCCTTCGCGATTCCGTAGATAAATTTCTAAACTTTCTAAAACATGAAATCATAAATTCAGCCATGGTTGAAAAGAATCATAAATTTACAGACATTTCTAATGACATGGAATTAATACATTCGGCCAAAAAGAGAAAATTCATGAATATTTTAGAAAGTTTAGAAATGTATCTTGCTCAAAACATCACTTTGAATCAAGTTTAACTGAACGAAGTACAGAAGTACGTTGTATCAACTAGCGTTTAATCATTTAAGGAAGAAAAGAAAAAAGATAAAAAGATAAAACTAGAAGATCTTAAATTTATTTAGGTATTCTCATTCGACATTATCAAATATAAAAATTTTATGAAACGATAATTTTAATAATATTTCACTAATGTTTGTTTATTCATTGATATGATGAATTATGATATAATACTTCTTTAAATTTTGGAGTAAACAAAAGATAGTGTTATATTGTTTTTATTCTTTGACTGGACTTCACCGATGAAGTGAATGTTGCTCAAACATGTAGGAATAAATAGTTTTCAATTATAAAAAGTGTATTGGAAAGGTGGACCAAACACATACTATTTTAAATAGTTTTTAATAGCTTCAGGCAAGTCAGTACAGGATCAACTCAAATACCTATTACGGTTAAGTTTATAAACAGTTGCAGGGATGTTGGGGACAGTACAAACACCCAGTCCCCGAGCCAGGGGAAATAAACATTTATGGTTAAAATCTCCGACCTGGCCGAGAACCGAACCCAGGGCCCTCTGAACCGAAGGAGACTACGCTAAGCATTCATCCAAGAAGCTGGACTACGTGCCGGTAAATCTACCAACATGAGGCTGGAATATTTGAACACCTTCAAATACCACTGGACTGAACCGGGATCGAATGCGTCAACGTGAGCTCAGAAGGCCAGCGCTCTACTGCCTGAGCTACTCAGCCCGATGTCACGTCGTGCAGCTGTGAGTTTGTATTCAGGAGTTTGTGGTTTCAAATCTCAACTTCGACGCCTCTGAAAATCGTTTTCCGTCATTTCCCATGTTCAACCTATGCACATGCTGTACTTCAATTAAGGCAACGGCTTCTTAACTTCCGAATCCTAGGCCTTTCTAATCACAGCCTCATCGAAAACCTTCGAGGTGTTAGAACAACGTACAACTACCGGCAAAAAAAAGTTTTTTTTCTTTAATGTCCCTTTAATTTTTACAGATTTTAAAACGGGGATGTCGGACTTTTGTCTGGCAGGGAGGAGTTGCTGCACTTAAACTCCCTAAAATGTCACTGACCTCAACCAGGATCAAACCGGCTACATTAGGAACAGGACAACGATGAACTGGCCGCAGTCTTGGGGTGAGTTTTTAAATGCTTGTCTCTCTGCATTTTTGCCCATAATTCACATTTAAGTAAACGATATTGTGTATTGACAGAAATGGAAGATGTTCACTTAATATATCTATACCCATGCATGCATCCATGTGCAAGCCATTAATAGGAAACAAAACAGTCAACATAAAGGGGAGTAAGGTACTACCTAAACATAGTCACATTTCATTTCTTCAAAACAGTCGGCACAAGAAGTATGTGCTATTACAGATTGCAATTATAATGAGTACTTATCAGTGTCGCCAGAACAATCAGAGTGCAATTTCATTATGAAGCCTACTAACTAATCCCAGCCAGCCCAATTAACCCAGGCAAACACCTGACTTGCTTGGTGCAACTCGATCCTCCATGCTGTTTGCTCCGCTTCTCCAGTTGCAGACTACAGACACGCCTCATCTCTGCTTTTCCTTCCCACCTCGCGATATCGCAATTACGACCAGAGATGAAGATAAGAGCAATTCGTGGCTGGTAATGCCCAAAATGTATAATAATAATAATAATAATAATAATAATAATAATAATAATAATAATAATAATAATAATAATAATAATAATAATAATAATAACTGTACCGAGGGTTACACCTCAACTCCACACATTCAAAATAAGCGCCTTAAAAAACTATGTAGCAAACAAAATGTGAAACAGCTACTGCGTGAAGTTGGGACATTAATCCGAAGATGTCACTATGAAAGTACTGAGTAACTGTGTTGTTGTGAAGTTGCCTAAACTGACTGGATTTATTTGCGTTGTATTTGTTCTCCATATAGATCTTAACAAAAAAAACTGTGGGCATGCACTCTGGTGTAAGAAGAAAGAATTAATTGTTTAAAAAAGTTTTGTGTTATTATGTTTTCTCAACTAAATTAATTTTAATTTATTTTGTTATTTCAAGGTTTGCAATACTTCCTTCTCATTCCGCCAGTTTTGAATCTGGTCAATCAGGAATTTTCTGTAACCAATTTTCGACCAATCACACATTTCTTGTTCATTTTGAATTTGCCAATAAAATTGAGAGGGTGTGTCCGGATTAGTCCAGAATCCTCTCGAGCAATCCCCTCGGGTATATAAGCTGAGGCTTTTCTGGCTACCTTGTCTCACTGATCGGCGTCTTTCTGAGTGTGTGTGTTAAGACAGGAGGCGGGGCGCCTCATTCTTCGGCAGGCAGAACAACAGCCCAGGTAATGGCCACCAATATTCTATCTTTCTAGCTGTCTCCGCAAACTTATCCGAGGAGAAGGTTCAAATTTCTAACTATGTAACCAACCTTTTCTAAAATGTAAATTTTCTTTCGGCTATTGTAAAATTTCATGAAGTCTTTAACTGTGAATCGGGGACAGAGAGTGAGTTACCCTCTCGAGTTCCCTTTCAACTTGGTTTGAGGTGACTACGATTTTGTAACCGTTTTTCTTTCCTGTAATACATTAAATTAACTTTAATTCGAGTCACCTCAGTAGCTTGGGATTAGCCCCTGTATCATCGGGCCGAGAGTCCAATTAGGGTTGTTTAATTTTCTAGGAGTGCAAGTGTACGCCTGCATTCATTTTGTGTTCGGGCCAGTAATTTAACCTGTTCTTCTTTCCACAAAGGCCCAGTAGTTTGGGTAATTGAGACCCCTGTGTAAACAAAAAAGTTTAAATTGTAAAATGTGCCTAAGAGGCCAGAGATTGTAAGGTTTTGTGTAATGTTGCCTTATGCGGGCTGTAGGAAATCAGTTAATGCTGGAGAGCATGTAAGCTCTTTTCTAAGTTTACTGTAATATTGAAGGGTGCTTTTGGAAGGCCGTAAATTGTTACTGTTGGAGCCAAGTGCTCCAGAACACTGTGTATTGGGAGATATCTCTCCTTATCTGGCTAACGCAACATTTGCGAAACTTGTAAATCTGTAGCCTGAAGCTCAAAACTTGTAAATCTGGAGCCTGAAGCTCAAAATTTGTAAATTACCTGCCCTTGGGTTTTCTATTTTGTATCTCTATTGTTATTTTGTACCTGATTACCAATACCTGAAAATATTGATTATTAAGTTTGAGATTCCACCTGTTGCCATTTCTTGATGGATGCAGTATTTTTGTATCCGTCTCCTGGCACAGGCCAGAGCAAAGTGTAGCTTCCACCGAAACCCCAGTCTCATCCATTGCTGTGACAATATGGAAGCTGCTGGGATATGGGTGGTGCTGAGTAATGACATTTGGGGCACAACTAGTGTCTGAGTGTTATGAAAGGTGTTGCTCATAGGATCAGTCGTGCTGCAGTGGCACCTTCTGGTCCAGTGAGGAAAGCAATGGCAAACTACCTCACTCCTCATCTTGCCTAGTACGCCTCATTTGGGCTCTACCATTGGTTTTTGCAGTTTCCCTATAAATGCATAGCCTTTGGTGGTGCTATTTGAGGATCCAACCAGCTTCTGGGCTGATGACCTAACAGACAGACAGACAGACAGACAAGTTTGAGATTCAGAAAGAAATATAACCTTAATTTGAAGTTTTTAATTAATTTTTGATATCGTAGTTAGATCCATTTAAGCCACCTTCTTTCACCTCTTTCTGCTCCACGGAATCCCCGGAATAATAATAATAATAATAATAATAATAATAATAATAATAATAATAATAATAATGGTTTTACGGTCCACTAACTTCTTTTACGGGTTTCGGAGACACCCAGGTGTCAGAAGTGCTGTCTCGTAGGAGGTCTACCGGCAAAAGGCTGGCGTATTTGAGAATATTCAAATACGCACCACCAGACTTAGCCAGGATCGTGCCCGTCAACTTGAGCTTAGAAAGACTCCGCTCTACCATATGAGACCCTAAAACCAGAGAAAACGGAATATTTTAAAAACTCTGAATGTCTTAGTGATGTTAAGGTGCTAAACGATGTAATCATACAGAGAATTATCGTAGAAAAGGCTTTTGGATTTTTACACTATAAAACAATTTCGAATCTCCTGATTATATTGATGAATCGGTTGTTGCTCTTTCTAGAAACAAGTCTTTGATGTTTAACTACGTTACAGTAAAATACAAACATTGTTTTAACCACTTCTATTGATATTCCTGCATTTTGAAAATGAATTATAAACAGCTGTTGTCTCCATTAACTTGCAAAGAAAGCTCCATACGTTATGATGGCTGACTGGAATGTAGTATTTGGATTATAGTAACAGTCTGTGTCGAATGGGAAGCTGTTTCCGTTGCAATGACGTTTATTAAGTATAACATATATTTCGGCCTGGTGCAAGTGATATGTTTTAACGCAGTGAGTGGGGTGGGGAAATGCGACAACCCAGCAGCCTCTTGGTTGGATAATTTTGAGTAGCCAATCGAGGCCAAAACGTTTCCCATTATAGGCTTTGCACATGTGTGCAGTGAACTGGATGATGGAATCCTCTTTTTGAGTGTTAATAGGTCACTTATTGCCTGCAGTACTTCGTATGTGTCCCTGAGTCAGCCTCCATTTTGGTATTAACAAACATTTTGACTAGTGATTCTGTTGTTATTGCAGATAGAACTTATGAGTTTAAGTTCAGTTTGAGAACTTCGTGTGGCCTACAAAATAAGAAGTCCTGCGTGGCGCAAGAGAAAATATCGAGGGAAATAGTTGCTGAAAGAAGACGCGACAGCTTTCTACAGTAAAATACAGTAAAATTGCATTCTTGGCCATAAGATGAAAGGGTAAAATTATCAACTGCTGAACACTATTTTTAGAGTAAGATTAATCAGCGTGTGGCCGACGAAAAATATCCTGGGGCTTGGTGACATTCTCCACTGGGGAGGCGTCAAAACAACCGAAAACATTGTCAGAGTTGCAAGGGGTAGAAATACATTTGCCACGTTGGTTGTCAATGCCAATTTCAATTCCAGCTATGTCAAATAAACCGTACCGCGGCTACATGTTTTCTTGTTTGCTAGTACCTACTGCACCCTCCTCTTCTTCCAGAGCACATCGTGCCCATCAAACATGAATGAGAGTAGAGATTCAATTTGTTCGTATACAAGCAGAAATCACATTAAAGCTGGGATAATTGAAATGGAGTTCAAATTACAGCATACAGGGATTCTCAAAAGTCAGTTCCGTCACTTCATCCCCTCCCCAGCGTCAGAATCCGAAGCTCCACTTACATTATATTTAGGGTGGGAGAGGAGAAGTGGGGAAAGAAGTTCGATTCTTGATTCTGTTATATCAATACAAATAAGACGTATATGTTTCGTAAAACACCCTAAGGAAAAGTGTCACACCTGCAAGAGTATCTGATGACAATGTAGTTCATATTATTTGTCTAGAAAGTAATTTTCTAATTCGACGTCTAATTAAAAAAAACTAAATAATAATAATAATAATAATAATAATAATAATAATAATAATAATAATAATAATTTTGCCGGGCTGAGTGGCTCAGACGGTTAAGGCGCTGGCCTTCTGACCCCAACTTGGCAGGTTCGATCCTGGCTCAGTTCGGTGGTATTTGATGGTGTTCAAATACGTCACCCTCGTGTCGGTAGATTTACTGGCACGTAAAAGAACTCCTGCGGGACTAAATTCTGGCACCCCGGCGTCTCCGAAAACCGTAAAAGAGTAGTTAGTGGGACGTAAAACAAATAACATTATTATTATTATTATTATTATTATTATTATTATTATTATTTTAAACTTAGCCTTATCAAAGAAAAATCACAATAACTGCATAAAAGAAATCAAGATAGAATGCAAGATAGAATCAAATTCAGAATCTTAACTCACAAACACAAATTTTTGCAAAGCCCACCAGACTAAATACACGATGGACTGAACAACGTAAAAAGGAGCACAGCGAGAGGAAAATGCGTTCCTTAGTTGGGCATAAGGAATCATTATTATTATTATTATTATTATTATTATTATTATTATTATTATTATTATTATTATTATTATTATTACACATCCAACTACTGTCTTCGCTGGCAATACGCTGTGTTCATATCTTCTGGTACAGGCTACAAAAAATTATTACTTTAACTGACCTATCTTAGCCTCATCACTGTTTTTGACAATATGAAAGTGACCGAGGTATGAGCGACGCTAGTAATGCTATTCCTTATGCAACCAGTCCCCGTTATGAATGGTATGAAAATGTCGCTCATAGGGTCGGCTGGTGCGTGCATTTCAGTGGGCTTCGCAGACTGACATGTAACAGCACTCTCTGGCTTGACGAGGAAAGCAACGGGAAACTACCTCACCCTTCATTTTCCTGGTACGTATTATCAGCGACGCCAATGCCATCTATGACAGTTGATGGCAGACCTGTTGAGGGAGGGAGGGAGGGAGGGAGGGAGGGAGGGAGGGAGGGAGGGACGGACCGACCGACCGACCGACCGACCAACAAACAAACATCTCACTATCTACTGTTGTGGTTTTCGGAGACGTCGGAAATTCTGTCCCGAGAGTTCTTTTATGTGCTAATAAATCTTGGATTTTGAATTCCGTGTAATGCACCTCACATCTTTATTGTTCAATATGTAGCATAACTCCTTTAAGTGCTGAACTGTAGAAGTATTATAAAGAAAGGAATAGAATTAAGTAATTAATAGGTATATACTTACAAGATATTGTAATAGGAGTTGAATCATGGCTGAGAAATGATATAATGGATGCAGAAATTTTCTCACGGAACTGGAGTGTGTATCGTAGAGATAGGATAAGAATGCTAGGAGCTACGAAAAAGTTAAAGATGACAAACATGAAATTCTAGGTGTACGGCTCATCTCTAAAGATAATAGGCAACTTGATATCTTTGGAGTGTACAGACTGGGAAAGGGTAGCGCTGACGCTGATTCAGAATTATTTGATAAGATAATCACCTAAGTGGGAAACGATAAGGAAAGGAACGTGATTGTAGCGGGTGATCTCAATTTACCAAATACCAATTGGGAAGGTAATGCGAACGACAGGAAGCATGACCAACAAATGGGAAGTAAGTTAATATGGGAAGGGAATCTGATTTTGCAAGTGATGGAACCAACTAGAGGAAAGAATGTTCTGGATGTGGTGCTGGTAAAGCCAGATGAGCTGTATAGAGAAATCAAAGTAATAGATGGTATTAGTGACCACGAAGCTGTTTTTGTGGTAGTTAAAAAGAAAGAAAGAAAGAAAGAAAGAAAGAAAGAAAGAAAGAAAGAAAGGAAGGAAGGTATTAAAATTGGGACTAAATGACAATACCATGTGGCTGATAAACAGGCACGAGGGAGATTCTAAAAAGTAGCTATGACCGGTGGAAAACGGCAAATAAAAATGTAAACAGACTCTGGGATGGGCTTAAAGAAATTGTTGACGAATGTGAAAATAGGTTTGTACCTTTAAAGGTGGTAAGAAATGGTAAGATCCGCTATATTATAACAGAGAAGTAAAGAGACTAAGAAGGAGGTGCAGGTTGGAAAGAAATAGATTTAGAAATGGCTGTAGAAGTAAGGAGAAATTGAAGGAACTTACTAGGAAATTGAATCTAGCAAAGAAGGCAGCTGAGGATAACATGATGGCAAGCATAATTTGCGGCCATACAAATTTTACTGAAAAATGGAAGAGTATGTATAGGTTCTTTAAGGAAGAAACAGGTTCCAAGAAAGTCATTCCAGGAATCATTAATGAGCAAGGGGAGTGTGTATGCGAGGATTTTCAAAAGGCAGAAGTATTCAGTCAGCAGTATGTAAATATTGTTCGTTACAAGGATAATGTCCAGATAGAGGAGGTGACTAACACTAATGAAGTATTAAAATTTACCGAAGATAACAATGACGTTTACAATAAGATACAAAAATTGAAAACTAGAAAAGCAGTTGGAATTTATAAGGTTTCGGGAGATGTAATGAAGACAATGGGGTGGGATATAGTACCATATATGAAGTACTTATTTGACTATTGTTAGCATTAAGGAGCTATACCAAATGAATGGAGAGTTGCTATAGTAGCCCCTGTGTATAAAGGAAAGGGTGATAGACATGAAGTTGAAAATTACAGGCCAGTAAGTTTGACATGCATTGCATGTAAACTTTGGGAAAGTATTCTTTCTGATTATATTAGACATGTTTGCGAAATTAATAACTGGTTTGATAGAATGCATGCTCACAGTTGTGCGACCCTAACTGGACGGTCAACCTGCTCGGTACGTCGCTTTCTCCCAGCAATCGTACAATTACACTGATGTGCAACCATTTGGCTACAGATAAACCGATTATAATTTTCACCCCCCCCCCCCCAATGGGTAGTTGAATACCCCATATGTAGTTTCGTTTCAATACGTCCTATTTAAAAAATAACGTTTTTTAATTCAGCAAAATGTTTAAATACTGAAATTAATATATATCTTTACATCAATTATACTATTATTATTGTGTTAAAGCTGGTAATTTAAACATAATGGAATCACTAAAATATTCTAAAACAACCGAAATTAAAAATTATGAACAAAGTATCCTTTCATTATTTCTTTCTTGCTTA
The DNA here is from genome assembly GCF_040414725.1 of Anabrus simplex. Classification (NCBI taxonomy): domain Eukaryota; kingdom Metazoa; phylum Arthropoda; class Insecta; order Orthoptera; family Tettigoniidae; genus Anabrus; species Anabrus simplex. Next base: position 333,688,857 of record NC_090265.1, read on the forward strand.
ATATTACAAGCGCACTTGAAAAACACTCGATTCATGTCTACATTTGCACGAATGCCATTCCTTGAAAGATTTCATTAAGATATTAAAACGATGGAAATAAGATACCAGGTCAAGTGGAATGAAGCAATTATAGCGGATTATTGCTATCACAATGTCACAGCAGGGCATCGAAACGGCGCAACATTTCGACCAAAAAACGGAACATCTGAATGGCTGTAAGTAATTTTTATGAATGTAATTCAATGTTTGATAGTGAATTTTATACACTCAATTTTTATATTCCGATGTTAAAACACGTTTAAAAATAATATAACTAATTTGACGTTATTGAAACTCTTGTTCAAATTTTTCGTTATTTCTAAACATTACATAAAATGGGGCATGATAGAGAAAATATTAATACAGACTTGAATTCTACATCCCTCAATACCTAAGCAGTCATTTCAGGCATAATGTATTATTAAATTATATGCATTTTTTAAAATTATGAACTTTGCCAATTTTGATGTTTGTCGATTTTCTTTCCAAAATTACATACAAAACTGACGTGATACAGAAAATCAGAACACAGAATATGGATTCAGGGCACTTTAGAAAACAAGAATCAGTAATATTTTCCCTTGTAGCAGAAAAAAAGTTTTAAATGCATATCAGTGCTATGGGTCAAAGTTACTCCGTCGGTTTGTATTGTTTTTCTTAATCTACGTTATCAACCACACAATGTTCATACATTTCAAATTTTACACGAATGCTTTACAGAAGGAGTTAGGCCCCAATCTACGCAGAAGAGATTGCATTTGTATGACTCTCTCTACTACCAACCACCACAGATGATGCATTATTTCAAGAGTAGGGAGTACGTTGTGAGAATCATCCACGTCGGGAAACCGCCACTGCAACTAGTTACTAATGACAGCAAAGGAAAGGAAGGACCAGAAGATCGTTTTTCTCTTTTAATACAATCTTCCAAGTAGCTAATTGGGACAGTCAGCATTCCGCCTCATGTCTCTGGAAGGATTTAAAACGCCGGCGACTGATGAGCGTGAGGTCACACCACGACCTCCACTCAACCCTCAGAAGAATAAAAAAAATGGGGGAGGTAGAAAATGCAGGCACAAGGAAACAAGATCCATGCTAAACGAAAACTTCCAAAGTTCAGGTAAAGGGCACTTAAAATTCAAGGAAGGTGAACATCTTCATTGACAGAAAACTTTCGAGTCTAAAAGACTGTAATTGTCAATGAACACAATGGCACCGGGCTCATCACCTAATCAGCAAATACTCCAACGTGGTACTTCATCATGATCCATGCATTAAATCATAGAGTTACTTCGCCATATTTATCTAAGAAACTCTACGTGATATTGTTGTATTTGCGACCCTCAGTTCCTTTTCATTAATAAAATTTTTAAATTTAAAGTGGAACTCAGCTTATTTCTAAGCGAATACGTCAGATGATGAAGGTGCATATTTAAATTTCATGTACGCAGTATTTAGACACGGTGAAATACTTCAGAAGTACAGGTACCGCAAAATCAGGTCCAATATTGTAAAAGAAAAGTGGACATAACACTTAGGAAGAAGTTAATGGTTTAGAAGATAGAAGTAGCGTCCGCCGTTTCGACATTACTGCCGGAAATAAAAAAAGCTGCAATATATGGTACATCGACCATCCAGGTTGAGTCCCATCGAGCCCATTCCGAAAAGGTTGACAAAGGAAAGAAATCTACGTATCTATGAACCCTTATAAAAATGCGTATGACCTTGAGGATATTGTGGTCATTGGCCTGGTGCAAGAGGAATTATCACCAAATACGAATTCGATTCCTTCTGTAGCTCCTTCCAAATCTCCACGAAAATCATTACTGAAATATCCAATCACTGAAATTATCAATCTAAATTATTACAAAATGAAGAAATCAAAATATATTTTGGAGGATACCCTCTTATAAACATTCAGTGTTCTAATTTTGTTGTAAAAAAACGACATCTGACAGCAACATTTCAACTCATTACATTATCTGCCTTCCAATATTATTGTCCTAATTAAGGTACCTCACTGAAGACTGCAACTTGTTGACAACTTATATTAGCAATCCGACGTTCCCTTGGCAATGGTAGTATGTCGGCTAGAGCTTTCACACCTGAAACAGCATTACTACACTCCTTTTCAGTGCCACAGTTAACAATTACATCTCTGTTAACACCGAAATCTTATCACCAGCCATAAGAAGAGCTAGTACAAGACCCATGCAGCTGGAATCAGTGTCAAATTCACTGAGTGGCCAAAAGTCTCGGGAAGGGTTGTCTCATTAATAAATGTACCATACATGACCCTTGAGCGTTACGGCTAGCTGAACAGTCTGTCAAAGACACCAGTGTCGTGAAGACGGCAACACGACGCGAGGTTACCGTCTTTAAACGTGGAATGATCATCGGCGCACAGCGCATGGGTCACAGCATTGCGGAGATTACACGCGAATTCGGGTTTCCGAGGTCAACGATGTCGAGGATAGATCTTCAATATCGCAGACAGAATGTTACCAAACGCCGCATGGGAAGACCACAGGTGTTTAACGAACGGACATCACATCACCTCCGCAGAACCATACTGGACGCTCGACGGGCTTCTGTAGATCAGATCACCGCCCGGTTGAATGTTGGGAGTCAGGAACCCATTTCTACCAGGACTGTAAAAGGGCAAGTGCACCGCATAAGCTTCACCAGCCGACGACCAACTCGTGTCCATTTGCTGACACCTCGACACAGAGTCAACGACGTGCATTGTCCCGCGAACATCGGCAATGGACCATGGAACAGTGGCGGCGTGTGGTATGCCCAGATGAATCCCAAATCCAGGTATCTAGCTGATGGGCGCATGAGAATGGTACGTATGCCCCGTGAAGCTATGGTTGTGTCCAGGCGAGAAGTGGAGCAGTTCTGGTCTGGGCGGCGTTCTCATGGTCGCAATTAGGTCTCATTTTCCGGCTGCAGGGAGCGCTGACAGGCACGTTATGTCACGAGATGCCATGTTTCAACAGGACGATGCGCCATGTCACCGCTCTGTGGTGGTACGCAGCAGGTTGGAGGAGCATTTCAGTGAAGTTAAGACCATCGATTGGCCCTCCAGATTCCCCGATACTAATACAATCGTGCATTTTAGGGATGCTCTCGATGCTGGTGTACGCACCAACTACACACGACCAATATTGTGCGAGATGCGTGGGTCCAGGTCCGTCCACAACGATTCCAACACTTTGTAGAGTCCATGCCTTGCCGTACTGCTACCGTTTTGAGGGCTCGCGGAGGAGCAACTCATTATTACTATCACATTCAGTGTCTTTCCATGCCTTCTGGCCACTCAGTGTACTGTGAAAACAGGGGACAGATTAAAGTAGTGAAATGCGTAGACAAAAAAATAAATGGAATGCGTCTTGCTTTTGTCCCACTAACTACTTTTTGACGGTGTTTAGAGACGCTGAGATATCGGAATTTTTCCCCCAAGAGCTTTATGTGCCAGACATTGAAGGAAAACGACATCAAAATTCTCACTGTGAAGAGCTAACTGCACTAATTTACATCCTTATATGAATCACATGGCGTTGATGATAATAATAATATTATTAATTTTACGTCCCACTAACGTATTTAAGCACCTTCAAATGCCACCGGACTGAGCCAGGTTCGAACCTGCCAGCGCTTCAACCATCTGAGCATTTCAGCCCAGTATACACACATGATGTTGAATTCAACGTCGAGAAACCATCCAAAATCATCATATGCAGATAGTGGTTTTAGTGAAAAAATAGAAGGGTATGTATAGGTACTTTAAGACAGAAACACGTTCCAAGAAGGACATTCCAGGAATCAATTATAAACATGGAGAGTGTATATGCGAGGATCTTCAAAAGGCAGAAGTATTCAGTCAGCAGTATGTAAAGAGTGTTGGTTACAAGGATAATGTCCAGATAGGGGAGATGACTAATACTAAAGATTAAAATTTACCTAAGATAACAATGACATTTACAGTAAGATACAAAAGTTGAAAACTAGAAAAGCAGCTGGAATTGATAAAGTTTCTAGCTATTTGCTTTACGTCGCACCGGCACAGATAGGTCTTATGGCGACGATGGGATAGGAAAGGCCTAGCAATGGGAAGGAAGTGACCTTAATTAAGGTACAGCCCCAGCATTTGCCTGATGTGAAAATGGGAAATCACGGAAAACCATCTCCAGGGCTGCCGACAGTGGGGTTCGAACCCACTATCTCTTGCTTGATAACTTTGTGCGGTGCACTACCGAAACACATTGACATATCGCTCGCTTACGTATAAAGGGCCGATGGCCTTAGATGTTAGGCCCCTTTAAACAACAAGCATCATCAGCTTACGTGCAACCTTACTAGCAGTAGCGGAGTATCACAGAGCAACATGACCGGGTTATTCTGATTAATTAATTAATTAATTAATTAATACCTGGTTGCCAGCCATTAAGGATTTACGTAGATAGTTCCCTTCACTATTATTATTTCGAGTCGGTATTTTTCCAAATTCGTACGTTCCTCGTCGTCAGATGTTTCATTTCAGGATTGTGTCAATGTCATACACCTGTCAATGTTATATGTTACGTACACATATTATGTGACCCTCTTAGACTGAGTCTGATGATTCCGTCAGCTTCCGCTTCGAACACTAGCGCTGCGCCACGTCCGGGGAGCCATCTGTTGACGAATAAACGCACCATTTCCACTTCTATTATAACGTCTAAATTCAAAAGCTCATGGTTTAAGAAGCCTTTCTCGTGGGCAGTCAATATTTTCTTCTGATGACGCAGAGCACAGTTCTCTGCGAAACGTAAAGAATTTCACCTTATTTTCTTGACACGGCATACGCCCAAAGGCCTATATCATGTCTATAAGTACGGTCCGTGAAAGCATCAATGGCTACAAAGAAATGTATGCTCAATCGTGAGCAACTTCTGTGTTAACCTATGCATCATACGACTCGCTTGATAACCTTCTGCGGTGACGTATCGCTCGCTTACGTACAACCTTACTAGGAGTAGCGGAGTATCACAGAGCAACATCTAATAATCATGACCGGGTAATGTAGCGTCTTTATTCTGATTATCATGCACTAAGGTATCCTGAACCGACTGGCGCACAAAACTTAAATCCTAGCAGAAAAACTCCTCCCTGTTTCGGGTGAGCACAATTTATTTGTCTTACTACACATATTGACAAAAAAAAGTACATTTCGTACATGTCAAAATTCGCTACACTGCAAAATAATTCTGAAATGATATACCCACGCAGCATTAGTTATGTAATAAAAGTAAACATTGTAAGCACATCTTGTGGTATTGACAGGTATTAAAGGCTACGTTTAGAACAGAGTATCCAGGATATACGCTAATAAAATCAAGTCCAACGTAGTTTCGTACGTTGTTATTGTGTTTTGAAAGGTGTTAATCAGGAATTAATGCAAACATCTTTACGTTATTTAGATTTCTGGACGTAACAGGCCGAACCTTTACAGCTCGACTTCAGATTCCTTAGGTCATTGAGAAGATATATTTAGTGATTGATTTCTGTTAACTATTTACATGTATTGTACGCACTGTGAACATTGAAAATGAATTGGCGTATGACTTTTAGTGCCGGGAGATGTCCGAGGACTTCGGCTCGCCAGGTGCAGGTCTTTTGATTTGACGCCGGTAAGCGACCTGCGCGTCGTGATGAGGATGAAATGATGATGAAGACTGTGAACATTAATTTTGTTATTTCATTTTTTAGTGTATTTTACCGGGTGTAGGGTACAAGCGCGAAAACTTACAGGAAATGATGCTTTAAATTTCTCCTTCCCGATGCCCGCACTCTACTGTGTTGCTTGCCAACTGCGCAGCACATGTAAACAACCGATACCGTGTGGTCATCAGTCACGCGCTCATATCTGTACTCCGTTCACCAATGAAGGTTCTGATCATTTCTGCGTACCCCTTGCATTTTCCTTGGGAATTTTGAATGCTGATATTAACATTCTTCATCGCTAACGTCCTATTGATAATTCAGTGCACTACGTCGCAGGACATAAGAGATATGAACCAGTTACCCCTGACGATTAACCAAACGGTTTAAGAAAAAAATCGATTACGGATCCCCTCTTAAATTACTGGGTTTGTTATGCCCATAATTTTTCCGTAACTTATTTTCAGACACACTGTATAGTGGAGTATCAATGTCAATGTGACTGAAACAGGAAATATCGAATTTATTCGTATTAGCTGTATCGAAAAGCTGTAAATAAAAAATGTGTAAAATAAAATTGTCGTATTTTTTCTGTTTCAATACTTCTTATTGTACGAGGAATAATAACGGAGATGTTAAAAAGTATTACAGTTTTTCAAACTTCTAAATATCTCTTGATATATTAGGTCTCTCTAAAACACTATCTGTGTACCGAAAACCAACCATAGGCCTACTTGTGGAGATTTTAGAAAACATCTGACGGTTATTTTCCTACATTATTGCTTGACTGGAAGTATACCATTTGGGCATATACAAGATGTGTGATTCCTCGGCTGAATGACCAGCGTAGTGGGTTTAGGTAAATAGAGCCACGAGTTCGATTTCCAACCGGATCAGAGATTTTAGCCACATTTGGTCAATTTCTCTAGCTTGGGATCTGGGTGTTTGTGGTCGTCTTAATACACCTCTTCATTTACATACAACACATCACAATACCAACCACAACAAGAACACGCGCAATAGTGATATGATAGTATATCTATCACACTTCCGTGAAGCGTTTATTACAACCACTTTTGATGCACATACAGTTATCAGGCGAATCAGCTGCCCCCACCAAAATTGTTTTATGCAAACCGCAGTTTTTTGCCAGGGGCTTTACGTCGCACCGACGCAGACGACGATGGGATAGGAAAGGGCTACGAGTGGGAAGGAAGCGGCCATGGCCTTAATTAAGGTATAGCGCCAGCATTTCCCTGGTGCGAAAACGGGAAACCACTGAAAACCATCTTCAGGGATGCCGACGGTGGGATTCGAACTCACTATCTCCCGGATGCAAGCTCACAGCTGCTCGCTCCTACCCGCACGGCCAACTCGCCCGGTAAATCGCAGTTTTTTTTTTACGTCCTGAAAACATCTGTTCTTTCGGTACCCTCAGTAAACATAGTAAAACGGATTTCTTTGCATTTATGGCCTATACAAAAAAAAGGAAGCTGTTAAGTCATAATACGAGTCCGCTCTGTATTACAATCTATAATGTAATTTTTTTTCAATTTGCTTTACGTCGCACCGATACAATTAGGTCTTATGTCGACGATAAAACAGAAAGGAGCTATGAGTGGGAGAACACGGCCGTGGCCTGAATTAAGGTACAGCCCCAGCTTTTGCCTGGTGTGAAAATGGGAAACGGCGTAAAACCGTCTTTAGGGCTGCAGACAGTGGAGTTCGAACCCACTACCTCCCGAATATTAGTTACTGGCCGCACTTAAGCAACTGCAACTACCGAGCACGGCGCAATGTAAATAAAATTCGAAGTGGGCATTGCGACAGTGTTAAAACTATCATTGAGACCGTGTTAAAACTATCACATGATCTATAATCTACACACATTCCGCCGCGGTACAGAGTAGCATAGACGGTAAGAACAAGCTGAACGCTACGTCGCGCCAGTCTTACATGTGATAAGCCTAGGTTCGAGTCCGAGGCAGGGGTACTCTTTTACTTTATTTTTACCGTACCTTAATGTACGCAAAAAAAAACATCCCCTTTTATACACATTTTCAGTGAATGACAGTGTATGTGACCTAAGAAGGGCCGATATGTCATCAGGGTCAGCTCTCTAGTGTGCTGTAGCATACTAGGTATTATTGATCTGCCGGTTACGGCGATGAGTTGTTGAAGGCACTCGGAATTTCCTGGCTCCTGGGTTTAAACTGTTTCAAATGTCCTCAAAAAGAATAATTCTGATTACGTTAAATTCGGAGTTCTAGCGGGCCAAGAGACATGTCTTCCTCTTCCTACCCTTTTTTCTAGGTGTGTCTCATTCAGATCGTTACGGAAGGCTAACGTCCAATGTCATGGAGCTCCATCGTGTTGAAACCAGATCGTTAAACGTTCTCTAAGTGGTATATCCTCCAGCAGAAGTAGAGTAGACAGTGCAGGTAGCGTGTGTCTGTCAAATGGCCCTGAAAGAAATACGGTCCGTTAAGGCGATCACCCACGATTCCACACCATATATTCACTTCCCATTGCACTTGATAGGCTGCCTGTCGCAGCCGGTGGATACTGTCAGCACGTCAATAGTGCATGTTGTGGCGGTTGACGTTATCATTGTTGTGGAATCACGATTCGTCCGGGAGTAGGATTTTCCATAGGATTGTTGCACCATTTCCCAGATTTTCTAACAGCCAGTGACATTCATTCGAGTTCCCAAGCCCCGCCCGTGGAGCTTCTAGTTTAGCTGCAATGATAGGGGTGATATTTATGCTGATACGGTATTTGTAGTACGGAAGACTGGCTGATGTTCAACTTTGTGCAATTACCTGTGCACTTGTGTATGGGTTATTGCGAGCTGTGTCCAGAACAGCCTCCTCATTCTCTCAAGACGTTACGGTCTTCTCTCGAACAGGTGGCACCCTCTGAAAGACACCCGTTGTTCGTAAAAGTCTTTCCCGATACATGCGTAGTGCCTGCAACGAATTCTCTCTTGCTTCCTCGTATATAACATCGAGAACACCGCCTCGTACAGGACTTGTTGGCGGTAGTTTGCGCCCTATGCGCTTCGCGCGAAAGAAACCAATGAATTAGGGTCCGAATGTTTATGCAGTAATGGATTAGAATGCAAACTTACTGAAGAGGGTAACAAGTATAGAGTACCCTGCACAACAGTTATGCTATGAGGTTTACATAAATATTAGGGGTGCGGACCATCACAATTCCTGGAATTTATCTAACTCTCACTAGATTACGGAAGAGTGGGCCAGAGGACACTTCCTATTAACCAAATTAGTTTGCATTCCAACCTATTACTGCATAAGAATCCTGGGTCCGTTAATTCCATATTTTGTGAATGTTACATATTTCATTAATATTGACAAGGGTTTTATGTACGCTACATATTAGAGCTCTGCATTTGGAGAAAAACAACCGCTCGAGCATTGCCCACTTCGTGCCGCTGCTCGACGGCTGGGAAAAGCCCACGCTGCGATAAGGCTGTGGCCGTCTACTACACCATGTGGCCGGTCGTCCTTCACCTCTCGGTGATCAGTGGAACGCTCGAGCACTGCCGGGCGCTCGAGCGTAATCATAATCCCGGTCGGTGACAGTAAAACCGCCGCGCGCTCTACAGTGCGGAATGCATTAGACATCGCGTGTAAAACCAGTTGGTGACTGGGCTTTGAGCAGTGTAGACAGCGTTATGGATCGACCAAGTATAAGTCGTAAACGCTGCATTCAAGAAACGAAGATAAGTATTCTGGAGAGAATTAGGAGCGGCTCGTTAGTCCTGAAGAAGAAAGATATGTCGGAAAAGGTGGCGAAGAGTGAAGCTTGGAAATCGTTTGCACTTGTAGTGGATCCTGTCACGCAGGCTTCTTCTGGGTTCGTGCAGTGTGCCACATGTGATACTGTACTTTCTTACCAGCCAAGCAAAACAGGTATGATTTGGCGCTGAAAAAATAACTGAGGATCAGAATTCCACCGAACACGTGCAGTACCAAGCAGCATAAAGAAAGTTGGTGTTGATAAGTTGGTCGATATGAGTGGAATAGATTTGCTACCGTTAAATACTTGTAGTAAGATTGGCTTCAAGAATTATTCGCAGGAGCTCATCAATGTTGGCGCCACTTATGGCAAAGTCAATAATAGAAGATGTTCTTACGCACCCTACCACTGTATCACGGCATATTAAAAAAAGGCCGAAAAAATACGGCCGACAATGGTGCCGAAGCTAATACGTGCCACAAAGAACAAAATGTGTGCTTTAGACGCTGATCTGTGGTCTGATAACTACAAGAAGAGAACTTTTTTGACTCTGACATCGCATTATGTTAACGATGAGTGGCAGCTAGAAACGCTTGTTTTGCTAACAACTGAGTTTCCGGACATACCTAAGACAGGAGAGAACATTCGGCACGAAATCGAAGAGCGGTTGCTTGAGTTAGCAATTAACAAGAATGATCTTACAAAATGTTACTTTGTCACCGACCAAGGAGCTAATATGAAGAAGACACTTGAATCTTACGACCGTTTGCCTTGCTTTGATCACTGCCTGATGACTGCGCTTCGTCACACATGTTAAGAGACGTTTTTAGAAGATGAAGCTCCTGAAATCCTGTCGTGTCTGCTATCAGCAAGAGCTATAGTAGGCTCTTTGAAGAGATCGGGTCACTCGGGGCGTCTGCAGCACTCTGTGAAGCAAGAAGCTGTAACGCGGTGGAACAGTATACTGTTAATGCTCAATTCCATCATAAGTTTAATTGACGATATTCGAGATCTATTAGAATCCCGCGGGCAATCGAAACTCTTAGAAACTTTCCATGAAGAATGCATACTAGAAGTTATCGCTTTTCTAACCCCTTTTAAAGAAGCGAGTTTGGATTTGGAAAGTGTAACAAGGCTGTAACGTGTGCTGCCTTGGTACACGCGTCTGTTACATCATTGTGAACCAGAAGAGAGTGACAGCGAAGTAAGAAATATTTTTATAAGTTACGATCGTTTATAAACCTGCTGAATTATCGGAATTTAATTATGTATATATTGTTTATCATTTTCAGTGCATGACGAAAATAAAAACGAGAGCAGCATATTTCAACAGAGGCTATCCGTTACAAAGCCACGGTTCTATGGCCATCACGACGTCATTTGAAGAAAGTCACAGCAGAAGAAAAGCACGTCGCGTATGCTGAAGTTCGACGATTGTGCTCGTAAATGTGCCTGTAAATGGTAAGGTCGAATCACTGAAAAAAGATAGTAAACGAATGTTTCTGTATAGGCTTTTGGGCTTATGTCGTGTCAAGAAAATAAGGCATAAGCCCAAAAGCCTGTACAGTATCATGTCTTTAAGTACAGCCCAGGAAATCATTAATGACAACAAAACGAATGTTTGTTTATCTAATCTTCAAACTTTCGTTAGATCAGCAATTATGCCGTCTAAAATGTACAATATTTGGGAAGTGTTTCGCAACCTAACTATTCCACAATGCGTTTTGATGTAATTTTTGCGATATATAAAGGAATTCACTGGAAATATAGCTTTTAGTAACCAGTATCCTAACTTTTATACATATTTAAAGGTGACATGAATGCATTACGGATGTTTTGTTCATTTTTAGAGCCCATTCAAGCAAACAGTGACCTAGTTCTTCCCATGAAAAAGTCCAAGGTGGACTGGAGTTCGGATGAGGACGACGAAGATGGACACAAAAATACTACTAATGATCTCGACAGGTACCTTTCGCTCTCCAAATCCGACTGTAGCTGTGCCGTATGCCACATATTGAAGTGGTGGAAAACGCGTGCGGAGTTATTTCCAAGGCTGTCAGTAGTAGTCAGAAAAGTTCTCTGCACTCCTGCCACTAGTGCTGCCAGCGAGACAAATTTTAGCCAGGCCGGTCACCTGCTGTCCAGCAAATGATCGTGCTTGGAATCAGACAAGGTAGATGATCTCTTATTGATCCATCACAATTTCGTAAGTATTCTGAATATACCATGTAGTCACAAGAAAGAAAACATTCTTCAAACGCTATGAATGTATGATTCTACTTTCATTTACTTCACAGGAAGAAGTGCAAACCGCCAGCTGTAGTAGTAGCTCCAGGAACACAAATGAATCCTGTGCATCAGGCAGCACCAATGACGAAAAACGAATTGTATATTTATGATTCACATATAACTTTATTTACAGGTCATAATTTGTTTATAAATTAACGCTAGTAAAAAGAAAATTGATGAGTATTTGTTTAAAAACAATCCTGCATTTCTTCTTGATCCTGCATTTGATACTAGTACAGTGTATATGTGGCCGAGTCTGGAGATAGGCTACACATAGCCTACTATTACTGTGTCCCCATTTATCTAGCGAACGGAATAAAATACTATATGAAGACATTACAGTTCATAACGTTACAATTATTAGATACATTATCACCTCAAAGACGAAAATCCAATAGTCTGCAACATATTAACACACTTCAAATGTAACATATACAATTTAGGTTATAGAACTGATAGTACGAAAGACATTTGTAAAATAAATAGGTGAGGATTAATGTAAAGTAGTGGCCTATGATCTCGAGTCCGGCGAAGCGCAGCTCGCTGGCTGGCTAGCACTGAGCCCGCCGGTTACTGGCGACCGACCGAGCGTTTGGCGCGCTCGGCCAGTCGCTGATGATCGGTAGCCCGCAACCGGCTGCACAGGACGCTCGGCCGCATAATCCCGAGAGTCAGAGAGGCGAGCGGTACTCGCCGGTAAAAATCAGAGATAATGCAGACCTCTACTACATATTTCGTACTTTGATATTACATAAAAATCCGAGAGCTACTTATGACGATACTCGCTACTTACTGTAAACTTCTTCGCAGGGTACAAGCAATTCTTTATGTTAAGATGACTACAACCACGTAGTGGTGTGAGAGGTTATTGAATATGATATTACATGGTGATCAAGACGTGCAGGTCGCCTACGGGAGTCAAATCAAAAGACGTGCACCTGGCGAGCTGAACATGTCCTCGGACACCCCCGGTACTAAAATCCATACGCCATTTCATTCATTTCATTTCATTTTTACTGTTCGAATTCGCTGTTTCGTACGTTCTGGACGTCACTATTTTAAGCGTTAATTTTGCGTTTTGCTCCCGGTCACTTGACATCATCTTAACAGAGTTACGTAGTAGACTGACGAAAGAATGTCAATTTTTCGAACAGTCTATAGTAAAAAGGCGGGAACGATAATACAGTAGCGTTCAGAATCGCTTGCAGGATGTGCTTACAGTGCATTAGTACCATACTGGATGCCAGCAGAGAAATATCGACCTTACACGTTTGTTGGGCTGCAGAACAAAATATTGGTAGGAGCAGCTGATTCGCCTGGTACAGTATATCGGTTATTCAACGTTAATTCGTAAATTACAGTGAAAATGCTGGGAATACATTTCTATGCTGGATCTCGGTAATTCCATCGATTTCGGAAGTTTGTAAGAGTCACCGCTACCGACGTACAGCTGGGAACTGATGTGACAGGGCCATTTAGTACTATGACGTACTGGATATAGCTGGAACTGGCCACTTTTTCAGAAGATTTCGGAAGAATTCGGGACGATAAATTACTGAAATTAAGAGCAAGTACAGGCCATATACGTGGGAGCACAGGCTGGCTAAGAGACTCCCCATTGTTATCACGACTGTTGTAGGTACGACAACATGTCTGTCGAGACTATATTTGCATCGAAGTTGTTGGAGCGGTAGACTGTTCTATCTGGCTGACTATGGTACTGTTTACGCTAGTTGTTAACAGTTGGCAACACTTATTGTCTGTGACCTGGTTTCAAGGTTTAGACGAACGTTATTATAATTGAGCCGTGTGCTTTGATATGTGAACAGTATATTTTCAACAAATAATAAAATCAGTGAAACTTTATTAACATACGGTACTGTAAAAACAAAACCTGTACCATAGTGCAACTTGTATATATCTACACAATCCAAATGAAATGTGTCATCATTTCTATGTTCACCGTTGTTCTAAACGATAACTACAAACGGTAGTTTATCAGCGAATTATATTCTCGAGTATTTTATTTCAGGTTATATTTCTTGTATTAATAAAAAGGAGAACGTCTAATTTTGTTCTGTATTATGGTTCAGTTTGTGTGTATAATGATGAAGCGTGTCAGCGTGAATTGCTACAGAATATAGTCATTCCATAGTGAGTACGGAGAAGTTATTTCAGTTAACTAACCTAAATGCAGTGCAGTTTCAGAGGGGTTAGGTAAGGCCAAAAGCAGATGTACCAAAACACAGCATCACGTACACACCTTGAGAGAAGATAAATTCATTATGCTATTACTTATTTAAATTCGAGGGATCCATTTCGGTGAACTCTGGAGCACATTTATGGGCATTTTGATCATTTTATTTTTATTTCAAGTAGAACCAGTAACGCATAAAGCAATACCCAACTATGAAGCAAACAAATTAAATTACAAAATTACAGCGAACTTGCAGTCATATGACAGTAGATTTGGTGTCAGGAAAGGTAGCCGGCCGTAAAAAAGGCTTAGTCCACATATTTGCTAACGCCAGATAATTGGGGAAAGGTCAGAAAAGAAGAAGGAAGTCATATAACAAGATATTTCATGTTGACGGAGTGACGTCTAATTATCATCTGCCGGGCTGAGTGGCTCAGACGGTTAAGGCGCTGACCTTCTAACCCCAACTTGGCAGGTTCGATCCTGGCTCAGTCCGGTGGTATTTGAAGGTGCTCAAATACGACAGCCCCGTGTCGGTAGATTTACTGGCACGTAAAAGAACTCCTGCGGGACTAAATTCCGGCCGGCACCTCGGCGTCTCCGAAGACCTTAAAAAGTAGTTAGTGGGACGTAAAGCAAATAACATTATTATTATTATTATTATTATTATTAATTATCGTCTCCTGCTAATCCTGTGGCTGCGAGTTGTCCAATAACCGTTAGCGACGGTTAGTAGAGCAATGGTGGTCACCATTTCGGAAGGCTCTTTGCCTGCTGACTGCTCTGTAAGGTACTGGTTCAAGTTTAATTTTCGTAGTTTGAAGTGTTGTGTTATTGTTTAGTAACTATGAGATGGCAGAAGAAAATAAAAGGCGTGCAGCATTACACAGACAAGCGCGAGAGACAATTTACAGGTTGCCTAGCTACTTTCTGCTCAAGAGGGAAGCTGGCGGAACAGTGGGCGGAGTGCGTAGAACGTGCTTGTGATGTAGGGATGAGAACTGTCAAGGCGACTTTTTGATTCGTTTATTAAAATAAAACCCTTATCTATAAGACGAAGCCTCAAGATTGACATATGGTTCTTTGTAAACTGGAGCTTTAGGGTTGATTTTTCTTACTTATAATTTTAAGGCCTTATTTAGCCCCTTTTGGGGGATGTTCAGAACCAGACACATAGCAAGGTCACGACTCACAACCTGTACTCATATCAAAACGTGTTAATATGCACATGCCTTTGGACTTCAGAATCTCTCCAGATAATATGAACCATTGTTTTCAGTGTTTAAATTTGTAGTAATCGTTTTGGAATTACCTGTTAGTTTTTCCCCTTCTATTTTGATTTTTTCGACAATCTGGAATAAACTTAGCACAAAATATTGTCAATAGATTATTATTATTATTATTATTATTATTATTATTATTATTATTATTATTATTATTATTATTATTATTATTATTATTATTATTTACGTTAGCCTTTAACAAGACCCCAACTCGGCATTTGCCTGATGTAGATTGGGAAATGTATGACACATAACGGGCACCGAAACTCACCATGGGCTGAGCTCGAACCACTCAATCTTACCTTCAAGAAATCTCGTGCGTATTGCATTACCAGGCTTTGTGTTTGTCCTTGAAAATCCACAGCCTGTTTCCAGTCATTCAACCGGGTCAGCAATTGAATGCATGAAGCCCCATCTAGCGGCGAGTATAGTAAATGTGCTGGCTGCCGAAGCCTGTCACGCTCCTCTGGGACAATGATAAATGACTGACAGATTAAATGTTACTGGATAGTGTTGCTGGAATGGAAGATGACAGGGAAAACCGGAGTACCCGGTGAAAAACCTGCCCTGCCTCCGCTTTGTCCAATACAAATCTCACATGGAGTGACCGGGATTTGAACCATCGTATCCAACGGTGAGAGGCCGGAGCGCTGCCCCCTGAGCCACGGAGGCTTCTGTGTTTGTCAATATCTCCTATAATTTAAAAAAACGCATAATCATATCAAATTTAAGCATTTCAGCAGAATATTGAATACAAACAGAAAATTACCTCCAATCGCCATGTGGCGAGAGATGGAGTCTGAGAACCACTAAGACAGACACTGTCGTCTCTTCCCTCTCTGCGCGGGCTAGGGCCCTCCCAAGTGGTGATTGGTATAGTTATCTTTTAAAACTGCATTTACTGATCGTCATACACAAACCTTGTTGTTAATAAGACATATATGATAGCGGAAGCTCAGTTGTATCTAGAAGAAACTCATAACGTCAATCTTGTCGTAAAAATCTTCATCAAGATCAGGGATATGGGTACTTGAGCAAAACAGGTGCTTGAATACGAGCTCATTCAATCGTATTATATAACTTTCCTCGAAAGCGTATCTCACAGTAAGTATAAAATGCGGTAACCACAGACACGTACAAACGGCTAGGTTCAGTTTACGTACAAAATGCATATCATTGGGCCACCGTACCGCGCGAAAAACAGGCGACGGAGCTCATTTAAAAGATCATAAAGGCAATCCCCTTATTCCCATCCGCGCGAAACCGGACACTGCAAACCAATGTTGCAAACAACGCACACGGAAGCGAATAAAAGCGAAGGAGATAGCAATCAACCATTATTTTGCAGTCGTGATATAATTTGGTTCGGTGAGAGCTATGCTAGAAAATACATATAAAGAATTACGTTACTGCACATGTTGCGGTTTTGATATCTTTTATTTCACGCCACCCTTATTAATTCTATAACTGTCTCGTATTCGAAAGTTACCTATTCTCGTTACAAGATTCTTGGATAAAATTAAATTTTATGAAAAAGTTGAAAAAGATGAATCCACATGTTATTAACTGCATGCCAAAATGAGATGGGGGAGGGGGCAGTGTGAAGAAATCGTGATGACAAGAAAAACAGAAAAAGGGGAAAATGTTATCTCGATACAGGCCATGAAGGCCCTTGGAGGGGTGGAAGGTAAAGGCTTCCACTATCCGTAACCTCAACACTTGGTGGGGTAGAGTGGTTAGCTCTACGTTCGGTCACATTTGCTCCCAGGAATTAACCTGGTACTCATTTTTGGTGTAGGCTGAGTGAACGTCAAGACCATATGCACCTCCGGAAGTTGAAATCTCGTTTCTTAAATTTTACGACTTCCTGACGGGGCAAGGGGAAATAAGCAATAAAAATCGAAGATAAAAATATTGAGGTCGTGGAGAAATTGAATTATTTAGGAAGAGAATTGACGGAGATTTTGAAATATTAAATAATAAGAATAATAATAATTAACGACCATTGCGATATGATTAAGATAATAAAATATGAATAAAATAAAATACGTAATCGCCTCACGCTTGGGCTCAGTTGAAATAAATCTAAACAACAATGAATAACCATTGCCCCACTGTTGGGTGCCAATTGTAATCTAATTATTGTATATGAATAAATAACTGAATACTTGAAATAAATGTAATTGAAATAATAAATCATGGAAATAAAATAAATTAATAGAATAGTTAATCGAAATATCCGTAGTATGGGCGCCAGAGTTCACCAGAACGGATCACTCAAATTCCTATAAAGCATGGTAATTCTCTCTCCCAGGGCGTGTACATAAAGATGCGTACTGGTACACCTTCTTCAGGCCTTACCTAACCTTCTGAAAACGACTAGATAGGTAGGAACTACACCTAGGTTCATCAATAACTCCACTGATTCTAAATTCACTATATTCTGAACAATATCCGTGCATGACCCCCTCATCCGCACACCAAAATATACATATAATACACATCCAAAATACTGCTGGAAGACTCCACATTTACAACAACAACAACAACAATAAAAACAGTGGGAAACCAAAAGCGACGACCAAGCTAACATTTGCAGTCAGTCCGTTGAACATTAATTACAAAGCACATATAAGCAGATAAATACCCTTCACTGTTTCTGTGTACCAACACAACTTGCATATTCTTATAACTGGCACTTGTTATATCACACAGATACTTTACCTTTATAATACTGTGTTCACTGACTCTAACACTTGGTTTAAAGATACATTCACTCGAGCAACACACGCTTGTTGTGCCAGAACATAAATTATGGAAAGTCAGAAATACAGCAACCCATAGCTCTCACCAACAGGTAAGACACCAAGCCGCCACAAGTGATAAAATATTAAATGCCTAAGCACACCACAGTTTTAGATCAGTACCACACATCACATTCCAATTTCACGTCAACAACGTTCCACAAAAGTTACATTTCCTCTCTTCCGCTGTTTTAAATCAAGCCGTTTTCTCACATGCCCAAATAGATCTCAACATCACCCTACTCTCACATGGTACGTTTAGATTGATCCTAGCCATCCAATCACGAGTGGAAGATCCTCTTTCCATACAAATACCACGCACCGAACCTCTTTCGGGTCCCAAGACAATAACCACAAGGCCACCTCATCGGACTCTGGGCTGTTCTACGTGACTCACAGAAAGTTTCCGAGTTGTAAATAGCACTGTTTTCCCATCCACTTGTACGAAACAAATTAGTCATATCACATATGAAGACATTCCAGCTTAAAATATTAAGCTACTTGCTTTACGTCGCACCGACAGAGATAGGTCTTATGGCGACGATGGGACAGGGAAGGGCTAGGAGTGGGAAGGAAGCGGCCGTGGCCTTACTTAAGGTACAGCCCCAGCATTTGCCTGGTGTGAAAATGGGAAACCACGGAAAACCATTTTCAGGGCTGCCGACAGTGGGGTTCGAACCTACTATCTCCCGAATACTGGATACTGGCCGCACTTAAGCGACTGCAGCTATCGATCTCGGTAAAAAATATTAAGAATAAATATACAAATGAAATAGTAATAATGATAATAATAATAATAATAATAATACGAATAATGGCAATAATATCTCTTACTTCTTAATAGTGCGAGTGTGTGATATATGTACGATCACAGATTAAGGAATGGAGACGGAAGTCATTAGAAGTCTTTCCTAACGCCGGAATGTTGACAAAATTGAACAGGAGAAAATTCCGAACATCCCTTAAACTGAGACATTTGAAAGGACGTTTCAGAAACATTGTTATTTTTCAATCACGGAGTATGCAATCTGCTGAGGAACAAAGTTAAACAACAACAGCTAAATAAATAGTCTACAAGACATATTACATACTAATCTATTTTGTATACGTCAATGACAAGGATTAAAATCGAACACAGGCAGCAGAAATGAAGTTACTGAGAAGTATGTTACAGAAGACAAGGAAAACGTAATCGGAAATCAGTAAAGTTGAAAATTTTGTGATGAAACTTTGTCAAATCAAATAATGGAATTATAAATAAGGAAAGTGAGGCAGAGGAATACAATGAATCGATCTGGCTTAGAACAGCATAACGCAATGTATTGGACACTGTATGAATGTCAAGTGGTAGAACTGCGGTTTGCAACTCATTAAGGAGAAATAATGATGATGATAATGTATCCCGTAGTTCATCTTGGAGAAACCGCTGATGGTGTTCTCCAGTAAGGTGCGCTCAAAGAAATTGAGATCAATGAGGTGATCACCCACGTTGCCATACCGTATGTTCTCGCCCTACCGTAAGAAAAGCTGCCTGTCGTATCCAATGGAGATAATCCACACTCCAGTAGTGCATATTATGGCGATTAACGATTCAATTGTTGTGGAACTGCGCTTCGTCCGTACGACGTTAGGAACATTAGGAACAGGTTAGGAACGATCGGAGGGGGAATATTTATACTGGTGAAAGAAGAA
The DNA here is from genome assembly GCF_040414725.1 of Anabrus simplex. Taxonomy (NCBI): domain Eukaryota; kingdom Metazoa; phylum Arthropoda; class Insecta; order Orthoptera; family Tettigoniidae; genus Anabrus; species Anabrus simplex. Next base: position 333,708,629 of record NC_090265.1, read on the forward strand.
TTTGTAAGCTACGAAAAGGTTAAGGATGAGAATGACTAGGAAGTGTTAATCCCTAAATCAGACTTGACGCATCTGCCTTTACATTAAAACATTTTTGAAATATTATATCATGATTCAAATTAGTAGTATAAGGAAGGAAACATTTGGAATTCGCGGTTGTATTTTTTTTACTGCATGTGCATTGTTGTGTATCCGAATGTAATCTGAAAGTTTAGATAAGGTAATCTATACTTAAATTTGTTTCAACTATTATTTGTACCCCGTAGCTAGTAAAGTTTATAAATTTATTCTTGCAGCAGCTCCACATCTACTTAAGATTTTATGAGTTTGTCTGTAGGACTACTTGTTTTCCGGAGAGCATTGCATTATTTGTATTCTTGAATATAATTTATTGCTTTCTTTCAGATATGTACACAACGGTTATGACGAAATTGCAGCTATCTGAATAATTATTTCATTTTCGAAATGGAAACTCTCATCGACCATGTTAAAAAATTAGGAATACAACAATGTTTTGAAGGCACTGGAAAAGATCTAAGAATTTTGTAGAACATTTCTGAAGATGATGGAGTACGAAATATTCCAGATTAAATACTCTAAATAAATGTTCTAAATTACATTTTAAAATAAATACATACATACATACATACATACATACATACATACATACATACATACATACACACATACATACATACATACATACATACATACATACATACATACATACATACATACATACATACATACATACATAATAGTGTCGTGCATTGTTCGAACTTGAGACGGGTAACCAAGACAGAACATCACGTGCCTAGCTGCATATGCAACCAGTATCACGCATGGGTGGAGCGTGTAAGCTAAAATGCCCAAGTTTGCTCCAATTCGTTCGAGAGGTCATGTTCGGAGCGAAGTTTGCTGACTAGGCAGGATGGCCTTGCTTGCCTTACTGACGTTGCAAGCAATGTAGTTTTTTCCAGATATAGGGAATCCCTTGTTTACATACAGCAAAGCCCGGGAATTCGGAGCTATAAAAGGGCGAAGGAATGGTTGAGTTACCCTTTTGTTTTGAGCTGAACACCATGGCACGTGAATCGACGGACTGCGTTATGACTAAAATTCAAAGCAGTGAATATAAACTAATCAAGAGGGGCTCAGTTCTGATGTTTGGAAGAAATTCCTGCTTGTGGTCACTGTAGATACTGTAGGGTACGTTTCATGTGAAATGTGCAATGCACTGTTAACATATAAACCCGGTACAACTCATTTAAAAAGAAACACGTTTGCAAATTTCACGCGGTAGCACGTGAAATTCATTAACCATTTCTCGCCAAGTATTTCCCAGCATTACAAAACAAAAACCATAACTAGCGCGTGTGATTTCATGTGTACCAAAGATTTCCGACAGTTTAACACTGTTGCGGAGAAGGCATTAAAGGATCAGGGCAAGAACTGATTAATATCGGTGCTAATTTTGGAAAAGTACATATTGTTGATGTGTTACCGCGTTCCTTCCACCATCAGTAGAAACGTCCAAACAAAGGCAGATGAAATACGAAACGAAATAATGCTGCTGATTATTTCTGCTATCGTATATCTATCTATATATATAAAGTAGCTTGTCCTGACTGACTGACTGACTGACTGACTGACTGATTCATCATCGCCGAGCCAAAACTACTGGACATAAAGAAATGAAATTTTGGGCATAGGTTCATATTAAGATGTAGGTGCTCGCTAAGAGAGGATTTTTGGATATTCCGTCGCTAAGGGGGTGAAAAGGGGGGTGAAATTTTAAAATGAGTGTGTCTATATCTCAAAACTTTAAAAGTTTACAGATGTGAAAATTGGTATTTAGAATCTTCTTTAAAAATAAGGAAACACGTATTTTTTTGTTTTCAGACAATCCCAATAGGAGGGGTGAAAAAGGGTGAAAAAGGGGTTGAATGCCTTTAATCCGGATACGCTACTTATATCTCAGAAACTGAAGTTATTACAGACCTCAAAATTGGTACTTTTGATCGCTGTGAAAAATAAAGAAACACATATTTTTTTGTTTTTGGAAAATCCAATTAATGCGAGGGTGAAAGGGGGGGTGAATTTTTAAAATGAGTGCATCTATATCTCAAAAGTTTTAAAGTTTAGAGATGTAAAAATTAGTATTTAGAATCTTCATTAAAAATAAAGGAACACGTATTTTTTTGTTTTCGGAAAATCCCAATAGGAGGGGTGAAAAGGGGTTAAAAATGTGTTGAATGCCTTTAAAGAAAATACATATATCTCAGAAACTGAAGATATTACAGACCTCAAAATTGGTACTTTTGATCGCTTTCAAAAATAAAGAAACACGTATTTTTTGTTTCTGGAAAACCCAATTAAGGGGGGGTGAAAAGGGGTTAATATTTTAAAATGAGTGTGTCTACATCTCAAAACTTTTAAAAGTTATAGATGTAAAAATTGGTATTTAGAATCTCCATTAAAAATAAAGAAACACGTATATTTCGCTTTCGGAAAATCGTAATAGGAAGGGTGGTAAAGGTTGAAAAAGGGGTCGAATGCATTTCATGAGTCTACTTATATTTCACAACCTGAAGATATTACAGACCTGAAAATTGGTGTTTGGGATCTCCTTTTAAAATAAAGAAACACGTATTTTTTCTGTGGAAAATATAATTAATGGGGGGGGGGGGGGTTGAAAAGGGGGTGATTTTTTAAAATGAGTGTATCTATATCTCAAAACTTTTTAAGTTTATACATGTAAAAATTGGTGTTTAGAATCTCCTTTAAAAATAAAAAAAAACACGTATTCTTTTGTTTTCGGAAAATCCCAATAAGAAGGGTTTAAAAGGGTGAATAATGGGTTGAATGCCTTTCATGAGGCTACTTATATTTCAGAACCTGAAGATATTACAGACCTGAAAATAGGTATTTTGGATCTACTTTAAAAGTAAAGAAACACGCATTTTTTCGTTTTTGGAAAATCCAAATATTGGGGGTGAAAAGAGGGGGTGAATTTTTTAAAACTTTAAAATTTACAGATGTAAAAATTGGTAGTTAGAATCTCCTCTAAAAATAAAGGAACACGTATTTTTTTTTTGTTTCCCGTAAATCCTAATAGGAGGGGTGTAAAAGGGTGAAAAATGGGTTGAATGACTTTAATGAGGATACACATATCTCATAAACGAAAGATATTACAGAACTGATAATTTGCATATGGCATCTCCTTTAAAAATAAAGAAACACGTATGTTTTAGTTTTTGGAAAAGCCAATTAATGGCGGTTAAACAGGAGTGACAAATTGGGGTGAATTTTTTGAAAGACTATCTACAGAATATCTTGGAAACGTAAAATGTTACAGACGTAAAGAGTGGGTGTAAATCTCCTGTAAATGTAAAAAAATATAGGTGATTTGTTTTTGGAAACTCCACTTAAAGGGAACTCAAAAGGGGTGAAATTTTAAAATGAGAATTTTTACAGTATATCTAAAAAAACTTAGCATGTTACAGAAGAGAAAAATGGTATTTTTTTTATCTCTATTAAACATAAAGAAACGTGTACTTTTCGTTTTCGGAAATACCACTTGGTTGGAGGGAGGGGGGGGGGGGGTAAAAGTGACTGAAAATGGTGATGAATTCTTTTAATTAGGCTACTAATATCTCAAAAATGAAGATGTTACAGACGTGAAATTTGATATTTGCAATCTGCTTTAAAAGTAAAGAAACACGTATTCTCGGAAAATCCAAAGAAGGGGGGGGGGGTGAAAGAATTGAAAAATTAATTGACTTAATTGTATGAGAATACATACATCTAATAAAAACTAAAGTTGTTACAGACGTAAAAATTCGTATTTGGACCTCCTTTAAAAACAAAGAAGAACGCGTTTTGTGGGGAAACCATCTTGGAGGGCGGGAGTGTAAAAGAGTTGAATTCCTTTCATGAGGACACATAAATCAAAAACTGAAGAAGTCAGAGTCGTGATAATTGGTATTTAGAAGATCCTTTACTATTAAAGAAACAAGTACTTTTTGCGGGAAAATTCACTTAGGGGAGGGGGGGGGGGAAGGAGTGTGAAAGGAAGTGAAAGAAATTGAATTATTTTTACGGGGATATTTACATCTCAAAACCGAAGGTAATAGACGTGAACATTGTTGTCTGGAATCTCCCTTAAACATAAAGAAACAAGCATTCTTTTAAATTTGTTGGTGGGGGGGGGGGGGTGGCGGTAATTAAACTTAACGGCGGTGGGGGGTGGGGTGTAGAAGGAGGTGAGACCAATTGATTTTACTGTTATTAATGTACTTATCAGAATCCTCCGTTTCTCAGGCGGCAGCGCGCCGGCCTCTCACAGCTGGGTTCCGTGGTTCAAATCCCGGTCACTCCATGTGGCATTCGTGCTGGACAAAACGGAGGCGGGACAGGTTTTCCTCCGGATACTCCGGTTTTCCCTGTCATCAGCCATTCCAGCAACACATAATAATAATAATAATAATAATAATAATAATAATAATAATAATAATAATAATAATAATAATAATAATAATAATAATAATAATAATAATAATAATATTCCGGACCGTCGTCAAATGCGCGGACCGCGCTGGAAACGGCTCCTGGACGGCTAATGACTAAGAATGCAGTCCGGACGCGGGTTCAGTGCCACCAAGGCACCCAATATGACACCACGCCGGATCTCCTGAAGGATTTTATCCATATTAAAAATATTATAGGAAAAGATGGCAAAGATTTACGAACCCAACTGACCGGGAGGAATACCTGAGTCTAGCCCGGGAAGTACGAAATCGATTGCTGGAAAGTAAGATTTAAAAATGGGAGGAAACGTGCCGTAAAATCATAGAAAACCAGTCAGATCGGGAATTTTGGTGGATTCTCGCAGAAAACGAGTCAGATCGCGAATTTCGGCGGATTATATATCTAAAACAATAAGCATTCAATTATAAATTTCGGTATAATACCGTAGCGAAGCACGGGTATCTTGCTAGTATATATATAAAGTAACTTGTCCTGACTGACTGACTGATTCATCATCGCCGAGCCAAAACTACTTGACATAAAGAAATGAAATTTTGAGGATACATTCATAATAAGATGTAGGTGCTCGCTAAGAGAGCATTTTTGGATATTCCGTCGCTAAGGGGGTGAAAAGGGGGGTGAAATTTTAAAATGAGTGTATCTATATCTCAAAACTTTAAAAGTTTACAGGTGTAAAAATTGGTATTTAGAATCTTCTTTAAAAATAAGGAAACACGTATTTTTTTGTTTTCAGAAAATCCCAATAGGAGGGATGAAAAAGGGTGAAAATGGGGGAAAATGGGTTGAATGCCTTTAATCAGGATACCGGTACTTATATCTCAGAAACTGAAGATATTACAGACCTGAAAATTGGTACTTTGGATCTCTTTTAAAAATAAAGAAGCACGTATTTTTTTGTTTTTGTAAAATCCAATTAATGGGAGGGTGAAAAGGGGGTGAATTTTTAAAATGAGTGAATCTATATCTCCAAACTTTTAAAGTTTGCAGATGTAAAAATAGGTATTTAGAATCTTCATTAAAAATAAAGAAACACGTATTTTTTTGTTTACGGAAAATCGCAATAGGAGGAGTGAAAAGGGGTGAAAAAGGGGTTGAATGCGTTTAATGAGGCTACTTATATCTCAGAAACTGAAGATATTATAGACCTGAAAATTGATGTTTGGGATCTCCTTTAAAAATAAAGAAACACGTATTTTTTTGTTTCTGGAAAACCCAATTAAGGGGGGTGAAAAGGGGGTAATATTTTAAAATGATTGTATCTATATCTCAAAACTTTTAAAAGTTATAGATGTAAAAATTGGTATTTAGAATCTCCATTAAAAATAAAGAAACACGTATATTTCGCTTTCGGAAAATCATAATAGGAAGGGTGGTAAAGGTTGAAAAAGGGGTCGAATGCATTTCATGAGTCTACTTATATTTCACAACCTGAAGATATTACAGACCTGAAAATTGGTGTTTGGGATCTCCTTTTAAAATAAAGAAACACGTATTTTTGTCTGTGGAAAATATAATTAATGGGGGGGGGGTTGAAAAGGGGGTGATTTTTTGAAATGAGTGTATCCATATCTCAAAACTTTTTAAGTTTATACATGTAAAAATTGGTGTTTAGAATCTCCTTTAAAAATAAAAAACACGTATTCTTTTGTTTTCGGAAAATCCCAATAGGAAGGGTTTAAAAGGGTGAATAATGGGTTGAATGCCTTTCATGAGGCTACTTATATTTCAGAACCTGAAGATATTACAGACCTGAAAATTGGTATTTTGGATCTACTTTAAAAGTAAAGAAACACGCATTTTTTCGTTTTTGGAAAATCCAAATATTGGGGGTGAAAAGAGGGGGTGAATTTTTTAAAATGAGTGTGTCTACATCTTAAAACTTTAAAATTTACAGATGTAAAAATTGGTAGTTAGAATCTCCTCTAAAAATAAAGGAACACGTATTTTTTTTTTGTTTCCCGTAAATCCTAATAGGAGGGGTGTAAAAGGGTGAAAAATGGGTTGAATGCCTTTAATGAGGATACACATATCTCATAAACGAAAGATATTACAGAACTGATAATTTGCATATGGGATCTCCTTTAAAAATAAAGAAACACGTATGTTTTAGTTTTTGGAAAAGCCAATTAATGGCGGTTAAACAGGAGTGACAAATTGGGGTGAATTTTTTGAAAGACTATCTACAGAATATCTTGGAAACGTAAAATGTTACAGACGTAAAGAGTGGGTGTAAATCTCCTGTAAATGTAAAAAAATATAGGTGATTTGTTTTTGGAAACTCCACTTAAAGGGAACTCAAAAGGGGTGAAATTTTAAAATGAGAATTTTTACAGTATATCTAAAAAAACTTTGCATGTTACAGAAGAGAAAAATGGTATTTTTTATCTCTATTAAACATAAAGAAACGTGTACTTTTAGTTTTCGGAAATACCACTTGGTTGGAGGGAGGGGGGGGGTAAAAGTGACTGAAAATGGTGATGATTTCTTTTAATTAGGCTACTAATATCTCAAAAATGAAGATGTTACAGACGTGAAATTTGATATTTGCAATCTGCTTTAAAAGTAAAGAAACACGTATTCTCGGAAAATCCAAAGAAGGAGGGGGGGGTGAAAGAATTGAAAAATTAATTGACTTAATTGTATGAGAATACGTACATCTAATGAAAACTAAAGTTGTTACAGACGTGAAAATTCGTATTTGGACCTCCTTTAAAAACAAAGAAGAACGCGTTTTGGTGGGGAAACCATCTTGGAGGGCGGGAGTGTAAAGGAGTTGAATTCCTTTCATGAGGACACATAAATCAAAAACTGAAGAAGTTAGAGTCGAGATAATTGGTATTTAGAAGATCCTTTACTATTAAAGAAACAAGTACTTTTTGCGGGAAAATTCACTTAGGGTTGGGGGGGGGGGGGGGGAGGAGTGTGAAAGGAAGTGAAAGAAATTGAATTATTTTTATGGGGATATTTACATCTCAAAACCGAAGGTAATAGACGTGAACATTGGTGTCTGGAATCTCCCTTAAACATAAAGAAACAAGCATTCTTTTAAATTTGTTGGTGGGAGGGGGGGGTAATTAAACTTAACGGCGGTGGGGGTGGGGTGTAGAAGGAGGTGAGACCAATTGATTTTACTGTTATTAATGTACTTATCAGGATCCTCCGTTTCTCAGGCGGCAGCGCGCCGGCCTCTCACAGCTGGGTTCCGTGGTTCAAATCCCGGTCACTCCATGTGGCATTCGTGCTGGACAAAACGGAGGCGGGACAGGTTTTTCTCCGGATACTCCGGTTTTCCCTGTCATCAGCCATTCCAGCAACACATAATAATAATAATAATAATAATAATAATAATAATAATAATAATAATAATAATAATAATAATAATAATAATAATAATAATAATATTCCGGACCGTCGTCAAATGCGCGGACCGCGCTGGAAACGGCTCCTGGACGGGTAATGACTAAGAATGCAGTCCGGACGCGGGTTCAGTGCCACCAAGGCACCCAATATGACACCACGCCGGATCTCCTGAAGGATTTTATCCATATTAAAAATATTATAGGAAAAGATGGCAAAGATTTACGAACCCAACTGACCGGGAGGAATACCTGAGTCTAGCCCGGGAAGTACGAAATCGATTGCTGGAAAGGAAGATTTAAAAATGGGAGGAAACGTGCCGTAAAATCATAGAAAACCAGTCAGATCGGGAATTTTGGTGGATTCTCGCAGAAAACGAGTCAGATCGCGAATTTCGGCGGATTATATATCTAAAACAATAAGCATTCAATTATAAATTTCAGTAGAATACCGTAGCGAAGCACGGGTATCTTGCTAGTCGTATATATATATATATATATATATATACGAGGCCGCCCGAGTTCAGTATATTGTAGAATCACAGTCTAAAAGTACGAGTTTAATTATTGACAGTTACATGCTCAGTCATAAGTCCACCATTGAGGCAAAAGCGAATGTTTCCATAGATAAAGGTGCGACAACAGAGTACGACTAAACAAGAACGAGGGGAAGCGAGCACCTCCACCTGTGCCTGAGACAGCGCGTGAAGGAGCGAGTATGAAGGGGCAAGTTCGAAAGAACATAGCTTACCTCGCCTGTGAGAAGCGAGGCTCGGTCATAGCCATACTCGCCAAATATGAACCGAGCATAGAGCGTGTTTTTCACGACACTAATACATACATACATACATACATACATACATACATACACACATACATACATACATACATACATACATACATACATACATACATACATACATACATACATACATACATACATACATACATACATACATACTGAAACGGGAATGTCACAGCGACATTCATTATCAAAGAATTTCTGGTGCATATGAGCGCAACTCGTAACAGCTGTACGAGAGGTTTGAAAGGACCGCTGTGCGTGCAGGTGACGGATGTAGCAGCTATGCACGCAACCTGCTCTCCGATGGAAAGCCAGCCAAGGACATATGACGTAGCCATCGAACATTCGATTCCTTCCATCCCATGATTTCCAGAACCGAATATGATACAAAAATTTAAACTGCATCATCGTGTTGACCAGGATTGTTCGGATTCTCAGCTTACAGCAGTTGTTTTACATGGTGCCACAGGAAAAATCCAGGAGCGTAAGATTGGGCGATCTGGTGGGCCAAGGGACAAGCCCTTCCCCTCCTCTCTATTTATCAGGATACGTCGCATGAAGATGGTTCCGGACGACCACCGCCGTGTGCGGTGGAGCTCCGTCACCTGAAAGCACCTCATGTAGCCGTCAAGGAGTGGCACATGTTCCAACAACGGTGACAGTTCATCTTGGAGAAACCGCTGATGGTGTTCTCCAGTAAGGTGCGCTCAAAGAAATTGAGAACAATGAGGTGATCACCCACGTCTCCATACAGTATGTTCTCGCCCTACCGTAACAAAAGCTGCCTGTCGTATCCAATGGAGATAATCCACACTCCAGTAGTGCATATTGTGGCGATTAACGATTCGATAGTTGTGGAACTGCGCTTCGTCCGTACGACGTTAGAAACGTTAGGAACAGGTTAGGAACGATCGGAGGAGGAATATTTATACTGGTGAAAGAAGAATTTGTAAGCTACGAAAAAGTTAAGGATGAGAAACATGGAATTCTAGGTATAAGTATCATCTATAAAGACAATAGCCAACTTGATGTTTTTGAGGTGTACAGACCTAGCAAGGCCTTGACGCTGAAACAGAATTATTTGATAAGATAATCAGCTATGTGGGGAACAATACAGAGAGGAACGTTATTTCAGCGGATGGTCTCAACTTGCCAAATGTTAACTGGAAAGGGAAGCGAACGACAGAATGCATGACCAACAAATGGCAAATAAGTTATTATGAGAAGGACAGCTAATCAGAAGGTGATGGAACCAACTAGAAGAAAACATATTCTAGACGTGGTGCTGATAAAACCAGATGAGCTCTATAGGGGAACTGAAGTAATAGATTGTATAAGTGATCATGTAGCTGTCTTTGTCAGAGTTAAAAATAAATGTGTCAGAAAGGAATGTTGTAAAGGCAGGACTATTAGGCAATACCATGTGGCTGATAAGAAGGGAATGGGAAAATCTTTAAAAAGCAATGATGTTCAATGGAAAATGGTAAATAAAAATGTAAACAATCATAGGGTGGGCTTAAAGCAATTGTTGAGAAGTGTAAAAACAGATAAGTACCTTTAATAGTGGTAAGAAATAATGAGGACCTATTATATAACAGGGAGATAAAGAGATAAAGAAAGGAGTGCAGATTAGAAAGAAATAGTTACGAATGGTTCCGGGAGTAAAGGGAGTAAAGGAGCTCATTAAGAAATTGAATTCAGCGAAAAAATCAGCCAAAGAGAACATGATAGCAAACATAATTGGGAGCCATATGAATTTTAGTGAGCAATGGAAGGACATGTACATATACTTTAAGGGCATTCCTATGATCATTGATGAACAAGGGGAGTGTATATGCGAAGACTTACCACAAGGCAGAAGTATTCAGTCAGCGATATGTAAAAGTAGTTGGATATAAATATAATTTCCCGATAGGGGAGGCGACTAATAATGACGAAATACCGAAATTTACCTAGAATAATAAGGACATTAATAAAAAAGATACAAACGATGAAAGCTAGAAAGGCAGCTGGGGTTGATAAGATTTTCGGGGATATATTAAAAGCGGTGGGTTGGGATATAGTGCCGTATCTGAAATACTTATTTGATTACTGTTTGCATGAAGGAGCTATACCAAATGAATGGAGAGTTGCAATAGTAACCCCAGAGCACAAGGGAAAGGGTGACAAACATAAAACGGAATATTACACGCCAGTCAGCTTGACGTGAGTAGTCTGTAAGCTCTGGGAAAGCATTATTTCTGATTATATTAGACACCTTTGCGAAATTACGAACTGGTTTAATAGATGGAAGTTTGGGTTTAGGAAAGCTCAACTTGTAGGATTCCAGCAAAATATAGCATATATTTTAGAATCAGGAGATCAAATAGACTGTATCGCTAATGACTTATCCAAGGATTTTGATAGAGTAGATCATGGGAGATTACTGACAAAAATGAGGGCAATTAGATTAGACAAAAGAGTGGTTGAATGGGTGGCTACATTTCTAGAAAACAGAACTCAGAGAATCAGAGTAGGTGAAACGTTATCTGATCCTATAATGATTAAGAGTGCGGCCCCGCAGGGCAGTATTAATGGGCATTTATGTTTTCTTATATATATAATATGAGTAAAGATCTGGAATCACAGATAAGGATATTTGTGGATGATGTTATACTGTATAGAGTAATAAATGAGTTGCAGGTTTGTGAGAAACTACAATGTAGTGAGATGGACAGCAGACCATGGTGTGAATGTAAATGGGATGAAAAGTCAAGTTGAAAGTTTCACCAAGTCCTCTCAGTTTTAATAATTATATTGATGGGGTGATAGTATCTCATGGGGAAGAATGTAAGAACCTAGGTGTTAATATAAGGAATGATCTTTATTGGAGTAATCATATTAACGTGGTAGTTAAGAAAGGTTACAGATCTTTTCACATGGTTATGAGAGTATTTATGGGTTGTAGTAAAGGTGTAAAGAAAAGGGCGTATAAGTCGCTGGTAAGACCGCAGTTAGAGTATGGCTCCAGTAGAAGGGACACTCACTAGGCCTACTTGATACGAAAATTAGAAAAAAATCGAAGGAAAGCAGCACGATTTGTTCTGGGTGATTTCCGACAAAGGAGTAGTGTCACTAAAATTTTACAAACTTTGGGCTGGGAAGACTTGGGAGTAAGGAGACGAAATTCTCGACTATGTGGCATGATTCGAGCTGTCAGTGGAGAGGTGGTGTGGAATGACATAACTAGAAGAATAAGCTTGATTGAAGCTTTTAAAAGTAGGAAAGATCATAAATTGAAGATAAAGTTGGAATTCAAGAGGACAGACTGGAGCAAATATTAATTTATAAGACGAGGAGTAAGGGATTGAAATAATTTAACACGGGAAATGTTCGGTAAATTTCCAGGTTTGCTGAAAACATTTAAGAAAAAGCTCGGTAAACAGTTATACATAAATGTAAATAAGAGGTAAATAACTTATAGGGAATCTGTCCCCTGGGCGATCACCCTAAATGCAGATTATTTATGATTGATTGATTGATTGATTGATTGATTGATTGATTGATTGATTGATTGATTGATTGATTGATTGATTGATTGATTGATTGATTGATTGATTGATTGATTGATTGATTGATTGATTGATTGATTGATTGATTGATTGATTGATTGATTGATTGATTGATTGATTGATTGATTGATTGATTGATTGATTGGCCTAGCTATCTGGTTGCCTGTGTCCTATCTACAGACCATCACCTTCTCAACCTCGTCCAACCTAGCTTCATGCCCCATTCCACGACACCAGTGGCCCTTTTACAGGACCAAATTAACAAATCATTCTGTGGAAACTTTTAAGTATGCAACCCTGTCACATCCCAGACAACTGGCGGTACAGTAGTTTGCAGGATTAAGAAAAGTCCCCCCAACGTGTTTAGAACGGACTGTGGGGGAAAGGGTAGTGATAGCGTCTCGTCTGTAAACTTCTGCACTCAAGGCGGAGCCTTAACAAGAATCTTCTTGCCATTAGCAATGAATGTGTCCATCTCACGGTAGTTCCCTCGAACCTCTATAGTCACTCTTTGTAGGACATGCGCAAGACAAGTTACGTGCACAATTTTGTGATACAGAATCTAAACATCTTTTGCTGCGTTATCATGTAAGGAACAGCGTCACAAAGATGAGCACATTCTCTCGTTCTGTTTTATCTGGCCACATCAAATTCGGTGCAGTGTCGGAAACAACGGCGATGGAGGAGCTGTTCACACTATCCAACATCTCACGCCTCAAAATAAATGTATCCCTGGGCTGATGATGTTTGAGGTGGCCTACAATAACATTTGCCACATATCAACCAACCTGTTGTCTTCTAGCCCATAACCGCACATCCCACCATATTACTCCGGTTTAGGAAGACGGACGGATGTACACTGCTGTGCAAAACTTAAGGACGAGATAGATAAAGCAACATAACATATCAACTACTCGGGGGATATGAATGAAAATGCGGAAACATGTTGCCAGAGGTCTCCCACACGCGCACCGAAACCTGGCGTGAGGTCAGTGCGACTATAGCGCCAATGGGTCTGGCCCCACAAAACGAGACAGTTGAATAAACGGGACAAGACAGTGTAAATCAATCAGCGAGCTGTTACGGTGCTACTGTGGTGGTGTTACTCGTTACAAGATGGCCCGGAGACAACATTTGGATGACTTGACACGGAGAAGGATCATCGGGAAACTGGAAGAAGGGCGAAGTATGACGAGTGTAGCCCAGGAGTGTGGTATTGCTCCCAGCATTGTTTCACGTGCATGGAGAACATTCCGAACCACAGACACTGCTGCCCAAAAGAGAGGAGGGGGTCGACCACGGTCAAGTACAGCAGCAGATGACCGCTACACTGTGCAACGGGCAAGAAAAGAATCACATCAAACAGGTGAAACTGCAACCATAATTTTAACAGGACTGCAAGGCACCCAATCTCACGCTCCACAGAAGCACAGTGACTGCATGAGGGTGGTCTGTTTGCCCGACGACCATTACGTCGTGTTCCGTTGACAGCTGCGGCGGCACCGTTTGCGATGGTGCCAAGAGCATCAGTTCTTGACCAACGAGGAGTAGGGTCGCGTGCTTTTCTCAGATGAGAGCAGATTCAGTCTGAGTAGTGATTCTAGACGTACCCTCATATGGTGAGAGGTGGGAACACGTAATGCACCCATGAACATTGTCGAATATGATCATTTTGGTGGTCAAAATGTTATAGTGTGGGGAGGCATAATGTTGCATGGGCGTACCGATCTCCAAATCTTTGAACGGGATACACTCACCGGTCAACGTTATTGTGACAGTGTACTCCTTCCCCATGTGCGTCTTTTCAGTGGTGCATTCTGCCCTGACTTTATGTTTATGGGTGCAATGCAGACCGCATCGAACAGCGCAGGTGGAGGAGCTCTTGGAACGAGAGGGTATTCGGCGAATGGACTGACCTGCCCGTTCCCGTGACTTAAATTCCATCGAGCACGTGTGGGACATGTTGGACAGACGTATTACAACACGTCCACATAAACCAACAATCATCCAGAAGTTGTCAACCCCACTGGTGGAGGAATAGAATGCCCTACCAAAAGAACTCCTTACCAATCTTGTGGCCAGCATAGGAACACGTTGCAGAACACGCATCTGTCCGTGGTGATCACACACTCTTTTAAGAACCATGTCCCTTCTTTTGTGATATCTTGAGTCGCAGTGATTTACGCGTAATGTATTGTCTCTGTATAAAAGTGTCATTTCTGTTCATCTCATCGCATATTCCTTTCAGTTGCCTACCGTACCATACTGTAGCAGTTCATCCTATGTATAGTTTCAAGTTTCATCGAGCTATGTTACTTGGCAGTGACACAACATGCGAAGGTTACTTTCGCCCTTATGTTTTGCACAGCAGTGCAAGTAAGCGTGGAGTAGTAAGCGCGGAGTGTTGCATAAAACTAGATCGCAAGGAGCGGGTGGACCACGCGGTATTATCCTTTACTTCGGCATCGATGTTTCCGATTTCCGGTATATTATTTACGCCACAGGATGATCTTGAACACGCCGTGTTCTTTCCAGGGACGCTGAAGCCCGGATACATCTTTCCACATTCCGAAACATCCTGCCTGTCGGTTGTTGTCTATCCGGAAGACGTTCTTGGCACAGGCGTTGTGCATGGTATACAGTCTGTCTAGCTTCTCCATAGAGGAGTAATATGTCCACACAGAAGACGCTGTAACACATTACAAGGTGGTGAATAAGCTTTGTGTTGTGACTTGCCTCGAAGGAAGGGAGTTCACTGAGCTACATATGTACCTGCGACCAGATGTTGTCGTTCCAAGGGGGCAGACTTTGTCCCGTGAAGCTTGGAATACATACGACGTAGCCAACCGCTTGTCTGTGTCCTAGCCCAGACCATCACCCCCTAATTCTCATCCAACCCACCACCATACACTATGCCACGATATTATCGACCTTTCTCAGGGCCAAACAAACAAATTAATCTGTGGAATCTATTAAGTATTCAACCTTGCCACATCCCAGATAAATGGCGGTAAAACATTACTTGCGTGGTATTCGAACCTCTGTACTTTCGAGCACTGTCCACTATCACATCGGGCCCTGGTAGGTGACCTATTGTGAGGCTTGAACTGCGAAAGTCCAGAAACCATCTTTTGGTAGTCGCCACTTTATAGAGATATTTGTCTAATTTAAAATCACATCGAAATTCTCAACAGTTCTCCTTAAATTCCCCTTTACATTCGAATACCGAATGTACTGTTCTTTGATACTTTCTATTTCCAATATTTTAATTCTGTGTCATTAGTATGTATGTATTTATTTATTTATTTATTTATTTATTTATTTATTTATTTATTTATTTATTTATTTATTTATTTATTTATTTATTTATTCAGAATTAATTTCGTTATCTTTTTATGTAGTTAAACTTTGTCCTTGTGGCAGCCTAAAATGTCTGGAAGGCAGTTAAGTTTCTCAATCACATATATAAGGAATATGTGATGAAATCTTCGTTTCAAAAGAGATCCTTCGAAAACTGAGATGCACTGCCCGATGGAGATGAACTGCTGTGTGATTTCTCAAACAGCAATCGCTGTCTGCTTTTCGCTGCTGATTCTCTGTTTACACAGCGTTTGTGTTTAGGGGTAACTTATCGAAATGTTGTTGCACTGTAAAACGTTTCTCAACTGTAATTTTACCTCGCACAGTTTGCAAAATAAATTATATTATTAGTACTAAAATACTTTTCACCTAACTTCATCAAAACCTCGCAACCTGGCACTATCAGGGCACTTCACGTTAGGTACCTGAAACTACGCCGAACTACTCATTAGCAGAGAAAAAATGATGCTGTACAGGCGCATAGATAAAGTGTGGTTGATATTTCTTTCCACCACTCCGCAGAAAAAAGGAAATGAGAACTTTTTTTTTTGCAAGTTGCTTTACGTCGCACCGACACAGATAGGTCTTATTGCAACGATGGGGCAGGAAAGGGCTAGGAGTGGGAAGGAAGTGGCCGTGGCCTTAATTAAGGTACAGCCCCGGCATTTGCCTGGTGTGAAAATGGGAAACCACGGTAAACTATCTTCAGGGCTGCCGACAGTGGGGTTCGAACCCACTATATCCCGAATACTGGATACTGGCCGCACTTAAGCGACTGCAGCTATCGAGCTCGGTATGAGAACTTTTATGCTTGAGACTGAACGTTGACTATCAGGAAGGAAGAAGAGAAATGTAGCTATTTATTTCTTCTTCGCGCAAAATGAATCATAATTTTGGCATCTTCTTCTTGCTATTGGCTTTACGTCGCACCGACACAGATAGGTCTTATAGCGACGATGGGACAGGAAAGGGCAAGGACTGGGAAGGAAGCGGCCGTGGCCTTAATTAAGGAACAGCCCCAGCATTTGCCTGGTGTGAAAATGGGAAACCACGGAAAACCATCTTCAGGGCTGCCGAGAGTGGGGTTCGAACCCACTATCTCCCGAATACTGGATACTGAACGCACTTAAGCTACTGCAGCTATCGAGCTCGGTAATTTTGGCATCTCAAACGGGCTCGTGCTGTTATACAGGGTTGTTCACCTAACATGTTACACGCAAATAACTTCTAAACCATTAAAGATATCAGCCTTCTGTTTTCATATTCGTAAATTGTACGCAGGATCTTGTAAAATAACCTGTACTTAGTCTCATGGGGTGATTAACAACCGAGATATTGATGCTAACTCCATATTTTTAAATGGAACGGCACAAATTTATACAGTTGATTTAAAAGTTCATCTGCGTACAAGTTCAAATATGTAAGTATTTTCAAAATCGGACAATTACTTTTTGAGATATTAATAAGAACAGCATGCGCTGTTTTGTATGCCGCATCAGACGGCGTGAAGTCGGGCAAGGACATATTGAGGCGCAAGCTGCTTCCTGGCCTTGATTCCAGCCACAGAACAGATACCAGGCATGTACTGTAAACATAATGTGATGTACCGTAACATATCCTGGGTGTGCAACGTTATTGTATGACTGGCGAACACACAACGGGGAAGGGAGATTAAAGTTGTATTGTTTTGTTTTGACATGTAATAGGCTGCGCTCAGTTTAGCGTTTTTTCTGACGGGTAGGAATGGGGAGGATTTGGAAAGAAAGTCGGCTGTGGTCTATCACAAAGGTACCTATCCGGTATTTGCCTGGTGTTGAACATGGGACACCATGAAAATCAATGTTAGGTTGGGCGAGACAGGACTCGAACCTACGCTCTCCAGAATGCACGCTACTACAGTCGCGCTGGAGCTCTGCGGAGATTAATGTGTGTAAAATAAAACATAAATAATAGCGTTGCTGCCATCTCACTACGATCAGCTCTGAACATTTGCTTTTCCAGACGGAGCTCTTTTGGTCTTTTGTGTTATGTTTATTTCTCAACTCAGAGTAGTATGAACTGTACACTAAAACGAGTGACAATTATAGCTTTCGTTATGTTCCTTTCAAGGCAAAGTAGGCTACTTACTTAATTCGTTTTAAACACATCAACCATTTCTGTCCTGTCATGTGTTCGTCTGTCATACACACTTCGCAGACCCATCACTTGTGTACGAGGTGCTTACACGCCTGGTACTCATTCTGTGGCTAAACTCACTCCCAGAAAACTGCTTGCGCCTCAATATGTCCTTGCCCGACTTCACGCCGTCTGATGCGGCATGCAAAACAGCGCATGCTGTTCTTATTTATATCTCAAAAAGTAATTGTCCGATTTTGAAAATATTTACATATTTGAACTTGTACGCAGATGAACTTTTAAATCAACTGTATAAATTTGTGCCGTTCCATATAAAATATGGAGTTAGCATCAATATCTCGGTTGTTAATCACCCCATGAGACTAAGTACACGTTATTTTACAAGATCCTGCGTACAATTTACGAATATGAAAACAGAAGGCTGATATCTTTAATGGTTTAGAAGTTATTTGCGTGTAACATGTTAGGTGAATAACCCTGTATAACAGCACGAGCCCGTTTGAGATGCCAAAATTATGATTCATTGTGCGTGAAGAAGAAATAAATAGGTACATTTCTCTTCTTCCTTCCTGATAGTCAACGTTCAGTCTCAAGCATAAAAGTTCTCATACCGAGCTCGAAGCTGCAGTCGCTTAAGTGCGGCCAGTACCAAATATTCGGGAGATAGTGCGTACCAATTACGAATATGAAAACAGAATACTGATATCTTTAATGGTTTAGAAGTTATTTCCGTGTAACATGTTAGGTGAATAACCCTGTATATATACAGAACCTTTCACCCGTTGGCTTTGAGGGGACATTCATGGCAAATCCCACTTCCACAAAGTAAACGTTGACCGGGCGAGTTGGCCATGCGGTTAGGAGCGTGCAGCTGTGAGCTCGCATCCGGGAGATAGTGGGTTCGAACCCCAGCCCCGAAGATGGTTTTCTGTGGTTTCCCATTTTCACACCAGGAAAATGCTGGGGATGTACCTTAATTAAGGCCACGGCCGCTTCCTTCCCATTCTATGCCTTTCCTGTTCCATCGTCGCCATAAGACCTATCTGTGTCGGTGCGACGTAAAGCAACTAGCAAGAAGAAGTAAACATTGACAAACTAACTTCCTTAAGGTCAGCTGCACAAGCATTATGAAATGATATTTAGAACAATATTTCGTGAAATGTTAAATGCTACATAAATATGGCTAAGAGTATCCTCTTATTCTATTATAATTGTCAAATTATGACTTAACACTAAAACATGTCAAATATGCATTAATATATTCAATTTAAACTGTTTCATCGAGTTCACAAATACTAGAAACGTACTTAAATTAACTTAAGCATGGAAAAACAGGCCAGTATAAAAACATGACATGTCACAAAAATCCGAGCCCTAATGATAGAGGTGAACTGAAGGAAGTCTACAGACGTCATGTCAACAAATAATGCGCGATTCAGCATTTTCGTGAAGTAATTCATTCGCTCTGCATTTCACTGCTTGACGTCACACAATGTTATAACAATAGATTACGATGTTATCTTCATCAAGGACGTTTTGTCAACATCGTGCTCTCCTGTTCACAATCCTACGTCTCCTGTGGCCATTCAACAAGCAAGTTATAGAAAAAAAGGTATTTCGATATTGTTGTGCTGCTGCTCTGAACACGTATGTGCTCTATGCTTAAATAAAGTTAGGGTATACTTTAGAGGGCTGAAGACGTAATGAATTCAAAATATTATATTAACTGGTTGATGCTTACGGAGGAATAGATTACAAAATGTTCTCGAAAAGTTCACAATGAATCGTTATTCGGAGCTTTAGCTTTATTCCAGAGACATATTTTGGAGAAGGGTAGAAAAGCATGGATTTTCCTTCCTGTTTTATCATCTTGAGACAAACGTTTTACAGAACTTTAGATATATCTTGAGAACAAAACATCTGGTCGGGTTTTTTAAATATATTTTAATATATTTTATTTACAATTTGCTTTACGTCGCACCGACACAGACAGGTTTATAGCGACGATGGGATAGGAAAGGTCTAGGAACGGGAAGGAAGCGACTGTACAGCCCATTTCCCTGGTGTGAAACTGGAAAACAATGGAAAACCCAAATCACGCAGCCACTCGTTCGGTCAATAACAACAACAACAACAATAATAATAATAATAATAATAATAATAATAATAATAATAATAATAATAATAATAATAATAATCGTATGGCCTCCGCTACCGTGTGGTAGAATTTAATTTGACGCTATCTGGCTGCCAGGTCGTCATTTTCGATGTTCCGTTTCATAACCAGATGGCAAAGTAAACTGAACCTCTCCTGGGCCTCTACGGCTGAGGTTTAATTCATTTTGCCGGGTAAACACCAAATGTATCACCAGAGATCTTTTACATGCCGACATCGTATGACATGGAGTGACGAATGGCCTTTTTTCTTCCGCCCTTCAAGAATCCGACTACCTCTGCCGGGTTTGAACCCGCGGCCTTAGGATCCGGCGGCCGGTACTCTACCACTGATCCACAGAGGGAGCTAAAAAGTAAGGTGAGGCATGAATAATTTAATGGTACGAATGTACCACGCACTCCGCCCGCCACTCAGCAAACCTTGAGAAAAAGAAAAGCGTGCAGCTTCGAATTCCGATGCCAGAGATTCAAATAAGCCAGTGCAGAACCTCCCTGCACTACAGACACAATAGAAAGGGTAATCAGGTTGCTTTATGTCGCACCGACACAGATAGGTCTTATCGCGACGATGGGCCAGGAAAGGGTTAGGAGTGGGAAGGAAGCGGCCGTAGCATTAATTAAGGTACGGCCCCAGCATTTTCCTGGTGTAAAAACGGGAAACCACGGAAAACCATCTTCAGGGCTGCCGACGGTGGGGTTCGAACCCACTATCTCCCGAATACTGCATACTGGCTGCACTTACACGACTGCAGCTATCGAGCTC
The DNA here is from genome assembly GCF_040414725.1 of Anabrus simplex. Classification (NCBI taxonomy): domain Eukaryota; kingdom Metazoa; phylum Arthropoda; class Insecta; order Orthoptera; family Tettigoniidae; genus Anabrus; species Anabrus simplex. The sequence goes on from NC_090265.1 coordinate 333,729,326, forward strand.
GGTATTTATATCGTGTCAGAAGCATACATAAGTTTAAAATTAAAGATAAGAAAACACATAAAACATAATATAAATACTCCAATGGCGAAGAGCCATATTAAACTATGTGAGCCCAAAACCTTGCAACATCAAATGCATTTGGCTTCGCTTTAACCAGGTCTTCTGTTGTGCAGCTGAATGGGCATGAACTGCATTGCAGCAAATGGGCTGTGGTCTGCTCTTCTCCACATACACACAAGGTACTGTCCACTTCGAAACCCCATTTCTTCTGGTTTACCCTGCACCGCGTAACACCAGAGCGCAGTCTGTTCAGTGCTCTCCAATTCACCCAATCTGTGACATGGCCAGGAGGGAGTTCCTCTTTTGGGGTCATCCATTGACTGATCCTCGTATGTTGACTCCTGACGCGCCATTCTTGAATTCTTGCTTGCTGCGCTGTTCCTGCAAGTGTTTCGGTTACTCTCAAGAAGCTTTTCCTAGACTTAAGCCGCTGGCGTGGTGGCTCATATCCAAACAAAGGGTGGGCTTCCGATGTCAACACCTTTCTCTTTTCTTTCTTGGCTGCCACCTCACGGTGAATATCGGGAGGTGCTATCCCTGAAAGGCAATACACTTTTTCCAAAGGTGTAGGTCTCAAACATCCAGTAATAATGCGGCGGGTTTCGTTGAGTGCTACATCTACTGCTTTGGTATGGCAAGATTTGTACCACACCGGGCATGCGTATTCAGCTGCGGAATAGCAGAGCGAAAGGGCAGATGTCCTCACTGTGTCTGGTTGTGCTCCCCAAGATGTTCCAGTTAGCTTCCGCACAATATTGTTTCTAGCAGCCACTTTCTGCTTGATGTTCAAACAATGTTTTCTGTAGGTTAAGGCACGATCCAGAGTGACTCCGAGGTACTTCGGGGTAGGATTGTGTTGTAATGCTTGCCAAGTGACCTTCAGAGTTCGGGAAGCTTCTCTGTTGTTTAGATGGAAAACACAGGTTTGCGTCTTAGTTGGGTTTGGTGTTAGTTGATTCTTCTTGTAATAGCCAGCAAGAGTGTCTAGAGCTGTGGACAATGTTTGTTCAATCGCCTCGAAGTTATCCCCCTGAGAAGTGATGACACAATCATCAGCATAGATGAAACTATTCGTCCCGGCAGGAAGAGGCTGATCATTTGTGTAAATATTGAAAAGCATTGGTGCCAACACGCTTCCCTGAGGTAGTCCGTTCTTCTGTATCCTCCACCTGCTTCTTTTTCCCTGGAACTCAACGAAGAAACTTCGATTTTGAAGTAGGTTTCTAATGGCACAAGTCAGATGGAAGTCATTTGTCATGCTGTATACCTTTCCAAGGAGAATTCGGAGATTAACAGTATCATATGCTGGCGAGAGATCTATAAATGCAGCTCGGTTAGGGGTAATCAGAATGTACTGCACATGTTGTGAAATTATACCACTAATTCCAAAATGGTCAGGGATCAGATGTCATAAGATAGCGGTATGAAAAACCCATGTCCATTTACATCCAAATGAAAGCTTTTTTCATAGTTCAGAAAATCTGGACGGAACAATGTATGGTTAGTTTACCAATTTTTTTTCTGGTGCATTTATATAACGCTAGTTCACAATAAACTGGCACGAAGCTTCATTTCGACGAGTTCTCCTTTTCACCTATCCCGTCTGATATTACTTCGCCAGTTTTTCTATTCGACTACAACGCATACAAAAATCATTATGTAGTTAACATTCAACTCTTCTTTCCTAATGCATTAATTCTTCCAGAGCGTCTGCCTGGCGGAGGCCGTAAACGTGTACTTGGTTCACCCGGAACGACGTGGGTTCGATTCCCCGTCAGGAAGTCGAATGATTTCAGAAACGATATTTCCACTTCCGGAAGTGCACATGGCCCTGAGGTTCACTCAGCCTACACCAAAAATGAGTACCGCGTTAATTCCTGTGGGCAAACGTGGTCGGGCGTAGTGTTACCCATTCTACCCCATCAAGAGCCTAGCCTAGGTTATGGATAGCGGAAATCTTTATCTTCCACCCCTCCAAGGGCCTCCATGGCCTCTCCGGAGATGACTTTGCTCTTCTCGTTGCTTTGCTATTCATTCTTCTAGCATCTGCAGATTTTCCCTTAATGCAGATTATTCTCTTGGATTAGAGACATACAATCTAAAACAACTTCCAATCCATGATTGTAAAAATTATCAAGCATTTTCTAATTCAACAATGTAACTAAACAACGCTACATTATAGAACAACAGGTACTAGAGTGTGCTAAGTAACTTGTACTTAACGATGACAAACGAAGAGATTTTGAAATTCTTCAGTCCTCAGAAAATGTACTTGAAACTTTGAATTAACCCCGAACCAAAAATTCACTTCATCTTAATCCACTGACATACTATTATTTCGCCTGTAAAAGTGCCATTGAATGTGGTTACTCCGTTACATTGTAGGTTATGAATGTTGCAACCAACAACACTGAAAGTGCATTTTAGACAGATTTGAAACTGAAGAGTTAATTTATAATGTATTGATGCTCTTCTTTCTATGGCGATTCTAGGTGAAGAAAATCCGCGTCCCGAGAGCGGCCGCGTCTTTGACCCTCTTCATCCTATCAGTACTATCACAATTTCTCAACGCGTTATCATAAGCCGCTGTCTTCTTTAATTCAAGGAGAAACCGGAAAATTGTTTCTTCTTCCTTGCAGTGAAAAGTCATCTCTATTATTATTATTATTATTATTATTATTATTATTAATCCCAACATCGCGCTCCGACTTCAATAGATTTGACTATACGCCGTAGTGTAACGGAATGGGTTAAAACGGTGGTACTCAAACATGTTAAAGGATGCCCAAAGATTCGTCACTGGTTGTCGGTGGATTCGTAGTTGACAGAACGTTTTTATTGTAATTTCTTAATATAGATTAAGGTCAAATACCAAGTTGTAGGTAGGTAGGTAGGTAGGCAGGTAGGTATGTATGTATGTATGTCTTCCACATCTCCTAAACCACTGGAACAATTTCAACCAAACCTGGTAAACTTACGACCTACTATTTGGATGATGATGATGATGACAGGCTATCACTGGCTGACGAGTATGACTGTCTTCCTCAGATGTTACTGGTAAGTCTGTGAGTTCTTTGGTGACTGTGGGGCCATTCCTCGAGCCACAAATTCTTCCACAGTGGTGGCAAACATTACAAGCGCTGAGATCCAGTTGTTGAGGGTTATTCATCCCGAGGAACGCCCGTTCTTTCCGAACAATTCTTTTCTCAGTTTAAAATTTCCGGCGTTGTTGTTCGAAGTTCTTACAACCTTCGTGGATAAGACGACGCCATACCAGGCGGTTAGCTGCTTTTGTTTTCCAGTTAGTCATTTCTTCATGTCTGTCTTTAATACGTCCCTGATTTTTTTTTCTTTTTGTCCGCCGTGGTGTCGACAGCCTTCCTTCAGTTGAGCGTACATAATTTGCATTGGGAGGAGAAAATCGGGCACGCGAACGACATGATCTGTCCAACGAAGTCGATGTTTCATGATCATAGCCTCTATGCTGACAATGACACCTCACACGATCCTTGACAGACTCACATCCTGACACTGACACCTCACTATCTAGATATAAACAATGTGGTGAGGGACTCCCTAGCACCCCTGCTTGTGGGAGTGGGTGACATGTAAAAGCAATCAACAATAGTGTTGGATCCATAGTTTTCGGGATCGCTGAGATGGACAGTGATACTCCGGATGTCGTTTAAGTCCATGTTCAGCCCCATCGGCATGGGGGTGAGAAGGGACGAAAGAATAAAATGTACAAAATGACCGAAATTATGGATGAATGTGTGTACGTTTCAGCATAGCTCTCAACCAAGCATAGTTACATATGACTTACTATCTGGAAAAATTACTTTGTGATAAGTGGAGCCAGGATTATATGTAATTATATATTCTGTTCCCATATATGTAGCTACAACGAAAGCTAAAATGTCGGCCAATCACACTAAAAGGAGCATTATTCCAGGAGTTTAAAGTTACACATTTTTATGTATTTCGATGCATAATAAATATTTTGAAGGATGTTGCACATTTGAAAGAAAACACAATACTTTTCTCACTAATTTTTACATCGATTAATTTTTTTTTTTCATTAAACACTTGAAAATAGTTTAAGCAACCTGTACGTCTCTAACATTTAAACATAATTTAATAATTTAAAGTGAAGTATTCTTTCAAAGAATCGCGTCCCTTAGCTGTGTTGATGGTTTGTGCATCCCTTAAGAAGGGTGGGTCAATGACATGCCGCTGCTACTATGGAGAAAGGCACAAAGTTATAGTTACCTTGCGGCTGGGATGACCCATGACCACTTGGCAAAAACAATCCGTGAAAGAAAACACTTGTTCGAACCAAATTTGAGTCACAATTAGAACAGCATTTAAGAACTGATCTTCATGTGAGAAAAAAAAAAAACGTGCTCCGTCGAAGAAGCATATTATAATGTTGAACATTTAATGTAAATGAATGTGAGAGAAGGAAACGACATTGGCTCTTCTGATGAACCTTCTTCGTCTTCTGCCAGTGAATTTAATAAAGATTTGTGCATGGCAATGGTCGCTGCAAACATATCATGGTATAAACTTGGAATGCCGAAGTTTCAAGGATTCCTCCGCTAATATTGCAACTTCAATATTCCGGATGAATCAACACTCCGGAAAAACTAATTAAACTCCCGCTACATTGAAAATGAAATGGCGTATGGCTTTTAGTGCTGGGAGATCCTAGGACGGGTTCGGCTCGCCAGGTTCAGGTCTTTTGATTTGACTCCCGTAGGCGACCTGCACGTCGTGATGAGACCACACATACACCCAACCCCCTTGCCAGGGAATTTAACCAATGATGGTTAAAATTCCCGACCCTGTCGGGAATCGAACCCGGGACCCCTGTGACAAAAGGCCAGCACGCTAACCATTTAGCCATGGAGCCGGACCCCGTCACGTTGATACGATGGAAACGACTAGAGCTGAACTTGGCGATGGATTCATACATTGGATTGCCGTTGACGAGTCGACCGATGCCTTGGTCGTTTCATTGCAAATCTCCTAGCAAGTAAATTGGATGCAAAGGCTCCGTGTAAGTCTTATTTAGTTTAATGCAAACCACTGAAACCGACAGTTTCGCGATTCATCAACAACAAACTTAAAGAGCTAGGGATTAACGAAGAGAAAGTTCTGGTGCTCTACTCAGATGCTGCATCCTATATGCAGCTGCGGTTAAGTTGTCTGTGTTTTATCCCAAAATGGTCCACTTCACATGTTAGGCACACGCATTATATGGTGTAACTGAGACCATATGAGGGAAATTTGCTGAAGTGAATGGTTTAGTATCAGCAACAACAAACGGTTTCCGCAAATCTCCCTATCGCGTGCAGTGCTACAAGAAATTGTTGCGCGGCTGTGAGGTTACATCCGGGAGATAGTGGGTTCGAATCCCACTGTCGGTAGCCCTGAAGATGGTTTTCCGTGGTTTCCCATTTTCACCCCAGGCAAATGCTGAGGCTGTACCTTAATTAAGGCCACGGCCGCTTCCTTCCAATTCCTAGGCCTTTCCTATCCCATCGTCACCATAAGACCTATCTGTGTCGGTGCAACGTAAAGCCCCTAGCAAAAAAAAAAAAAAAGAAAGAAAGAAAGAAAGAAAGAAATTGTTACCAGGTGTGCCTTTACCTCCACAGCCTGTGATCACCAGGTGGAGAATGTGGATAGAAGCTGTGGACTTCTTTAATGAACATTTTGAAGCAGTGAAGTCAGTGGTGGAAACATTTCCTCCTGAAAGTGCAGCGTCTGTGCGTGACTGTATGAGTGTCTTTCAAGATTCGAAGGTGGCTTCATTGATTGCATGCATCACAAGGTATTTTACATGGATTCCGAGCAGCATTACACAGCTGGAAACTTCTGGACTGCCACTCCATTAATCTATGTTTATAGCAGAAGATGCAATCAGTAAATTGAGTGTTGTGCCGGAAGCAATCGGAGAGTGTGATTCAGTAAAATTCAATGATGTATTGAAAAGGAACCTAGGATACAATTCTTTATATGTATGCCAAATACTGTACTTAACGGTGAGTCTGTGCAGCTCCCTGAGAATAAGAACGTATCTTCCAGTATCATTCCTCATTTGAACTAAGCGCCAGTGACTTCATGTGGAGTTGAAAGGTCTTTTTCTATACAGTATATAAGAACATCGTAACAGACAGAAGGCATTCGATGACTGCAGAAAATTTGGAAAAATACTTAGATATTAACTGCGCCACCAAATGAAAATTAGAGATTGAATAACATCTGCACATTTAACTTTTTTCGGTTTTGTTTTCTTTTCTGTGTATAAGAATACGTCAGATAAACGTAGATATTACGTTACATAATTTTTATTTATTGCATATTTAACCACATATATTTGTAATTTTAGCTACATATTTATGTACATAATTCTCATTTTTATATTAGGGAGGGGGTGAAATGGAAAAATTCGAATACGACCGATATTAGTGTCGAATCCCTAGCCTAGTTTTCGGAGATCGTTGAAATGAACTGTGAAATTCCGGACACCGTTTAAATCATAGTTCAGCCCCAGTCGGAATGGAGGTTGAGAAGGGGTGAGAAAAAAAGAATGTCCAAAGTGACCAAGATTATGTATGTATATACGTATATTCCAGTATCTCTCTTAACGAAACTTGGTACACACATGACTTACTGTCTGGAAAAAAAAATGATGTGAGGATAAGGTAGACCATATCCCTAGCACCCCTTGGAACGAGAGTGAGGAGAGGGTGATATATAGAAATAATAAAAAAACCGACCAGTCTTAGCGTCTTATCCATAGTTTTCTGCGTTGCTGAGATGAATAGTGACACTTCGGATGCCGTTTAAGACCAATACACATCGGCATGGGGATTGAGAAGACATGAAAATGTCCAAAATGGCCGAGATTATGAATCTATATGTTCCAGCATAGCTCTCAAATAATCTTTGTACACATATGACATACTATCTGGAACAAAAAAATATGTTGGGGGGTAAGACACCCTTAGCACCCCTAAGAGTGGGGTGACATGTAAAAATTATTGAAAATGGCCGATATTATTGTCGAATCCATAGTTTTCGAAATCGCTGAGATGAATTGTGACACTCTGGATGCCGTTTAAGTCCACGTTCAGTTTCCATCGACATAGGGGCTAACAAGGGGTGGAAAAGGAAATGTGCAAAATAATCTAAATTAATGCTGAATGCACAGCTTCTGGGGTCGCTAGGCTGACTGACGATAGTCCCAGCGACAGTTGGAATCGTGAACATCATATCTATAGCGCGACGTGTAAATACGTACAGTTATAAGTTACTTTTATTATTATTATTTGAAAGCTTCAACTACTTCCCAGACTATTTGGGTTGCCACAAGGACAAAGTCCAACACGAAACTAAATAATCTCAAACTAAAATTTAAACATGCAACAATAACTCTAAATCTACAAAAACCGAGCGAGGGGCCGCGTGGTTTGGGGCACGTAGCTGTGAGCTTGCATTCGGAAGATAGTGGGTTCGAATCCCACTGTAGGCAGGCCTGAAGATGGTTTTCCGTGATTTCCCACTTTCACACCAGGCAAATACTGGGGCTGTACCTTAATTAAGGCCACGGCCGCTTCATTCCCCTGCTCCTAGCCCTTTCCTCTTCCATCGTCGCCATAAGACTAACTGTGTCGGTGCGACGTAAAGCAAATTCTTTTTAAAAATCTACAAAAAGAGTTCGCAAAACATCAATCAACGTCACAATAAAGAAATCAACAAAAAATCACTCCAGACAGGCAATACAAATCCTAAAATTAAACATCCAAAGAAGTACCGATACAGAACCGGCTACTACAGCTAGTATACCATAAATTTAAGAAAATAATTGTGCTATTATGCTGGTATAATAATAATAATAATAATAATAATAATAATAATAATTTTTAATTTCGTGTGGCTATTTCTAGCCGAGTGCAGCCCTTGTAAGGCAGACCCTCCGATGAGGGTGGGCGGCATCTGCCATGTGTAGGTAACTGCGTGTTATTGTGGTGGAGGATAGTGTTATGTGTGGTGTGTGAGTTGCAGGGATGTTGGGGACAGTACAAACACCCAGCCCCCGGGCCATTGGAATTAACCAATGAAGGTTAAAATCCCCGACCCGGCCGGGAATCGAACCCGGGACCCTCTGAACCGAAGGCCAGTACGCTGACCGTTCAGCCAACGAGTCGGACAATAATAATAATAATAATAATAATAATAATCATAAATATACGAACAATATTACTACTTTATTTAGCGACTTCACCTAAAAGAAGTCCGACTCGTTGGCTGGATGGTCAGCGTACTGGCCTTCGGTTCAGAGGGTTCCGGGTTAGATTCCCGGCAGGGTCGGGGATTTTAACCTCAATTGGTTAATTTCAATGGCTCGGGGGCTGGGTGTGTGTGGCGTATTCAACATTATTAATCATCCTAGGTAGGGCTCTCATCTTCACAGACATGCAGGTCGCCTAATAGGCCGTCTACTATAAAAAGACCTGCACCAGGCCTCTCCGGAGGCCATACGCCATTATTATTATTATTACCTAAAAGTACTTAGTGCACTCTTTGGCCTTTCGGACATCTGGTCACCTTCGATTAGTACCTAGTGCAGTTTACCAGTTTTGACTGTAACATTCTTATACTACTCTAAGACTCAGTCCACTTATCTACTTCTTTAAGAAGATTATAAAACTCATCACGGTAGATGTTTCATTGAGACTATCGATGTGATATGAGGGAGGACAAAGAACTAGAGTAGTTGAGCATTTGGGTGATTGAGCGGGAGATGCAGCAGGCAGGCTGGCAGGCAGCACTCCACTCGTTAGGTTGCCATGACGACGGCGAAGCGGGCAGAGCGGGGCCCATAGTCGACACCCGAGCTGCGCGCCCGCCGACAAAGACAGCAGACCAGCACGAGACGACGAGCACGAATTAAAGAGAATACACACAAGAGAGAATGGAAAAGAGATTAAAGAGAAAATATAGTAGAGACCGTCCCCCATCTCCATCCACACAACTTCTTTCCGTGAAGTGAGAATAAAACTGGTGCAAATTAGCAGACGGCATCAACAAGGAAGTTAAAGTCGTTCCGATGGATTTGCCGTCTGTTAGTCTTGCATGTTTCCCTCATACGGAAGTGAGTTCTGGTGTACGATATTCACCTAGGAAGAAATTAACGTACACATTTTATATATTTGAGGAAATATACTCTGCTTCAGATGCATTTAATTCAATTTTCTAATTATTGTGTGAGAGTTGTTTTTAAGGGGAAGAAAACGGGATTATCAGCTCCTCAAATTCGTATAGCAACTCAGCAATAATTAAACCATTCACGAACATTTAAAATTTAAAATGAAATTGATAAGACTAGTAACTACTTACGTTGGAAAGTAGCACGTAGAAAATGCACGAGTATCAACTGTATATGTATTTATTTATTTTTTTGCTATTTTGTTTTACGTCGCACCGACACAGATATGTCTTGTGGCGACGATGGAAGAGGAAAGGCCTAGGAAGTGGAAGGAAGCGGCCGTGGCCTTAATTAAGGTACAGCCCCGGCATTTGCCTGGTGTGAAAATGGGAAACCATGGAAAACTATCTTCAGGACTGCCGACAGTGGGGCTCGAACCCACTATCTCCCGATTACCGGATACTGCCCGCACTTAAGCGACTGCAGCTATCGGGCTCGGTAAACTGTATAATTGAAGAGTGTAACGTCTTCATATTTCACTTCTTAATGTAGCATAGCACGTCTACATTTTCATATTTTAAATACATAATGCATACATTACATACATACATACATACATACATACATACATACATACATACATACATACATACATACATACATACAGTACACACATACACGGATCTCTATTATAAACTGTTATGCCTTTCAACGTTCAGTCTGTAAGCGGCTGTGAATTTCCAACGAGTTCTTGGCCTGTCAAACAGAAGTGGGACTAGATCCGAGGCCTGTTTAAAACGTTCTGAGCGGGCTCGGTAAAAATTACGTGCAGTAGGATGCTATCAGGCTCAGTGAGAACCTCTCTTCTAAAGCCTTAGAGACCACCGGTGAATTGTATGGTCCTAGCATCTGAGCACAAGGATGGCCACGACTCACAATATGTCCGAGATGCCCGCTCCTAATCCATACCAAGTGATACCCAGACTCTAACGACCACTTACTAGGCCACTCAGCCGGTGCCTCTGGTTCACGAACTAGGACATGACTACAGTAATCCAGACCAAGCACCACCATATTTTAAAAACCAGCAAGACAACCGGTTTTAAACTGAAAGTTATTATTCAAAGTTTTACATTTTGGAGAGTCCACTGTCAGGTGAGCATGTAAAATACGCCCTTAGTTCGTACGTCAACCAGTTTCGGGGGAATGATAAATTAGTATCTGATCTAACACTAATTTTAATCCCATACGGAAGAATTTGAATGTTTTAAACACTATCTTATTTAACATCTAGGATGTAAAAGCGACCAACCTGTGAAATTTTGATTTTGTATGTCGAACAGTAATGGAGGAATGAATGCTTTTTAAGGGGTGATGTCTTAAAATATTTAACTCCTAGGATATAGAAGACAGCCTTCATAAAAGAAATTAAGTTCGTGCCTGAAACGGTTTCGGAAGAATGGATATTGTGCATTTGAGAGTCAACCACAATCTAAACCCCTTAGGGGAGAAATATTTTGAAGTAAACGATGTTACACCTAGGATATAAAAGAAGACCCTTCTCATAAAATTATAACTTTGTACGTCAAACGGTTTTGGAGCGATGAGCAATCTCGTTTACAGAACTAACCTCATTTATGACGTTAGGGGTGAAACGTTAAAAAATATTTCCTATTTCACACCTACAATTTAAAACATAGGCCTATAGCACTATTTGAAATTTTGCCTTCGTACGTTAAATCGTTTCGGAGGAAGAAATGAATATATTTGTTTTCGGATCTTAATCCCCATTTAACTTTCGGAGCGGTTAAATTTGTTTCAAACCTCCTTTTACTTAACGACTAGGATATCAGGTGAAATTTAAACTTAATAATTCAAACGGTTTCACATAAATGCATATTTTTGTCAACATTCCTCCCCACCCAATCAAAACCTCCTTAAGCGGTGTATTGTTTTAAGTCCACTTCTTTTTTGTATCGTCATAAGAACAATTCAACTTCTTTTACACCCCCTTAAGTTGATTCCGCCACCCCCTCCCCCGCCACAAAACATGCGTGTCGTTACTTTTAAAGGACATTCCAAATACAAATTTTCTCGTCCGTAACATCCTTCGTTTTCGAGATATAAGTATCATCAAATAAAGAAGTACACTCATTTTCAATTCATTTATCCCTCCCCTTAATTGGATTTTCCGAAAACAAAAGAATACATGATTCTTTACTTTTAAAGGAGATTCCAAATACTAATTTTCATGTCTGTAACATCTTCATTATTTGATATATAAGTATCCTCATAAAAATAACTCAACACTTTCTTCACTTATTTTCACCCACCCCACCCCCTTAAGTGGATTTTCCAAAAAAAGTACGTGTTTCTTTATTTTTAAAGAAGATTCCAAATACAAGTTTTCATGTCTGTAAAATCTTCAGTTTTGAGATATGTCTCCTCATAAAAAAAATTCAACCCGTTTTTCACTTAAGTTAATTTTCTGAAAACAAAAAAAGGCTTTCTTTGTTTTCAAAGGAGATTCCAAATACCAATTTTCACGTCTGTAACATGTTATGTTTTTGAGATATATTATAGATTTTAAAATCCTCTTAAGGGGGGGGGGGTAAAAATTCACCCCATTTATCACTTCTGTTTACCACCTCTTGAAGTATTTTTTCAAAAACAAAACAATACATGTTTCTTTATTTTTAAAGGAGATTCCAAAACCAATTTTCATGACTGTATCATCTTCAGTTTTTGAGATATAACTATCCTCATAAAGGGTATTCTACCCCTTTTTCACCTGTTATCACCCCCCCCCCCCTTAAGAGGATTTCCCGAAAACAAAAAATTAGTGTTTCCTTATTTTTAAAGGAGATTCGAAATAACAATTTTCACATCTTTAAATTATTAAGTTTTTGAGATATACATACACTCATTTTAAAACTTCACCCCCTTTTCACCCCTCACCAAAGGAATATCAAAAAATCTTCCCTTAGTGAAAACCTAGATTGTAAAATAAATGTATCGTCAAAATGTAATTTCCTTATGACCAGTAGTTTTGGCTCGGCAATGATGAATCACTCAATCAGGACATGTTATTTTATATATACAAGATGAAAAACGTCACTGCAGAAACTGTTTTTCATCAGCAGGATTCTTATAATTCTTTTAAATTTTTAGCTGATTCTTACAAAATTTTATCAACGGAATACGCTTCCTAGAGGTACTTAAGATGGTGGTAAGTGAACATTTTACCTTCTGTTTCATTACCTTCTTAGAGTTACATAAGAAAATACACGCCCAGCTCCTTGGCTGATTTGTAGGTTCAGAAAGTCCGGGGTTCAATTCGCCACCGGGCAGGGTATTTTAACCAAGTTTGGTTAATTCCTCTATCTCGGATCTGTGCGTTAGTGATCATCTTGATACATATCTTTATTAACACACAACATATCACACTACTAATCACACCGAGCTCGATAGCTGTAGTCGCTTAAGTGCGGCCAGTATCCAGTAATCGGGAGATCGTGGGTTCGAGCCCCACTGTCGGCAGCCCTGAAGATGGTTTTCCGTGGTTTCGCATTTTCACACCAGGCAAATACTGGGCTGTACCTTAATTAAGGCCACGGCCGCTTCCTTCCACTTCCTAGGCCTTTCCTCTTCCATCGTCGCCACAAGACATATCTGTGTCGGTGCAGCATGACGAAATGATCTAACTGGTCAGCAGTCATCTTTTTAGTGTCAACTTCTTAAGAATAAGAATGTGAAAAGTTTTCAGTGTGGCGAACACTGTCTATCTATCTATCTATCTATCTATCTATCTATCTATCTATCTATCTATCTATCTATCTATCATGAGCTACGAAAGCAGAATGTCCGTCCGTCCGTCTGTTCCTTATACAAATCCATGCCGTTCCACCAATCTGAACTAAATTTTGTTTACTTACCTATTTAGGAGCCTGCGGGTACTCCATCTGTAAGAAATGTTAAGAGCCCTCTTCACTCCCTATATTTAGGCCCTTTGGCACATTAACATAGGCTAATACAGGCGAAATATCGAATTTGTCGTACAAGGATGAGACAAAACACGTGTTAAGCCATACGATGGTAAGAACAAAACTCGGTAAAACTTTGCGAGTCCCTAAAACCATGTTTTAAGGGCCTAAAACCAATCGTTATGGAGATATTGGCATCACACTACCCCACTATAGGAGTCGGATGAAAAAATGACGTGCCATAACCATGGCAATGTCAACTCAAGAATTCGACAGTAGAATACAGGCTTGGTGTTCGAAGTAGGCACGTACGTAAATGTAGGAGAGCTTCCTCTTGTCATCTGCCCTGTCTTCTCTCGTACAGTAAAAACAACGAGAAAGACCTTCTTCCTCTATCATCATGGCCATCAGACGCTAAGATGTTAAGACCTCAAATGTTAAGATATTAAGATAAGATAAGATATTAAGATGTTAAGACCTTCAGACGCTAAGATGTTAAGACCTTCAAGTGCTCTTGTCGTTGAAGTATATAGGCTCTCAAATCTCCCTCCATCTCCCATATCACATGGTCCAGTCAGATCTGATGTTCTATCCCTTCTTCTTTCCATCGCAGTATATTCATCATCTTGTTTCGTTACGTACATTCATATAGGTTGAAAGTTCGCGGCCTTCGTAAGCGTCAGGTAACCAGCTTCAAAAAGTGGGAACTGACAATTTCCAACTGCCTGCTCGAAACTGGTGGGGCAGGGTAAATCTATAATCTCGATGAAGTCCTTGTCGTGGTAAAGGGCTAAAATTAGCATGCGTATCTGGTCGACTGAGCTCGGGTTACTGGAAATTACTGCAAGCTATTAATACGGGTGATGTTGTAATACCTTACTCAAGACTTAATTCGTTCAGATTTCTTTAGTGGCTTAATACAAAGAAATGAGATGAAAATGTTAAATAGATTACTAAAAACCCTATATATACGGATAACAATCTAGAATGACTTACCATAAATTAAATATATACATCTTTCTAATTAATTACACAGTTTAATAATTTTATGTACACGCTGTGATGTTCATTTTTTTAATTATTTGTTTGAAAGGATCAGCTACTTCCCAGACAATCTGGGCTGTCACAATGCGAAACTAAATAATCTCAAACTAAAAAGTGCAATTATACACATAACAATATTTCTAAATCTACAAAAGAGTTCATAAACTATCACTCAACGTCACATTTAAGACAAAAATCACTTCAAACAGGTAATACAAATCCTATAAGTAAAACGCGTGAAAAATAAAATGACCAAAATGACCGAGATTGCAGATACTGAGGGGGTAAGACACCCCTAGCGATCGTAGGGGAGAGAATGACATAATAATCGAAAACGACCAATATTAGCGTCGAATCCATTGTTTCCGCCGTCGCTGAGATGTGCAGTGGCACTCTGGATGCCGATTAAGTACTAGTTCAGCTAAGTAAGCATGGTAAGAAGTGGTCATGAAAAAAATGTCCAAACTGACCGAGATTAGCTTAATTAAGGAAAAACAAAGTAATCTATAACTAAAACTTGAAATTAAACACATAACAATAACTCTTAAACTACAAAGTAGTTCTTAAAATATCAGTCAACGTCACAATAATGAAATCTACAAAAATTCGATTCACACATAATTAACAGGCAATAACATACCTAAAAGTAAATCAATAAAGGCCGGGCAGCACCGGGTAATATAGCTAATTTATAATGTAAAGGAAAAGTTCAAATAGGAAAAGTCCTCTCAGTTTTAGTTACTGCGTCGATGGGGTGAAAATTCCTTATGCGGATCACTGTAGGTATCTATGTGTCAATATAAGGAAAGATCTTCATTGGGGGAATCACATAAAGAGGATGATTGTATATAAAGGGTACAGATCTCTGCACATGGTTATGAGTTATGAGGGTGTTTATGGACTGTAGTAAGAATGTAAAAGAGAGGGCATACAAGTCTCTGGTAAGACCCCAAATAAAGTATGGTTCCAGTGTATGGGACCCTCGCCAGGACTACTTGATTCAAGAACTGGATAAAATCCAAAGAAAAGCAGCTCGATTTGTTCGAGTGATTTCCGACAAAAGAGTAGCGTTACAAAATTGTTGCAAAGTTTGGGCTGGAAAGAATGGGAAAAAGAAGATGAGCTGCTCGACTCAGTGGTATGTTCCGAGCTGTCAGTGGAGAGATGGTGTGGAATGACATTAGTAGACGAATAAGTCTGAGTGGTGTCTTTAAAAGTATGAAAGATCACAATAATGAAGATAAAGTTGGAATTCAACAGGATAAATTGGGGCAAATATTCGTTTATAGGAAGGGGAGTTAGGGATTGGAATAACTTACCAAGGGAGACGTTCAATAAATTTCCAAATTCTTTGAAATCATTCAAGAAAAGGATAGGAACACATCAGACAGGAAATCCTCCACCTGGGCGACTGCCGTAAATGCAGATCAGTAGTGACTGAGACAATAATGTTAATGATCGCAGAATGATATGTTTAATCTAAAAGTGGGTATTTTCAGAATTACAACAAAAATATTTTTCGATTACAAAACACTCAAAGGTTGATGAACATTACTGTTGTTTAAGTGGTCCCAACCTCAAGGTTATCAGTCTCAACTCACGGAGGCGACTTATTCCGAAATCACATCAGGTTGACATCAGAAATTCCTTCCACCAATTATGAATATATGTCCCAAATTTCTCAATATTATGCCTATGTACAGAGAATAATGAACGCAGTTCAGAGACTAGCAACTTAACAAACATGATACAAAATATAATAGGAGAGAAAACAAAGTGTGACGAGAAAATCGTTAAACTGAAAAGTTTGTATTGACAGAAAGTTTTCAGTGCCCTAACAGACTGAGAATATTTTGTCTCCCAAGAATCTAAGTAAAAATAAATATCCTTCAAAGATAGAAGTACCATGAGATATTGATAACATTTCATACTTGATTCCCATATAGCATTAAGGTTGATAGAAAATTCAGGCCACTCATCACTAAGCCATATTGTAACTGGAATGCTTGTTGTTCTTCAACAACAATGCAACTTCGACAAATAAAGATATCAAAATCCATTATGATCCATCTCAAAACATACACTAGCATTCTTGAAAGGAAACTACTGGAGTGCAAAGCATAGTTAGCACCGTTCGAAAGCGTCAGTACCAACAATGGCGACAGCAAAATATTACATGTTAACAACTCACCATGTCCATAGGGGAACGACAGGAAATGAATGTGCGGGAGGTGCAGAGAGCAAACGTCTTTGAAATACTTTAATTGGCATACTTTCCAAACGGACATCATAGACGTTCGCAAAATGTTCACAACAAGCCTTCGAATGAAACAAAGACGCAAGCGCCACAATGATCACTAAAGTTCGCGCCAGCAAGATCAAAGGCAGATTTCTTAGAAGTTATAAAATACTCAGGATGATCAGCTAGGTTTCCAGTCTTAATAGAATGCATAGATAATTGTATTGGTATAATGCGGTGAAGAGAACTGATGGGCAATAATGGCATCCCCCCGAACGTAACCAGATTGTCATGCAAATAATCGTGAAAGTGGTTATGCTTTATGACATACCTACAGATGGTGCGATAATACACTGACTGACAGAGCAAATGCAACACCAAGGAGGAGTGGTTCGAAAGGGATGAAAGTTGGGGAAAAAACAGAGACGGCACGGACAAATAATTGATGTTTATTTCAAACCGATATGCAGGTTACACAATGCGCACTGCATCGACTCAGTAGGACGTAGGGCCACCGCGAGCGGCGATGCACGCAGAAACACGTCGAGGTACAGAGTCAATAAGAGTGCGGATGGTGTCCTGAGGGATGGTTCTCCATTTTCTGTCAACCATTTGCCACAGTTGGTCGTCCGTGAGAGGCTGGGGCAGAGTTTGCAAACGGCGTCCAATGAGATCCCACACGTGTTCGATTGGTGAGAGATCCGGAGAGTACGCTGGCCACGGAAGCATCTGTACACCTCGTAGAGCCTGTTGGGAGATGCGAGCAGAGTGTGGGCGGGCATTATCCTGCTGAAACAGAGCATTGGGCAGCCCCTGAAGGTACGGGAGTGCCACTGGCCGCAGCACATGCTGCACGTAGCGGTGGGCATTTAACGTACCTTGAATACGCACTAGAGGTGACGTGGAATCATACGCAATAGCGCCCCAAACCATGATGCCGCGTTGTCTAGCGGTAGGGCGCTCCACAGTTACTTCCGGGTTTGACCTTTCTCCACGCCGACGCCACACTCGTGTGCGGTGACTATCACTGACAGAACAGAAGCGTGACTCATCGGAGAACACGACGTTCCGCCATTCCCTCATCCAAGTCGCTCTAGCCCGGCACCATGCCAGGCGTGCACGTCTATGCTGTGGAGTCAATGGTAGTCTTCTGAGCGGACGCCGGGAGTGCAGGCCTCCTTCAACCAATCGACGGGAAATTGTTCTGGTCGATATTGGAACAGCCAGGGTGCCTTGCACATGCTGAAGAATGGCGGTTGACGTGGCGTGCGGGGCTGCCACCGCTTGGCGGCGGATGCGCCGATCCTCGCGTGCTGACGTCACTCGGGCTGTGCCTGGACCCCTCGCACGTGCCACATGTCCCTGCGCCAACCATCTTCGCCACAGGCGCTGCACCGTGAACACATCCCTATGGGTATCGGCTGCGATTTGACGAAGCGACCAACCTGCCCTTCTCAGCCCGATCACCATACCCCTCGTAAAGTCGTCTGTCTGCTGGAAATGCCTCCGTTGACGGCGGCCTGGCATTCTTAATTATACACGTGTCCTGTGGCACACGACAACACGTTCTACAATGACTGTCGGCTGAGAAATCACGGTACGAAGTAGGCCATTCGCCAACGCCGTGTCCCATTTATCGTTCGCTACGTGCGCAGCACAGCGGCGCATTTCACATCATGAGCATACCTCAGTGACGTCAGTCTACCCTGCAATTGGCATAAAGTTCTGACCACTCCTTCTTGGTGTTGCATTTGCTCTGTCAGTCAGTGTATATTTTCAGGTACTAAAAAAGCAGACATCCAGAGGCTGGACTTATCTGTAAGAATGAATACCTAGCCGATCATCCTCAGTTCTTTGCAACCCCCGAGTAGTGTTCGGACTATTCGTATTTTTGTGTTTTCGAACAGTTCGTAACGACGAATAAAATAAGAATAACCGATTATTTATTCGAATACGCTGATATGTATATTCCAATATCCTATGTTAGGTATACTGTAAATGACACACGTATTAGGTGCGAGATAGACAAATGAGCTATAAATGAATCAGTATTCTATTGTCAATCAGATAGTTTAATTTGTAAATCATGGCATGCGTAAGTCTATGCTAACCACATTATACAAACTGAGGTACAGTACATTTACCGCATTAGTTAAATCTCATAAAATATCCAATATAAAGAATGTATTCGAATTATAAACAGCCTACAAAAATAACAAATGAAGTAGGTACATAATTAGTAAACTAAATAAAGGATCAAATAAAAATTAATTAATTATTTAGTTCTTTTTCAGGTTGAACCGTGTTGTTGTTTTCTGTACAATACGTACAATTTGCCTACGTTTCGAATATACTGCAGTATTCTTTGTCAAGGCGACTGAAATACCCCTACTCGATCCGAGGTAATCAGTCTCCCAGGCAACAACCAACTACGAGAGTGGTTCCTGACCTTATATATCCTACCCTTTCTGGCTGACGTAAGCCCCATGGCTGTCTCGTGAGAATTCTGGAAAAGTATGTGTCACAGCCAGGTAGAGGAACTTGCCCACGCTGTCAGGTTACTAGACACACTACAACTACAGGCACCTATCACTAGACAAACTAGAACTAAATGTACCTGGAGTATACCACATTGAATGTAGCTGCGGAACGTGCTATGTCGGTGAAACAAAACGTCTGATCTCTACCCGCCAAAAAGAACACATCCATCACACCAAGAGCCAAAATACAGATATTTCAGCTGTAGCCAAGCATTCGTACGAAACAAGATATGGAATATCATTTGACAAGACCCAGATCCTAGCAGCTATCCCTTCGAAGCTGGAAAGGAAAATCCGCGAGGCTATCGAACAATATGAATTTAGAAGAAGGTTATAAAATCAGCAATTCTTGGATGCCTATCATACATAGATTAAGACATACAGACCACAACATAAACATGCAGGACGAATCTCTAATTACATAACATACTGTATATATATAAAACTAGCAAGATACCCGTGCTTCGCTACGGTATTATACTGAGATTTATAATTGAATTCTTATTGTTTTAGATATATAATCCGCCGAAATTCGCGATCTGACTCTTTTTCTGCGAGAATCCACCAAAATTCCCGATCTGACTGGTTTTCTATTATTTTACGGCACGTTTCCTCACATTTTTCAATCTTCCTTTCCAGCAGTCGATTTCGTACTTCCCGGGCTAGGCTCAGGTATTCCTCCCTGTCAGTTGGGTCCGTAAATCTTTGCCATATTTTCCTATAATCATTTTTAATATGGATAAAATCCTTCAGGAGATCCGGCGTGGTGTCATATTGGGTGCCTTGGCGGCACTGAACCCACGGCCGGACTGCATTCTTAGTGATTAACCGTCCAGGAGCCGTTTCCAGCGCGGTCCGCACATTTGACGACGGTCCGGAATATTATTATTATTATTATTATTATTATTATTATTATTATTATTATTATTATTATTATTATTATTATTATGTCTTGCTGGAATGGCTGATGACAGGGAAAACCGGAGTATCCGGAGAAAAACCTGTCCCGCCTCCGTTTTGTCCATCACGAATGTCACATGGAGTGACCGGGATTTCATCCACTGAACCCAGCTGTGAGAGGCCGGTACGCTGACGCCTGAGCAACGGAGGATCCTTATAAGTACATTAATAACAGTAAAATCAATTGGTCTCACCTCCTGCTACACCCCACCGCCGTTAAGTTTATTTACCGCCACCCCCACCCCCCAAAAAAGAAATTAAAAGAATGCTTGTTTCTTTATGTTTAAGGGAGATTCCAAACACCAATGTTCACGTCTATTACCTTCAGTTTTGAGATATAAGTATCCCCATAAAAATAATTTACTTTTTTCACTTCATTTCACAATACTGCCCCCACGCCCTAAGTGAATTTTCCCTGAAAAAGTACTTGTTTCTTTAATAGTAAAGGATCTTCTAAATACCAATTATCTCGACTCTAACTTCTTCAGTTTTTGATTTATGTGTCCTCATGAAAGGAATTCAACTCCTTTACACTACCGCCCTCCAAGATGGTTTCCCCACCAAAACGCGTTTTTCTTTTTTTTAAAGGAGATCCAAATACGAATTTTCACGTCTGTAACAACTTTAGTTTTTATTAGATGTATGTATTCTCATACAATTAAGTCAATTAATTTTTCAATTCTTTCACCCCCCCCCCCCCCCCTTTCATTGGATTTTCCGAGAATACGTGTTTCTTTACTTTTAAAGCAGATTGCAAATATCAAATTTCACGTCTGTAACATCTTCATTTTTGTGATATCAGTAGCCTAATTAAAAAATTCAACACCATTTTCAGTCACTTTTACCCCCCCTCCCAACCACCCAAGTGGTATTTGCGAAAACTAAAAATACACGTTTCTTTATGTTTAATAGAGATAAAAAATACCATTTTTCACTTCTGTAACATGTTAAGTTTTTTAGATACACTGTAAAAATTCTCATTTTAAAATTTCACCCCTTTTGAGTTCCCCATAATGGGAGTTTCCAGAAACAAATCACCTATGTTTCTTTACATTTACAGGAGATTCCAAAGACCCACTTTTTACGTCTGCAACATTTTACGTTTCTAAGATATTCTGTAGATATAGTCTTTCAAAAAATTCACCCCAATTTGTCACTCCTGTTTAACCGCCATTAATTGGATTTTCCAAAAACTAAAAAATACGTGTTTCTTTATTTTTAAAGGAGATCCCATATACAAATTTTCAGTTCTGTAATATCATTCGTTTCTGAGATATGTGTATCCTCATTAAAGGCATTCAACCCATTTTTCACCCTTTTACACCCTTCCTATTAGGATTTACAGGAAACAAAATAATACGTGTTCCTTTATTTTTAGAGGAGATTCTAACTACCAATTTTTACATCAGTAAATTTTAAAGTTTTAAGATGTAGACACACTCATTTTAAAAATTTAACCCCCCCCCTTTTCACCTCCCAATATTTGGATTTTCCAAAAAAGGTAAAAATACGTGTTTCTTCCCTTTTGAAGTAGATCCAAAATACCAATTTTCAGGTCTGTAATATTTTCAGGTTCTGAAATCTAAGTAGCCTCATTAAAGGCATTCAACCCATTTTTCACCCTTTTACACCCTTCCTATTGGGACTTTCCGAAAACAAAAGAATAGATGTTTATTTTTAAAGGAGATTCTAAATACCAATTTTTACAACTATAAACTTTAAAAATTTTGAGATATAGATACACTCATTTTAAAAAATCACCCCATTTCCACCCCCCCCCCCATTAATTGGATTTTCCACAAACAAAAAAATACGTGTGTTTCTTTATTTTTAAAGGAGATCCCAAACACCAATTTTCAGGTCTGTAATATCTTCAGGTTCTGAAATATAAGTAGCCTCATTAAATGCATTCAACCCATTTTTCACCCCTTTTCACTCCTCCTATTGCGATTTTCCGAAAACAAAAAATACGTGTTTCTTTATTCTTAAAGGAGATTCTAAATACCAATTTTTAGATCTATAACCTTTAAAAGTTTTGAGATATAGATACACTCATTTTAAAATATTACCCCCCTTTTCACCCCCCTTAATTGGGTTTTCCAGAAACAAAAAAATAAGTGCTTCTTTATTTTTAAAGGAGATCCCAAACACCAATTTTCAGGTCTGTAATATCTTCAGTTTCTGAGATATAAGTAGCCTCATTAAAAGCATTCAACCTATTTTCACCCCTTTTCACTCCTCCTATTGCGATTTTCCGAAAACAAAAAATACGTGTTTCTTTATTTTTAATGAAGATTCTAAATACCAATTTTTACATCAGCAAACTTTAAAAGTTTCGAGATATAGATTAACTCATTTTAAAAATTCACCCCCTTTTCACCCTCCCATTAATTGGATTTTCCAAAAACAAAAAATACGTGTTTCTTTATTTTTAAAAGAGATCAAAAGTACCAATTTTGAGGTCTGTAATATCTTCAGTTTCTGATATATAAGTACCGGTATCCTGATTAAAGGCATTCAACCCATTTTCCCCCATTTTCACCCTTTTCACCCCTCCTGTTGGGATTTTATGAAAACAAAAAATACGTGTTTCCTTATTTTTAAAGAAGATTCTAAATACCAATTTTCACATCTATAAACGTTTACAGTTTTGAGATATAGATACACTCATTTTAAAATTTCACCCCCCTTTTCACCCCGTTACCGAAGGAATATCCAAAAATCCTCTCTTAGCGAGCACCTACATCATAATATGAATATATCCCCAAAATTTCATTTCTTTATGTCCAGTAGTTTTGGCTCGGCGATGATGAATCAGTCAGTCAGTCAGTCAGGACAAGTTACTATATATATATATTGTGCCATTTCACTGTTCTATAGTTGCTGTATTTGGAACAAAAATGGCGCTCCGGCTATTAACGGATCAGAATAAAAGCAATTAACAGCGGTACGACCTAAAGAGACAATAAATTCAACCGGCAATCACGGAGAGAACCACTTTTAGAAGGCGGTGCGAAAGAATGACGAGAGCGGATTATTTAAATTGATTATTGAAAAAAAAAGTCTTCCATTAGAACAAATATCAATTGAGTACTGCATTGAAGAAAGACGGAATCGCGTAAAGAAACCCACTACTAATCGGAGTCTTTAATCAACTGTTGGAGATAAGATCGAATCTACGATAACCCGCAAAACATCAGCTGTGATTGACATATACGTGAGATTAAAGACCAGCTGATAAGAAACGTCAAGTTGGAGTTGTACTACGTCACGGTTGGGCTCGGAACATTTTATTTGCCCGATACTGCATAACGTCAAGAGAGTTGAATTAAAGGGAAAATATTGTGCAATACTAAAAGCACGAGAAATTCATTCAGTTTCGGCGAGCAAGGCAGTTTGAAATAAGACGATATTTAGAGTCTTATAGGCAAATTAGACGGACCAGAAAACAAATATATTGATCACATTAACATTACTAAGCAGATTACCATGTATAAATCAACTAATGCCTTATGTTATTCTGTCCTTGACGCAATGAAGACCAACATGATGTTCTAAGAAGCTGAGGCAAAGACTACTCTGGCTATGGTGACGCTTGACGAGATGGATGATCCAGGAGGACTGTAGTCAGCTGTGATGACGAGATGAACCCTTATTACTTAAGCCGAACCATGGAGCGAGGCCTACCATCCCATGACGATCAACAGCGAGATGGAAGTCAAAAATCCAATAAGCAAAGATAAGTCCCCATTTGAGTCGTGTCGTAAGTAGAAAACCTTATTCTTTTGGTTAATATATAATGTGCGTAGTTAATATACGAGTGTGCTCACAAGGAAATAGGTATTCATCCAAAGTTACCGTAAATTCCAGACATAGGCGTTAAAATACCAGTGAATGCCGTTCGTAAGTTTGTCAATATGATAGTGGAGAAGTGATTGATATTTTTCATAATTCGTTGTCAGTGAAGTGTTAGAGTATTAAGAGGAAGCTAATATTTATATGCGTGATGGTTTTAACAAATAGCAAGCGTAAAGATCGTATTTAGGGAATGTTACAATGAAATATAGTGGCACAATTTTAAGGTTACGATGTGCTGTTTCTTTGATACTATGACAGTAATGATAATGATTTATATGTGTGTAGGTTATGGCACATATGTTGCGTATTTTGATGAAACGAGTGCTTCGATTATAAATGCTACGCGATAATGGAAGTGTTAAATGGTGAATGTAATTAGCATATGAGTTGCTAGTGTATTTTGATGGTGATAGTTACTGTTATTTAGGAAGTTGGTCATAGTATTTCTTCGAGAGATGGTAGTATGTGTAGGTTGCACATGCTAAGGTATAGGTATTGAAACGTACTGTTTCTGATTGCTATTTTATTCCCTAATATATATATGATACAGATTAGGATACGATCTTAATGCCATCACTATAGAATTAATTGAGTAAGTAGGATCTTCAGAAGAGCCGAGAGGTCACTTACGTCAATATTTAGGCCTTCACTGACATATCTACGACTGTTTTCATATATTCTCACTTACGGCAATTCAACTTATGATTTTATGGGAGCAATATAAGACATCACTGGTAACTTAGACTTTCATATGTGAATTTTAGATGAGGATAGAGTCTTCCTATGTGTCAATTTTTCCACCCATGGTATTATTCGTTGGAATATTAATTGTAATACACTTGGTAATGTTATGTTAAGTCATATACGCACTTTAACTGAATTTTAACCATGAATTAAAATAATAATTGAATGATTTAGCCATATAAGCCTTACGATGGAATTAATTTGAGAATGCTTACGACTTAAAGTGGACTTAGATTTGCTTATATGGAGGCCAACTAGCACGAAATATGAAACGTTGAATAATTTGGAACCTCAAATAGAGAAAATCCCTAATGATCAGACATTAATCTTTTCACACGATTTTTCTACTTTGCGTGGACATTGATGTGAAGTGTTTCAACCGAGTGATATGCATTTCTGTAATTGCATGTGCATTTAGGTTCAGACGAGTGAATTTTGATAATTTTGAGAAGCAACTTAGCTTAATATTGAGAGATTCCAAATCTTAATTAATTAATTAATTAATTAATTAATTGAATAATTATTGACCATTTTTCTTTGCGTTTTCCGCATTTTAATTGCAATTTGAACATTGTATATAGTAGGGATATAGCTTATTTTACTTAAATCTTTTGGATGCATCCAATCATTACAATCATTCTAATTATTACAATTATTACAATTATCCAAGTTTCACAATTATGTTGAATAATTTTACTTGATTATATAATTTATTTATTTTTCTTTTCATTTGAATCCCTTGGATATTACTTAGTTATAATACAAGTCTTTGACAGGCCAGAACTAGGATACAGATGAATGAGGCCTAATTTCATTTATTTGTTTGAGATTTTCCTAAACCTATTTTCTTCAAGGCAACGTCATTATAATATTTAGAAGCTGATTGCATAGGAAACCAGCCATAATGTAAATGATTTTTTCAAGATAATCTACGTTTATTTCAACTCATACTTAGACAAATTTATGAATAAAAACTGAGTAGTGGAAACATTAAATTCTTTCAATGTCTACTTAGAATAAGTACTAGATATAAGCCTATAATGACTAATTTGATTGCGATTATGATGATGACATGTACTGAATTCTTGACAAGCCACGAGAGTCTGAATTTTACGATAAATTCCGGTATCATACATGTACGGTAACCGACTAATAGCGAGTTGAAGACGTTCATCTACGTAGGTTGGGATTTACCGTAGGCCATCGGTGTTCTTTCTCACGCGGAACTCACAACCCAGGAATATTTGGCAGATGAAATTATTATTAAGAGCTAGTCTGGATACTCGTGTATCCCACCTGGACGCGGGTTGGTGCAATATAGATAAGAGTTTTGTCTGTAAATTGCTCAGAATTTTAAAAGAATGGTATTTCTGTATCGGTCGTGTCCACAGTAAAAATGAAATGCACGTTTTACTTTTCCGTAATTTCTGTCCGTCTGCTGTCTGTCTGCACACGCATCACGAGAAAACGGCTGAAGAAAATTTAATGAAAATCGGTATGTAAAGTCGGGCAATGAGCCATTACAATCTAGGCTATAAATGATTTTATTAACGCTGAGCGAAATTGTAGTTTAGGGGAAGGCCTAAAATTTAATTATCAAACATTTATGTTATTAATGGTCCTCCGGGGGTGCCAGAATCGCTTTCCCGCGCTAACTACTCTCGTGGCTTGTGACGTCACTGTGAGGACACTACTACAGTGTGTTCCAAGAGGTTAAGCGGTCTACGTGTTTATTAAGTGAATTAGTACAATTTGTGAGTGAAGTTTAGATTACGTGCCGTTATTTAGTCCAAGGAGGTAGTAAAATTAGTAAAAAAAAAAAAAAGGAATGACTGCGCTGTTGCAGAGTGTAAAAATGTGGCCTATAAAACTGAGAATATCCTCATTCATCACGACTTTCCAAAAAATTATTGTTTATGGGCTAAATGAATGTTATGTGTCAAAGAGCTGATAAAATCAACCCTGACGCTGCTATAACTTCTTCCGCACATTTTCTCGCTCATAACTATGAACGGGATTTAAAAAAAGAACTTTGGCATGTTCGAATCTGGCTCAGTCCTGTGGTATTTGAAGGTGCTCAAACACGTCAGCTTCGGGTCGGTAGATTTATTGGCACGTAAAGGAACTCCCGCGGGACTAAATTCCGGAACATCGGCGTCTCCGGAAACCGTAAAAGTAGTTAGTGGGACGTAAAGCCAATAACATTATATTATTTATTATTATTATTATTATTATTATTATTATTATTATTATTATTATTATTATTATTATTTGCCATTGATTGTTGATTATTATTGATTGTTGGACATGAAAGGACGCATGAACTTCGCAGCTACAAAATAGCTCAAGAAAGCGGGTTTATATTGTGAAGGCACTCACCGAAACGAACTTGTATGGTTATTTTAAGCCCCATTGCATGGTAGATGTGTTTGTTTACAACTGGAACGACAGAATATTGAGTGAAATATTGAAAAGTTTGCGGTGAAATAATCCTGTTGTGAGCAGCCATCTTGCCAAAGATCAAAATCACGTAGAAGGTACACTGCGGTAGATTAGACGATCGCTTTATAGTGTAAGCGCTCCCAGCCGCCTACTCACAACTTCATCTCCTTGACTCTAGACACGGCCAGCTAGACTCTCACATTGGCATGATGGCAGAAGCAGACATTCTGTGTGATACAGTGGAGCTCCCTGGTGTATCAAGGGAAAGTATTCACAATGGCCGAAATGGTAGGAGTATTGACCTAAATCTGATTGATGATATCAGTCGGCAGATAATGGATAATCAATACAAAGAAGAGGTGCATCTTGAGACAGCAAGATCACTGTTAAAGAACATAATGGCTATTCCTCTCAAAAATCTCAAAACGGAAATAAAGAATGGCCTCATGAAGCTGGAAGAAGCTTTAGAGGCTGGAGCAGCATGCAGGATGTTGTGGAAGAAATCTGCAGAAGAACAAAAGCAGAGACCAATTACCATGGAGAATAAGGAATTGTCCAACACATCACTAGTGACAAATGACTCGGAAGAGGAAGATCAAGGAAAATGGGAGACGTTTCTGTCAAAGAAGAAAAGAAAGAAGAAGAGCGAGGATAGGAAGCACGAAGATATTCCAACGAAACAGGCCAGTAATGATCCTGAAACTACAGTGCTTAGCGAAAGTGTGAAACGACCTCAATCTAAATCTAGGAGTCGTACAGAAGCCGTAATTATCAAACCGATGAACGGTAAGACTTTCGCTGATGTTTTGAAGGATATCAGGAACAGGGTGAAGCCTGAAGACAGTGGAACAGGCATTCGATCCATCCGTAAAACAAGAGCTGGAGCTGTCCTTATTAAATTCAACAAAACAACTAAGATTGAAAATAGGGAGGTATTCAGTAATTCTCTGAGAGATGCCCTCGGGCGTGATGGCGATGTAAAGGCGTTAATCCCCCGAACTACACTGGAGATTCGAGACATGGATGGCGTCACTACCGCCGCAGACGTGGAGGAAGCTGTAAGACGAGATTCCGGAAATCCCCATGGAGAACTTAAAATATCGGTCTCGAAACCAAACAGCTGGGGACAGAAACTTGCCATCTTCGAAACCAAAGACGAGGACGCTCAGAAATTACTGGAAGCAGGAAGAATTAAGATAGGATGGCTATACTGCAGAGTAAGAGCTAGAACCATGTTACCTCGCTGCTTCCGATGCCTATCATATGGTCATCTGGCAAAAAACTGCACAGGTCCCGACAGAAGTAAGCTCTGTTTTAAGTGTGGAGAATCTGACCACAAGGCAGTAGACTGTAAAAAGAACAATCCACGATGTATGCTTTGTACAGACAAGGGTGTTAATGAAGCTAAACGAAATCACATTCCTGGATCGGGAGCATGTGCAATATTTCGTGAAGCTCTGGAGAAAGCAAAAAGTCACAGTAAATGATGCGAATACTTCAAGCAAACATGCACAGGAGTCAAACAGCTAACGATCTTATGACACAGCTGATTTACGAGATGGAAGTAGACATCGTTATTATTAGCGAACCATATCAAGAGAGGGACCATCCAGGGTGGTTTGTGGATAACCTCGGAACAGCTGCAAATTTGGATACCAGATCTAGGAAAAGTCCCAGTAACACAGCATGGATGCGATGACGGTTTTGTTTGGGTACAGACTGGGGGAATCACTATTGTAAGCTGTTATTTTACGCCAAATGAATCTGTTTCCAACTTTCAGATGAAAATTGATGGTCTTGAGGATGTAATACGCAGAATGGAAAAAAAACTAGTGGTCGCTGGTGACGTAAATGCTCAAGCGTTGGAATGGGGCATGCCACAAACAGACTCCAGAGGACGTCGTATAATGGAGATGGCAGCCAGAACTGGTTTGGTGGTCAACAACATTGGAAATGTGCCAACATTCCGACGGCCAGGATGCCAGGGAACAATACCGGATGTAACCTTTTCATCAGAGGATATTACGCCTAAGATTTCTGAATGGCAAGTGATTGAGAACTATACGGGGAGCGTTCACCAATATATCATCTTTCGACTTCTTCAAGAATCTCCTCAAGAAAGAAACATCTTGCGCAGACCAGCACGGTGGAACGTAGCCGGTATTGACAAGGAAACGTTCATTGATGTAATACGGAATGGAATGGAGAACATAACTGAAAAATGTTCTACTCATAGAGGGAAAGAAGCAGCTGGTGTATGTGTTGAACTCACTATGCAGCTAATCCATCAAGCATGCAACGCCTCAATGCCCCGAAGGAGGCCGCGAAATAGCAAGCGCCCAGCGTACTGGTGGACCGAAGAGATTGCTGAACTGAGAAAGAATTGTCTGCGACTTCGACGCAGGGCTCAGAGGATGAGAGGCAGTCAAGAGAATACCTCAGTCACAGCGGAGTACAAGTCAGCGAAGAAGGAACTCCGTAATGCAATCAGAAAAAGTAAAGCCGATAAATGGTGGGCACTGGCTAAAGAAGTAGAAGATGATCCATGGGGACAAGGTTATAAGATTGTAATGAAGAAACTCGGGACATTTTCAACCCCGAGTGCGGATCCGCAAACAATTAAACAAATTGTGGATACACTATTCCCAGACCATCCAGAGAGGATTGACTGTGATGACGAAAAAGAACTGGATGACATACCCCTCTTCACTGTAGAAGAGCTGAATAGAGCTATTAGCTCTCTTAGAAACAGGAAAACTCCAGGACCAGATGGTATACCTACAGAAGTGTTAAAGATAATAGCAGAACTATGTCCAGAACTGTTGCTGAATATGTACAATCATTGCCTGCAAACGGGTGTTTTTAGTCCCCGATGGAAAATGGCTCGTTTGGTTCTGATCAGCAAAGGAAAACTTGGCGGTTATAGACCTTTATGTATGCTGGACACAGCCGGAAAAGGCCTGGAGAAACTTCTGCAGCCCAGAATCCTCTCAGCAGTTCAACTAGCAGGGGATCTATCTGTTCGCCAACATGGATTTCGGAGGGGACACTCGACGCTGGATGCAGTGTGGGAGGTGGTGAATACAGCAGAAAGGGCACAAATGGGCAATCATCATTCCCGTAAATTGACACTTCTTGTGACCCTGGATGTGAAAAATGCCTTCAATTCGGCAAGATGGAGCGACATGTTGGTAGCTCTTGAGGAAACTTTCAAGCTACCACAATATCTTATGCGCATAATGAGAGATTACTTCAAAGATCGCACTCTGTTGTATGATACGGAAGATGGAGAAAAGACAAAACGCCTGACGGCTGGTGCAGCGCAGGGATCGATCCTTGGTCCAGATCTTTGGAACATAATGTATGATGGCTTGTTACGTTTGGAGATGCCAGAGGACACGAAGCTTGTGGGCTACGCCGATGATGTGGCCGCCTTGATAGTAGCTCGTAATGTTGAAATGGCTCAAATCAAACTGAACCAGGTGATGCGGCGCATAAAAAAATGGATGATGAACCACAGTCTAACATTAGCCGAACACAAAACGGAGATAGTTCTTCTGACGAGGAAAAGGATTGAAACTCTTGTACCAATGACTGTTGGAGAGTTAGTGATTGAAACATCTGCGAGCACAAAATATCTAGGAGTGACACTTGACTCCAAGCTCACATTCTGGAATCATATTCAGAGAACGACAGACAAGGCAGTAAAATACATGACTGCACTTAGCAGACTAATGGGAAATATTAAAGGTCCGAAATCCAGCAAACGACGTCTTCTCATGTCGACGGTTCAGTCAGTGCTCTTATATGGCTCTGAAATCTGGGCTGAATCCTTGAGATTCGCTTGGTATCGGAGAAGGATAGCTGCCATACAACGGAGAGCGGCTTTACGTATTGCATGCGCATACCGCACGGTCTCCGAGCCTGCAATCCTCACGGTGGCAGCAATAGCCCCAATAGACCTACTTGCATTGGAGCGACATGAAATCTGGCGAACCCAAGGAGAGCTGGGAAAGAAATGTGCAAAGAAGCGTGCCTTCAGTCAACGGATGAGGCGATGGCAACTCAGATGGGAAAGTGACCCTCGAGGCAAATGGACCAAGCGATTGATACCACGCTTGGATATCTGGGTTGAAAGGGCCCATGGTGAAGTAAATTACTACCTCACGCAGCTACTAACAGGGCATGGATATTTCCGGAAATTCCTGCATAAAGTGGGCAGAGTGAATGACGCAGCATGCATATACTGTGATGACATTGATGACGTATTTCACACCTTTTTTGTATGCGGCCATTGGACGATTCAGAGAAGATGTGTGGAAACTGAAATAGGAGAATTGACAGCAGATAATATTATTTCGGTGATGCTGCGAAACCAGGAATCCTGGGATCGCGTGGCAGTGTACGTGGAGAATGTCCTTCGTCAGAAGAAGAAGGATTTGGAAGCATACGAACGTTCGTAAAGGAGAAATGAAGAAAGAAGACGTCTGAAAGACAAAGCACGATATCACCCTGAAGTAATGCGAGAGCGGTTCCGGGGTGATGATACACATCGTGGGAAAAGGGTGTGTGGTTTTTAGTGGGTAAGAATCCCACACACTTGTGGAGTGCGGACCCTTCACAAGTGTCTTTTTGAAGATTTTCCACAATCCCTCGTAAAAAAAATAAAAAAAATAATAAAAAAAATTATTTGCCATTAAAAAAAGAAATTGAAGGCGGATGCTGTACCCTCCCGAAATATTCCTAACTGCAATGGAAATTACATCGATGCTACAAGTACAAGAAATGATGACGATCAGCTGACATTTGCGCCCTTGGTGTTATTGAAAAAATTACTATACTGATATTTTCAATGGAAAAAAAAATCTGAAATTATTGTAAACAGGCTATTCCTATTACTATATTTCCTTCACTCTATGACTTTCTACTTGTTCACAGAAATTATTACTTCACATTGGGCGAGTTAGCCTTGCGGTTAGGAGCGCGCAGTTGTGAGCTTGCATCCGGGAGATAGTGGGTTCAAACCCCACCGTCGGCAGCCCTGAAAATGGTTTTCCGTGGTTTCCCATTTTCACACCAGTCAAATGCTGGAGCTGTACCTTAATTAAGGCCACGGCCGCTTCATTAGCAATCCTAATTTCAACTTTGTCCCTGGCGGTAGGTTCTCGTCATCAAATTTAATTATGTCGATTTCTGACAGGTCTGTTATCATATATTCGATTTTCATTTTGTTTTCGGATCATATTGCACCAATCGATCATAATATTCTTGGGTTTTGGATTTGAGATCAAGTTTGTTTTCGATGAAAAGCATGATGTTGCAAGTGTTTTTTTTTTTTTTTTTTTTTTTTTTTTTTTTTTTTTTTTTTGCTAGTTGTTTTACGTCGCACCGACACAGATAGGTCTTATGGCGACGATGGGAAAGGGAAGGGCTAGGAGTGGGAAGGAAGCGGCCGTGGCCTTAATGAAGGTACAGCCCCAGCATGTGCCTGGTGTGAAAATGAGAAACCACGGAAAACTATTTTCAGGGCTGCCGACAGTGGGGTTCGAACCTACTATATCCCGAATACTGGATACTGGCCGCACTTAAGCGACTGCAGCTATCGAGCTCGGTGATGTTGCAAGTCTAGAGAAGTTCCATCTGCCATGAGAGATCCATCATAAGGATGAGAAGTATTGGTAAGGTCAAGTCCAGGCGGACACCAACTGTGATACTGAAGTTATCGGATGCACCTACAGGGTGCTAGAAGTAGTTTCTTAGCATTGTATAAAGCAGCTGCACCCAACTGACAAGGAACTCCAGGACACTTTGATTTTGCAGGTGGCATTATGTCATGTGGCACGCGATAGAAGGCTTTCTTGAGGTCCAGGAAAGGTTGAGCTGTTTGTTCTTCTCAACGTCGTTCTCAACTAGAAGCCAAGAAGAATAGATTACCCTAAACGTGGTTCTCAACTAGGAACCAAGAAGAGTAGATTACCCTATGTGTGTCGCAATTCCTCACAAAACTAGCTAGGTTCTTGGTCATTCTGGCGATTCTGAGAATCCGTTTCGAAGTTCTTTATCATATGACTTAGGAGAGGTCGGATCGGGCAGTAATTAAAATACAGTGATTTTCCATTGCTATTCAGTCGGGGTTCGTCCCTCTTTAGTGAGTAATTATTTGGTTGAAAAGCAACGTTAACTAACCAGCAGCATCACATCTTTGAAAGCACCATAGCTTTGTCTTCAGGTCGTCTTAGCCAGTGTCTTTTCCTGGTTTCATTTGCTGCAAAGCAGTCTTGACTTCAGCGACGTCGATCTTTTTAACGGATTTTTCATTGGCACTAGTGTTCGGAATAGGTGGGTGAGGAAATTCCTCAGATGACATCTCTTCGAAGTGGCTCGACCAGGGTTCTCTCCCTTTCTCCATCTTACCGACAAATTGTTTGTCTCATCGTTGATGTCTTTGAAATGTTGGATGTCTTGTGTTTTGCAACGTCTTGATTAGACGATTCGGCAGATGTCGCGTTCACCCTCACGTGTCTCAAGTTTATGATTGAAGTTTTGCATACCAAGCAGTTCTTGTCGCCTTCGCGATTTTATTCACTTCCCTACGGGCTGCTTAGTAAGTATTCAACGAAATTGTGTTTTACTGTCGAGAAACTCATAATTTAACCCTTTCTTCCTGCGCACTGCATTTTGCCGTCATCGTTCCAAAGCCACGTATCTTTGTCGATCCATCGTCGTTCTAACTTCGTTTTTCCCGGCATGGTATGAACAGCTCCGTGAGGTCCTCTTTGACTTTCGTCCAACTGTGGTAATGCCAATTTCAGCAGCCTTCTGTATGAAGACCCATAATTAGATTCTTGCTCGCTCTGTTAATGTTTCATGTTCACGCTTTGTTACCGCTTTTTCTTCACTAAGGTAATAGAAGTAGCATGATTATCTGGTGCTGGGTTAAAACTTTTCATGAGCCGTATATATGAAGGTCTGAATTCAAATTAGGTTTCTTAAAATGGAACCTCCTTCTAAAGGGCACTATTGCTGGTTTAGCAAGTGCTTCCATTCGGAAATAAAAAAGTTGGCGTTGTGAGCGGGGTTTACTTTACCAGTCTGCTTTAAAAAGATGAGGCTAGCCGGCACAGGATCATGAACTAGAATCAGAAAAGCATTTTCAGCATTGCACCATTATCTGTATAGGTATATACCTACGCAGTGTTATGGCAGTCTCATGAATACTTGAAAGAAAATTTTCTTTCAGTTTTCCGAACTTCTGTGTTTCTTTCCTCTGACACGACTGAACGGTCCTTTCCTTTTAATATTCGCCAGGATAACAGAGGAACAAGGGACACTTTCACCCTCTTCTCAGCCAGCCTCTGTATTTGTTGGTAACACCAATCCTGTCCGACTCGTTGGCTGAATGGTCAGCGTACTGGCCTTCGGTTCAGAGGGTCCCGGGTGAAATTATTATTATTATTATTATTATTATTATTATTATTATTATTATTATTATTATTATTATTATTATTATTATTATACCAATCCTTGGTCCGCCTGTGGCCATTTCTTGATGGATGCAGTATTTTTGCATCTGTCTCTTGGCAGAGGCTGGAGCAAAATGTAGCTTCCACCTAAGTCCCAGTCTCATCCATGGCTGAGATAATATGGAAGCTGCTGGGGTGGTACTGACTAATGAATGACATCTGTTGCACGGCTAGTGCATCTGAGTGTTATGAAAAGTGTTACTCATAAATACAGTCAAGCAGCAGTAGCACTTCCTGGTCCAGTGAGGAAAGCAATGACAAACTACCTCACTCCTCTTCTGCCTAATACGTCACATTTTGGCTCCGCCATCGGGTTTTGCTGTTTTCTTACAACCGTATAGGCTCTGGTATTGCTATCTGACGACTCAACCAGCCTCTCGACTGATGGTATAAACAGACCAATCCTCGAATTTGGAAACACGGGGCTCTGCAGGATTATCAAAATGTCTCCCTCGAAGAGATCCTGGCACAGATCAAGAAAACCATAGCTAGAAGGTGCAACGTCTGGACTGTATGCTGGATGAGGTAGCAACTGCATTTCACATAATCCGTGGACTTTCTGTTTTGTTAATCTTGAAGGCAAGGCAGTGTAACCTTAACATTTCTTCAAGCCGATTCAGTTGCTCAGAAATAGAACTAGTAATAATAATAATGGCGTTTGGCCTTCAGAGAAACCTGGTGCAGGTCTTTTCAGTTAAGGCCATATAACAAATAGAGCTCAGTGTCAACGGTATGCTCTTACTGGTTGACGTTCTTTCCTAGGAGGTACCCACTGATTTCACTTCACAGAACTACGGGAAAAAAGAAAGGGAAAAACGGATTTTGGCCGTATGTGACGGTACGTTTGCGCTATCTGACACCTAGGAGATCACTCAGAAGTTGCTTGCAGATACCAAATCGTCGCTTGATTTGAGTTGTAGATAGTTCAATCCAACCGTCGACTTCTGTACGCTATGCTGGGCGAGTGGAAAGAAACCTAACAACTACAACTACGCCTTGCCGACAGTTAATAGATGATGGCAAACACCTATCCAAACAAGGTGCACAGAATCCCATAAGGCGTCCAAAGCGAGAAATCGCCTGAAATAATTTGATGTTGTTTACGTTTTACTTCGGTATTTCTTCGCCTATTGACTTCACCAACCGAATCCAAACAGCATCGGGATTTTGACTTCGACGTCGCACATAACCAATTATATTTTCGAGAGGTTTTCTTGAATAATATTTAAAATAGTACCAGTAAGAAATATAAGCACCGCATTGCTTAATAATAATAATAATAATAATAATAATAATGTTATTGCTTTAACGTCCCAATATCTATTTTAACGGTTTTCGGAGACGCCGACGTGTCGAAATTTTATCCCGCAGGATTTCTATTACACGCCAGTAAATCTACTGACACGAGGTTGGCGTATCTGAGCACTTTCAAATACCACCGGAG
This sequence comes from Anabrus simplex, assembly GCF_040414725.1. Lineage (NCBI taxonomy): Eukaryota > Metazoa > Arthropoda > Insecta > Orthoptera > Tettigoniidae > Anabrus > Anabrus simplex. Next base: position 333,765,380 of record NC_090265.1, read on the forward strand.
TGAGCTGGAATCGAACCCGCAAACGAGCTCTAAAGGCCGTCTGAGCTATTCAGCCCGGTTTGTTACCTAGTAACTCAAACACTAATGACCTTATATATGGGAATATTTTTCAACCAACCTAGCAATACTGATTCCACGCTCTGAAGAATATAGGATATTATATTATTTATTATGCAGTCATTCCAGAGAAAATTGTAAGTATGTGAGTAACTGCAGCGGTCTACTAGATTATGTTCCTTTTGGCTTCACAATCCCACAATATTTACTGAGACAACCATAAGTACCTGATATATTATAGCAGAATGTGGATTCAAGGCTAGCTGCTACATGTTCGGTGTCCTTATTCTCTCCGTCAAATCGGGTAGAGAAGCGATGGCCACGGCTCTACCGTATTCGGGAGATGAAGAGGGGCTATTTCCCACCGTCAGCTGCCCTGAGAATAGTTTTCCGTCGTTTTCCATTATCCTGCACTAAGGCGAATGCCGAGACGTTACCTAATATAGGTCTCGGTCGCCAAACCTCTCACCTTCACCGCAAATCACCTTCTTCACTAAAAATCTCCTGGCCTGAAAACTGCGTCGCTGTCTAAGAGGTCCGTCTGCCCTTTCAGGGGAGGGAAGAAAAATTGCTGTTGCAATCTCCCTCAAAAACGTGAGAAGAAATAGGACAGAAAATGCAATCGGTAAAGGTTTACAAGACGGTTTACAAATATGAAATCGCACAGAACAGAAAGAAGAAGAGGTAAGATAATCGAGTGGTAGAGGCGGGGAAATAAAAATACGAGGGCTGAAAATAAAGTAGTGGCAATAAAGTAGACGCAATATTTATGGAACTAACAAGAAAAATGCACTAAAATTGCACTACATTCGTTCAATGTAGTCACCCACAAAGTCTATTACCTTTTTCTAAATGTCGGGAAGTCATTGGGAATCGCTGACAAGGCGTTGATGACAGCGACGGAGCGCCCTACTGCGCGGAGTACAGTTGCCACGTCAGGAAATCGGCGTCCTTGGAGGGGTTCCTTAAACTTCGGAAACAGGTCGAAGTCACAAGGACTCATGTCTGGTGAGTACGGAGGGTGTTCCAAGACCTCCCAATGCCACCGTTGCAATAAGAGCTTGACATTGTTTGCGACATGACAAAGTGCGTTGTCATGCAACACGACAGGTTGATCGTCTCGCAATAAACAAGGACGTTTGCGCGCCGCATAGCCGGACGCAGATGTCGCTACAGAAATCGGCAATATTAGTCACTGTTGACGGTTTGTCCCTCAGGCACAGCATGCGTAAGAATAACACCCTCGTAGTCGTATGTCACAGTCAGCAGAAGCTTCACCCGACTGGGTTCCTGTCGAAATTTCTGTAGTCGTGGCGAACCTGGGTGATGTCATTCATTCTACTGACACTTTAATTCAGGCTCGTTGGCCCATGCCCACGTCTCATCAATGGAAATGCGTCTCCTTCGTTGCAGGTGGATGCCAGCCGGTGCATACCAGGTGCCATTTCTGTATGTCGGTGAGTTGATGTGGGACCCAATGGGACGCAATTTTCCTCATGTTAAGACATTTTGTCAGTATGTGCCACACCGTTTGATGACTGACACCAACCTGTATGTATAATTTCCGGACAGTTCATCGATGGTCTATGGAAACGAAACCACTCGCGATGTCAATCTAATCTTGAAGAATGGACGGCCGACCTGTGCGGTGCAAATCCGCAGTCTCATTCCGACCCACACGAAACGCCTTGACCCACCGTGCCACCGTGCATTCTCCCCACAGGCTTCACATAATCCTCGATAACATTATGATGAAATTTTGCCACGGGAAACCTCAATTTTAACCCACGAACGCTGATCACATTTTGAAAACATGCTTTTAGAGCGGTGAAAGCGACACTCTTTACTTCAACGCCACGCAGTACAACACTCCTAACTGGATGCCCGTCAAATTCACACTACAGTACACATCGACAACAGCGCCACCTGGCCGCTCCCATATTCTCTTTGCGCATGCCCGATCTCTTGCGAGTGTCTGGACTACGTTGCCTCTACTTTATTTGCAGCCCTCGTATACGTGATATATTTTCGTTAAGGATTACTTACTTAGAAAATAGATGTAAGGCTTTTCAGGCGATTGCTCTATAAACCAGCGTTTCATCTTAGGCCTGAAATTCGACTCATCGCAGTGGGATGTGTCAGGCCCTACCCACAGACGCTGAGATGAATTTATCAGAAGACCATTTAGAGTCACAGTCTGAACTGCATACGGGCAGGGGCGTAGCCAGGGGGGGGGGGTTACTGGGGGTTAGACCCCCCCCATGGAACTTTCACAAAAAGAAAATAAATATAAACTGACAGTTAACAATAAACTAAATAAACATTGCTTAAAATAGATAGATAATAGATAATAGATAATAGATAATAGATAATAGAAAATAGATAATGTCTATTAACTGTTGGAATATGCAAATTCAGTACGGAGGTGATTCAGTGTCTGCATGACTGCCGCGCCGGCTCTTTGGTCGTAGTGTGTGTGTGTGTGTGTGTGTGTGTGTGTGTGTGTGTGTGTGTGTGTGTGTGTGTGTGTGTGTGTGTGTGTGTGTGTGTGTGTGTGTGTGTGTGTGTGTGTGTGTGTGTGTGTGTGTGTGTGTGTGTGTGTGTGTGTGTGTGTGTGTGTGTGTGTGTGTGTGTGTGTGTGTGTGTGTGTGTGTGTGTGTGTGTGTGTGTGTGTGTGTGTGTGTGTGTGTGTGTGTGTGTGTGTGTGTGTGTGTGTGTGTGTGTGTGTGTGTGTGTGTGTGTGTGTGTGTGTGTGTGTGTGTGTGTGTGTGTGTGTGTGTGTGTGTGTGTGTGTGTGTGTGTGTGTGTGTGTGTGTGTGTGTGTGTGTGTGTGTGTGTGTGTGTGTTTTTTTCGAAACACCGCCGGCTCAATCAGCTGTCTCGATGCCTCGACACCACAACGTTTCGTGTGTCGTGTGTCGCGTGAACAGAAGCTCAGTCCTTCCGTACATGTCAACTACATCGATGCTTTGAAACAGAAAAGATTTTTGAAACGGTGACGGTGGTTTGTTTATCTTCTCGCCTCAACAGAAACACTCCGATTGACATTGTCCTGAAGTTGAACTGACACTCGTTAATAGACGCTTCATATTCCGCACCGCAATTCAAGTTACTAAAAGAACAATGTACTCCGCATTGTAAAGTATTTGTTGTACATAGAAAAAGGACATTATTGTTCTCAAAGCAGGGTCATACTATGCTCCCATTTGTCAAGTGCAAACGTTTCGAAAATTATGTTTTTAAACTTCAAATTGAACTAAATTTTAAAGCTGGATTAGGCCAAATCTGTTACTGTACGACCAACCAGATGAAGTAGACAGAGAAAAGAAGTATATCTACCTGCCTACAGAGCCATATAACAACAATAAATACGAGTTTGACGACGTAGAAGTGAGGGGTCTCATGATCGGTGCAAGAGGGACAATCCCTAAGAAGACGAGTTTCAACATCAGTACCAAGGACCTCAAAGCGCTCAGGGATTCTCTTCTGACACTCATTCAGACACCACTTATATTCGCCAGACAAAGATCATGGATTTATCATTTACAAAAAAATCCTTATATTTAACGAAGTTGTTATAGTGTATTCTTTGTCTTTACGCAGCCAACAAGTGGATTTTGAAAATAAAATAAAAATAATACCGATATTCGACTCTTCTTAGATGAATTACTCATTTTATAATCATTCAAATTAGTTCACTTAGTTGTTAACTATCTTACCATGCTTTCGTAACTACATGGTTACATGTACGTAAAACCGAGCGAGTTGGCCGTACAGTTAGCTGTGATCTTGCATTCGGGAGATAGTGGGTTTGAACCCCACTGTCGGCAGCTCTGAAAATGGTTTTCCATGGTTTCCCATTTTCACACCAGGCAAATACTGAGGCTGTACCTTAATTAAGGCCATGGTTGCTTCCCTGTCCCATCTACGTATTTACCTATCTACGTCGGTGCGACGAAAAGTAAATTGTAAGAAGAACATGAAAAAGGAAATTGAAGACAACAGAAAGAAGATTATTCCTATTATCGAAACTATCATTTTGTGTGGCCGCCAAGGTTTACCCCTTAGAGGACATAGAGACGATGGACCCATTATATTGAATGATGAAGAGCCTACTGAAAATGATGGAAATTTTAGTACTTTCCTTCATTTTCGTGCAAGAAATGGGGATGAGGATTTAAAAACTCATTTGCTTACAAGCAGCCGCAATGCTATGTACATTAGCCCACAAACTCAAAACGAGATCATTCACGTATGCAATTACTTTATTGTTGAAAACATCGTGCGCAGAGTGAACAGATCACAGTGTTCCACTATAATGGCCGATGAGACAAGTGATATTTCTGGAATGGAACAAATGTCACGTTGTGTTCGATATGTCAACCCTGACTCTCAGACACTCAGGGAGGACTTCCTTCAGATTGTACCGATCACTGACGCCTCTGGAAGAGATTTGGCTGCCAAAATAATTGATGTGCTTAAGAAGATAGGAGTCAACTTAAATTATTTAAGAGGACAAGGATATGATGGAACTAACGCTATGAGTAGGCAGTTTAATGGCGTCCAAGCGATAATAAGGGAGACCTACCCGTTGGCTTTGTACGTGCACTGCAGTTCACATGTTCTCAATCTTGCTATAACCCATGCATGCTCAATCCAAGGAATCAGAAACTGTTTGGGAACTGTGGGGAATATTTGTTCATTTCTTAGTTTTCCTAAAAGGTTAAATGCATTTAAAGAATCGATAGATGCCACTGTTCCTGAAAGTGACAAAACGAGGCTTAAAGCATTGTGTCTAACAAGATGGGTGGAGCGCCATGACTCAATTGCAGTATTTCTAGAACTGTTTGATGCCGTCGTTGCAGTTCTTGAAAATATAGTACAATGGAATAATAAAGAAGCCTGCACTAATGCTCTACATATACTAAATCGAGTATTTAATGTAAGTGCTCTTCTTAGCAGATTTTTTCAAAGTGAAGAGTTGGACATTGCAAAAGCATTTTCATATGCTAATGTTGTGGAGGACAGAATTATCAAGATCAGAGGAAACGCAGAAGAGGAGTTCATAAACATATTTATGCAAGCAAGCAAGAAAGCTTCTCAATTGGACACACAAATTACCATTCCTCGTATAGCAAAACGCCAAAGGTAATGAAGGTATCGGCCAAAGGAACACAAGAGCCACGAAGGGCGTGAAAATGAAACCTAATAGCGTCGGGGTCGGAAAAGAACAAGAGTTGACCAAGAGAGGTCGGATAGGATAGATGAAAGTGAGAAGCCTGGCACAAGTAAGTGGAAGCAATGCCAGGACTCAGCTAAGGGCCCCGTGGTCGCCAACCCACGCTCCAAAGTTCAGAGCCCTTGGGGCGTATCCTTATGACAGTCATACATGCGCGTACCAGACACGCACAAGCAGTTTCATTATGTTATATCTTAATTTTGTAACTGTAAACCCCCCCCCCCCCCCAATGGGCGATCCTGGCTACGCTACTGCATACGGGAGATAAATCCCCACTATGGAATTATTGCCCGCCTAGCAATTACTAATGGAAAGTCAATATTCACAGTTAGGGACTTAGCTTTTTCCCACCAATTAAAAATATTAAATTTAAAAAATGTACACAGCATACGCCTGAAAACCGTATATCTATTTTTAAATGCTCTATTGGTGGAAAAAAGTCTGTCCCTCACAGGGAAATTAGACTTTCCATTAGGGTCACTTAGTGGTTTCGAGGATTTTAGAAATATCCTTTCTCTCTGTACTCTCTGCCAGGGCTTTCCCGAAAGAGAACTCGTGACTGCTAAGCAGAAGTTGAAGTACCTTGCAGGTGGTGCGAAGTTTCCGAAGTTAATGTAAATACTCTCCCATTCCTAACAGAGGACAGTCTTGACGAATGCATTTTAGAGCAAATACGTAAATGAGTTGCTGAAGGCAGTGTTGAGCACACCAGTGTCATCAACAGAGCTAGAGATACGCTTCTCTCCACCGATAAGAATTTAATCTTATCTCAGGAACAAATTAATGGTGGAAACAATTTCATTACTGATAATGCTCGCATTTGAGAAGAAAGTAAAACCAGAGTTTTAAAAATCGAATGGTTCGTTGTTTGGGTTACTGTAGTCATGCCGTAGTTCGTGAACCACAGACAATGGCTGGGTGGCCTAGTAAGTGGTCCTGAGAGTCGAAATACCAGTTGCTATGGAATAGGAATAAACATCTCGGGCATGTTCTGAGTTATATCCCCGCCCTCTCATGTTAAGGCGGCTAGGATTACTCAATCCACCGATGGTCTCTAACCTGCCAGAAGAGAGATTCTCAATGGGACTATGTGTAAGTAAGGTTTCACAGAATTTACCGAGCTCAGCATATTTTAAGCAAGCCTCGGACATATGGTAGTAACGGAGTCTCACTTCCGTTTGACAGGCGAGGGACTCCTTGGAAACAACTTGGTAAACGAAATGGAATTCGATAGGAAGCTGTCAATATTAATGGGGCTTATGGAAGAAAGTAGAACTGGCTGAGTCAGCAAAGAGGATCCGTCTGGATATGTTAAGAGTTAATGATATTCGGGTAAGGGAGATAACGAGGAAGAGATTATCAACATCACAAAGTGTTCTTAACGGGTTTTAAAAAGGGAAAGTCAGAATGTGACGCTGGACAGTTCATCATGAATACTACTGCACGCAACATCATAATCTCAGTCAGGCACATAAATGAATGAATGATGCGGGTAGCTTTAGCAGTTGGAGGAATTAGGACGAGAACTGTTCTGAGACTATTCACCACATGAGGGTGCAAATGAGGACAAAGTTGTCAAGTTTTATAAAGCACTCAGAAACATCGTAGTCAGGATCAGAAGCAGGGACAGGATAGTGCTAATGAGCGATTTCAATGCCACAGTTGGAAATAGAACTGAAAAATATGATAAGGTGATGGGTAGTTGTGGGGAAGTTGGTAGGAATGAAAAGCGTTTGCTGGACTTCTGGGCTGGTATGGGATTAGCAGTTACGAATATATTCTTGAACCATAAGGCTATCCACCACTACACATAGGAGGGTAGGGGCACCAGATCCACAACATAACTAACAGAGGGCAACCCTAAGGTTGTTACACCATTTAAAGTGAGTACTGCCGGACGAATCGAATTATTGAAAAAGTTGAGGGAGTTTAATTTAGGTTCGGTGAAGGAAAACAAGAAAGCTAAGCAAGTTACAGTAGTCGTAGGTAGCAGAATAGAGTAACAAGAGTTATGACTACCATGCTGATGACAAGACAGTTTATTTCGGTTAAAGTCCGAATGATTAACCACTTAGGAAAGAACCCGAGAAACGGGCCCAGGCCACCTAAAAGGGACAGTAGGAGGAGAGAAATACCTGATTCTGTAATACGACTGTTGGTTACAGTTAAGGGATTTGGTTTAATTTGGTAAATCTGGTAGATATTAATTATGAGAATAATAGATACGCTTAAGAAGGTATAAACGATAAATTATGATTTTCACATATTTTTCTCCATCTACTATGGCTGAAATTCTTCACCCAACATGATTAATTTACCAGCAGGCTATTAGTTACCGAAGGGAGTTTTCGTTTAAACACCCCGTGATCCAATTAGGACAGATAGCCTAAGATAATAATTCTAGTGAATATATTTATTTCAATTAAGTACGCCAGAAGCATTAGTGGTGCGAATTTTTGTCAGATTACTAGAATGAAAAAGTTTTAGTGAGTACTTCCGGACAAATTGCATTATTGAGAGAGTTGAGGGAATTTAATTTAGGTTCGGTGAAGGAAAACAAGAAAGCTAAGAAAGTTACAGTAGTCGTAGGTAGCAGAATAGAGTAACAAGAGTTATGACCACCATGCTGATGACAAGATAGTTTATTTCGGTTAAAGTCCGAATGATTAAACACTTAGGAAAGAAGACGAGAAACGGGGACAGGCCACCTAAAGGGGACACCTTAGTCCTATTTAACACAACGCAAAACAAATAAGAACGTGAAAAATATTTTTTCTGTAATACAGGGTATATCTAATAATAATAATAATAATAATAATAATAATAATAATAATAATAATAATAATAATAATAATTTCGCGTGGCTATTTCTAGACGAGTGCAGCTCTTGTAAGGCAGACCCTCCGTTGTGGGTGGGCGGCATCTGCCATGTGTAGGTAACTGCGTGTTAATGTGGTGGAGGATAGTATTATGTGTGGTGTGTTGGGACAGCACAAACATCCAGCCCCCGGGCCAATGGAATTAACCAATGAAGGTTAAAATCCCCGGCCCGGCCTGGAATCGAACCCGGGACCCTTATCCTTATTACAATCACATCAAAATGTAATAATTAAATCTAACACCATTATAAAATCATATTATCATAAAATAACCGACTATGAATTCAGGACATCTATTAGGAATGTTTTTAGAGGATTTTTCGATGATACAGACTACTATTTAATCTGTAGTGAGGTAATTATCTCTAGGTCTACGATAGAGAAAATGAAACGTCTGCAGACGAATAATGGTAGAGAATTTCCAAGATGAGGAAATCAGAAGTATATGGATATGGTTAGTGAAAAGTTCCAAACAATAAACATTAAGCAGGTTCAGGATATAGAAAGATAATGGGAGGGATACAGGGATGTTGTAGTAGAAACAGCAAAGGAATGTCAAGTAACTACTGTGTTTAAAGATGAGGAAAAAGGTGAACATCTTGGTGGAATGACGAAGTGAGGACAGCTTGTAAACGTAAAAAGAAGGTGTATCAGAAATGGCTCCAAACATAGACTGATGAAGAAAGGGAACTGTACAAAGATGAAAAAACAGAGCGAAACAAATAACTGATGAATCCAAGAGGGCATGGGAAGATTTTGGTAATAACCTGGGAAGGCTTGATCAAGCGATAGGGAAATCTTTCTTCACATTATTAAAGAATATTAGAAAGGGAGGGAAAAACTAAATGAATAGTGACTTATGTCAATCAGGTGAATTCATATCAGATCACTGGGAATCACTGGACACGTGGAAGGAATATTTGAAAATATTATCAACGTTGAAGGAAATATTTATCTTGACGTTGCGAACAATGGAGCTTGTGGAGAAGAGGACAACGATGTCAATGAAATTACGCTTAAGGAAGTGAAAAGGGTGGTAAATAAACTCCATTGTCATAAAGCATCAGGAACAGATTAGATCTGGAATGGCGAAATATACTGGGAAGGCAAGGATGAATATCTTCACAGAGTAATAACATTAGCATGGGATGTTAGCAAGGTGGGCCTACCTTGTGATTGAACGAAAGCAATAATTGCACCCATCTAAACGCAGGGGAACAGGAATGACTACAACTATCGAGGTATTTCATTGATCAGTTTACCAGCATTTTGGAAGGGAGGGTGCAATCGATGGTTGATAAGCTGTATGAAAACCAGTGTGGTTTCAAACAACACAGGGGCTGTCAGGATCAGATTTTCAGTATTCGCCAGGTAACTGAGAAAAAGCTGCGAGAGGAATAGACATTCATATATCAGTTTCGTAGATAGGGAGGGCATATGACAGAGTACCACACCAGGCGAGTTGGTCGTGAGGTTAGGGGCGCACAGCTGTGAGCTTGCATCCGGGGGATCGTGGGTTCGAACCCTACTGTCGGCAGCCCTGAAAATGGTTTTCCGTGATTTCCCATTTTCACACCAGGCAAATGCTACGGCTGCTCCTTCATTAACGCCAAGGCCGCTTCCTTCCCACTCCTAGGCCTTTCCTATCCTATCGTGTGTCGGTGCAACGTAAAGCAAATTGAAAAAAAACCACTGTACCATGGGATAAGATGTAGGCCATTCTGAGAGATTATGGGATTACTGATAGATTAATAAAAACAATCGAAGGCATTTATGTTTACAATTGGGCAACGTTGAGAATTGATGGTAGAATGAGTTTTGGGTTCAAGATACTTACAGGTATTAGAGAAGCATATAAACTTTCATCTTTGTCGTTCATGGTTCACATGGATCATCTACTTGAAGGTATAACTTGGCAAGGAGGAATTCAGTTAGGTGGAAATGTAGTAAGCAGTTTGGCCAATGCCGACTACTTGGTCTTAATGCTAGACTGTGCTGAAAGCCTGCAATCTCGGAACTTGAAAACAGATTCAGCGAGTATGGTGTGAAAATGATGCAGTAAGCTCGCAATTGCGATCTACAGTATCCTGTAAGAAAGAAGTCAGCTCCCGGACGAAACTATCTTCACGCAAGTCCGTCTTCAGACCAACATTGTTGAACGGGAGTGAAATCTCAGTGGATTAAGGATATCTTATTCATAAGTCCGAAGTAAGAGGCATGAAAGTAGTGAAAATGATCGCTGACACAAACACGTGGGAACCATGGCAGGAGAGTAATCGGAATGAAAATATAAAGGATAAGTTAGTAAGGAAATACATGGATGAAGTGGTATGCATAAACGGGCTTCGGTGGTGGGCTCATATGAGGCGAATGGAGGATGGTAGGTAACTTAGGAGAATAATGGACTCAGTCATGGAGAGTATGAGAAGAAGTGGGAGCCCAATACGACGCCGATTAGTGCCGGGTGTGCCCGAGGTAAAGTTCGGCTCGCGTGATGCAGGTCTTTTGATTTGAACACGTAGGCGACCAGCGCGACGTGATGAGGATGAAATGATGATGAAGACAACACATACACCCAGCCCCCGTGCCAGCGGAATTAACCAACTATGGTTAAAATTCCTGGATCTGCCGGGAATGAAACCGGGGACCCCTGTGGCCACAGGCCAGCACGCTAACCATTTAACCATGGAGCCAAACATTTGAATATACAAGATTTGGAACTAAACAAGGCCACGGAGATAGTTACAAATATAGGATGGATGGATGGATGGATGGATGGATGGATGGATGGATGGATGGATGGATGGATGGATGGATGGATGGATGGATGGATGGATGGATGGATGGATGGATGGATGGATGGATGGATGGATGGATGGATGGATGGATGGATGGATGGATGGATGGATGGATGGATGGATGGATGGATGGATGGATGGATGGATGGATGGATGGATGGATGGATGGATGGATGGATGGATGGATGGATGGATGGATGGATGGATGGATGGATGGATGGATGGATGGATGGATGGATGGATGGATGGATGGATGGATGGATGGATGGATGGATGGATGGATGGATGGATGGATGGATGGATGGATGGATGGATGGATGGATGGATGGATGGATGGATGGATGGATGGATGGATGGATGGATGGATGGATGGATGGATGGATGGATGGATGGATGGATGGATGGATGGATGGATGGATGGATGGATGGATGGATGGATGGATGGATGGATGGATGGATGGATGGATGGATGGATGGATGGATGGATGGATGGATGGATGGATGGATGGATGGATGGATGGATGGATGGATGGATGGATGGATGGATGGATGGATGGATGGATGGATGGATGGATGGATGGATGGATGGATGGATGGATGGATGGATGGATGGATGGATGGATGGATGGATGGATGGATGGATGGATGGATGGATGGATGGATGGATGGATGGATGGATGGATGGATGGATGGATGGATGGATGGATGGATGGATGGATGGATGGATGGATGGATGGATGGATGGATGGATGGATGGATGGATGGATGGATGGATGGATGGATGGATGGATGGATGGATGGATGGATGGATGGATGGATGGATGGATGGATGGATGGATGGATGGATGGATGGATGGATGGATGGATGGATGGATGGATGGATGGATGGATGGATGGATGGATGGATGGATGGATGGATGGATGGATGGATGGATGGATGGATGGATGGATGGATGGATGGATGGATGGATGGATGGATGGATGGATGGATGGATGGATGGATGGATGGATGGATGGATGGATGGATGGATGGATGGATGGATGGATGGATGGATGGATGGATGGATGGATGGATGGATGGATGGATGGATGGATGGATGGATGGATGGATGGATGGATGGATGGATGGATGGATGGATGGATGGATGGATGGATGGATGGATGGATGGATGGATGGATGGATGGATGGATGGATGGATGGATGGATGGATGGATGGATGGATGGATGGATGGATGGATGGATGGATGGATGGATGGATGGATGGATGGATGGATGGATGGATGGATGGATGGATGGATGGATGGATGGATGGATGGATGGATGGATGGATGGATGGATGGATGGATGGATGGATGGATGGATGGATGGATGGATGGATGGATGGATGGATGGATGGATGGATGGATGGATGGATGGATGGATGGATGGATGGATGGATGGATGGATGGATGGATGGATGGATGGATGGATGGATGGATGGATGGATGGATGGATGGATGGATGGATGGATGGATGGATGGATGGATGGATGGATGGATGGATGGATGGATGGATGGATGGATGGATGGATGGATGGATGGATGGATGGATGGATGGATGGATGGATGGATGGATGGATGGATGGATGGATGGATGGATGGATGGATGGATGGATGGATGGATGGATGGATGGATGGATGGATGGATGGATGGATGGATGGATGGATGGATGGATGGATGGATGGATGGATGGATGGATGGATGGATGGATGGATGGATGGATGGATGGATGGATGGATGGATGGATGGATGGATGGATGGATGGATGGATGGATGGATGGATGGATGGATGGATGGATGGATGGATGGATGGATGGATGGATGGATGGATGGATGGATGGATGGATGGATGGATGGATGGATGGATGGATGGATGGATGGATGGATGGATGGATGGATGGATGGATGGATGGATGGATGGATGGATGGATGGATGGATGGATGGATGGATGGATGGATGGATGGATGGATGGATGGATGGATGGATGGATGGATGGATGGATGGATGGATGGATGGATGGATGGATGGATGGATGGATGGATGGATGGATGGATGGATGGATGGATGGATGGATGGATGGATGGATGGATGGATGGATGGATGGATGGATGGATGGATGGATGGATGGATGGATGGATGGATGGATGGATGGATGGATGGATGGATGGATGGATGGATGGATGGATGGATGGATGGATGGATGGATGGATGGATGGATGGATGGATGGATGGATGGATGGATGGATGGATGGATGGATGGATGGATGGATGGATGGATGGATGGATGGATGGATGGATGGATGGATGGATGGATGGATGGATGGATGGATGGATGGATGGATGGATGGATGGATGGATGGATGGATGGATGGATGGATGGATGGATGGATGGATGGATGGATGGATGGATGGATGGATGGATGGATGGATGGATGGATGGATGGATGGATGGATGGATGGATGGATGGATGGATGGATGGATGGATGGATGGATGGATGGATGGATGGATGGATGGATGGATGGATGGATGGATGGATGGATGGATGGATGGATGGATGGATGGATGGATGGATGGATGGATGGATGGATGGATGGATGGATGGATGGATGGATGGATGGATGGATGGATGGATGGATGGATGGATGGATGGATGGATGGATGGATGGATGGATGGATGGATGGATGGATGGATGGATGGATGGATGGATGGATGGATGGATGGATGGATGGATGGATGGATGGATGGATGGATGGATGGATGGATGGATGGATGGATGGATGGATGGATGGATGGATGGATGGATGGATGGATGGATGGATGGATGGATGGATGGATGGATGGATGGATGGATGGATGGATGGATGGATGGATGGATGGATGGATGGATGGATGGATGGATGGATGGATGGATGGATGGATGGATGGATGGATGGATGGATGGATGGATGGATGGATGGATGGATGGATGGATGGATGGATGGATGGATGGATGGATGGATGGATGGATGGATGGATGGATGGATGGATGGATGGATGGATGGATGGATGGATGGATGGATGGATGGATGGATGGATGGATGGATGGATGGATGGATGGATGGATGGATGGATGGATGGATGGATGGATGGATGGATGGATGGATGGATGGATGGATGGATGGATGGATGGATGGATGGATGGATGGATGGATGGATGGATGGATGGATGGATGGATGGATGGATGGATGGATGGATGGATGGATGGATGGATGGATGGATGGATGGATGGATGGATGGATGGATGGATGGATGGATGGATGGATGGATGGATGGATGGATGGATGGATGGATGGATGGATGGATGGATGGATGGATGGATGGATGGATGGATGGATGGATGGATGGATGGATGGATGGATGGATGGATGGATGGATGGATGGATGGATGGATGGATGGATGGATGGATGGATGGATGGATGGATGGATGGATGGATGGATGGATGGATGGATGGATGGATGGATGGATGGATGGATGGATGGATGGATGGATGGATGGATGGATGGATGGATGGATGGATGGATGGATGGATGGATGGATGGATGGATGGATGGATGGATGGATGGATGGATGGATGGATGGATGGATGGATGGATGGATGGATGGATGGATGGATGGATGGATGGATGGATGGATGGATGGATGGATGGATGGATGGATGGATGGATGGATGGATGGATGGATGGATGGATGGATGGATGGATGGATGGATGGATGGATGGATGGATGGATGGATGGATGGATGGATGGATGGATGGATGGATGGATGGATGGATGGATGGATGGATGGATGGATGGATGGATGGATGGATGGATGGATGGATGGATGGATGGATGGATGGATGGATGGATGGATGGATGGATGGATGGATGGATGGATGGATGGATGGATGGATGGATGGATGGATGGATGGATGGATGGATGGATGGATGGATGGATGGATGGATGGATGGATGGATGGATGGATGGATGGATGGATGGATGGATGGATGGATGGATGGATGGATGGATGGATGGATGGATGGATGGATGGATGGATGGATGGATGGATGGATGGATGGATGGATGGATGGATGGATGGATGGATGGATGGATGGATGGATGGATGGATGGATGGATGGATGGATGGATGGATGGATGGATGGATGGATGGATGGATGGATGGATGGATGGATGACGTCTTTCGACCTCAAAGACATAAAATATAAAATTAATTTTCTTATTTTTTTTTCCCCTCTGCAAGAGAACAAAACTGTGTTAAGATGCACTCAATAATGAGGAAAATGTTCGGTGTTATAATTAGCATTCAGAAATAAATTTATGGTAAGGTATGTGAATATAATTATATTTGTGAATGTAATCGGATGTGGTAATCTATCAATTATGACAAATGTCGTTTAAAGAGGCAGCTGTGATAAGGAGATCAGCATGAGCGAATTTTTACTTAATTAAGTATACTCTATCTTGTCAGTCTCGTATTATTCCTCTAATAACATATTTGAGGAAAGACAAGGACCAATTACGGTAAGAAAATGCCGACTCCTGGTGAAATGAATGTAGGGAGTAATAATTAAATCCACTGTGACCGGCTTTCGATCACGTTCCCAACCCCACGTGAAGAGGTATTGGTTCCGACAAGCCACACCCAGGGGCAACGTTGCTAAGCAACCAGAATAGCTCAGCCTTTTTTCTTTTACTCGAACTTTTTTCTTACCGTGGAGACAGAAAAGTCAGGAGAGTGGTAGCTCCAGGAAGTAAGAACATACTACCAGTCCATACCACAACATGCTACGAGATAATCGCGAAATACAAATATCTGGGACCTACAATCAAGTCCAAGAACAATGCACGAATGGCTGTACTTCCCACATATTACCATGTATAATAATAATAATAATAATAATAATAATAATAATAATAATAATAATAATAATAATAATAATAACATACATACATTCATTATACACTGTTATGCCTTTCAGAGTTCAGTCTGCATGCCTCTGTGAATTTACTAAACGTCGCCACAATCCTCTATTTGCAACTAGTGCTTTGGCCTCTTTTAGTTCTATACATCTTATCTTTAAATCGTTAGAAACTGAGTCTAACCATCGTCGTCTTGGTCTACCTCTACTTCTCTTACCCTCCATAACAGAGTCCATTATTCACCTAAACAATCTATCCTCCTCCATTCGCCTCACATGACCCCACCACCAAAGCCGGTTTATGCGTACAGCTTCATCCATCGAATTCATTCCTAAATTAGCCTTTATCGCCTCATTCCGAGTACCCTCCTGCCATTGTTCCCACCTGTTTGTACCAGCTATCATTCTTGCTACTTTCATGTCTGTTACTCCTAACTTATGAATAAGATATCCTGAGTTCACTCAGCTTTCGCTCCCGTAAAAGCAAAGTTGGTCTGAAAACAGACCGATGTAAAGATAGTTTCGTCTGGGAGCTGATTTCCTTCTTGCAGAATACTGCTGATCGCAACTGCGAGCTAACTGCATTAACTTTACTACACCTTGTTTCAGTCTCACTTACCATATTGCCGTCCTGGGAGAACATACAACCTAAATACTTGAAATTATCGACCTGTTCTAGCTTTGTATCACCAATAATAATAATAATAATAATAATAATAATAATAATAATAATAATAATAATAATAATAATAATAGGGTGGAAACCAACGAGATGGATTTCTCGTATTTTAACACACTCAAATGTCACCTACCTCAGTCGGGAACGAATCCAATACTTTGCGAACGGAAGAACAATAAAAAGCCGAATACGTCACCGATATTTATATTCTCATTTCTTGGGCCTGGCTTTTTATGTAGTATAAAAGTGCATCAAAATGTAGTATATATCAGTGAAATGCGTCATTAAATGTGTAATATCCATAAAATACGTAATGGTATTATTGCACTAAATTTATAAAAAAATGTCGCTATAATCCTCTTATTATGGCACCTTATGATATGAGACAATCAAATTGTTTTAAATACCTGCTTATTTTACGACAAAGTCGTAGTTGTTGCTTTAGATAATGTGTATAGTCTACTGTTTTCTAATTTTGATACCGTAGTATTAAATAAATAATAGAATTAAATGCATAATCACATTACTTCAAATATTAAACAATAATGTTATGCGCTGTAAATCCCGGAGTACATTACATAATGTATTGTAGTAGCTAATTTCCTGTTGCCCTCATGCCCTGAAAATGAAAAAGTAAATGTTACCAAATAAAGTTAATATAGAATCTGCCTTTAAACCCCTATTAAATAACACAAATAGTATGGTAACCTGTTTTGATCGCGATGCGCATGTTTTCCATTATGATGTCTTGACGCTGATCCGATAAAATTCGCATGTAGACTGAGAAGGACTGTTCAACATCGCAGGAAGTCGCCGGTGCACATTTTAAAACATAAAACGAACTGCGTGAAATATCTTCCAGGGGCTCTTCTTGTTCACCACTAATGATGTTGCAAACAGATAGAGAGCTTGAATAACCTACATTTCGTTTCAAGACTACATGGAGTTTGTTAGAAACTCTGACCAATGAAGGGCACCTAGCCAACCCAAACTCTAAGAAAGGAGTAGTGATTTTGTATGGAGATGAGGACTCGGACCTACTTTACTTCACAGATAAAGGGTTATAAATCCAAATACTAAAGGGATTTTCAAGAAACTTAAGGAATTAAAATATATTCCGCATGAGATGAATTATTTTATTATAGTTACTTTCTTCAGCTTGTCCCAATTATTTCTAGGGTCGCTGGAGCCTCTCAGGCTCATTTTTGGCTTTGGCTGGGTTTTTTTTTAAAGAACGGGTGCCCTTCCTGACGCCACGTGATTCTTGAGATGAAAATCTCGACCCAGGATTGACCGGGATTCGAACCTCGGCCTTCCGAAAGGGAAGTCAGCAGCTAAGCCACAGAGCTAATCACGATTTTATATAATTACTATAGCCTGGACCTAGATATGTGCAAAAATGTCACATTCTTCACATAATACTGTATGTAAAAAATATGCAATATTACTAATAATATTTAAAAAATAATTATGTAAAATGAGTGGTGTAGTGGTTAGTGTGATTACCTGCCACCCCCGAAGGCCAGGGTTCGATTCCCGGCTCTGCCACGAAATTTGAAAAGTGGTACGAGGGCTGGAACGGGTTCCACGCAGCCTCGGGAGGTCAACTGAGTAGAAACGGGTTCAATTCCTATCTCAACCATCCTTGAAGTGATTTTCCGTGGTTTCCCACTTCTCCTCCAGGCAAATGCCAGGATGGTACCTAACTTACAGCCACGGCCGCTTCCTTGTCTGTCCCTCCAAACTTCCCATCCGCTCATAAGGCCCCTGTTCAGCATAGCAGGTGAGGCCACTTGGGAGAGGTACTGGTCATCCTTACCAGTTGTATTCCCCGGACCCAAAGTCTCACGCTCTAGGACACTGCCCTTTATGCGGTAGAGGTGGGATCCCTCGCTGAGTTCGAGGGAAAAACCAACCCTGGAGGGTAAACGGATTAAGAAAAAAAGAAGGAAAGATTATGTAAAATGAAACACAGGTATAACCATATAAGAACCATAATTCGCTTACATTTTTAATTTTCTTTTGTCTACAAGTAAAAGAATGGAATGTGTAGTTACATAAGAATCCGGGTCCTATGCTACCAGTGCCTGCCTCTAAAACCACACTCCACGAAAGAGTTAGGAAGGGGAAGTCTAGTGATTCAGTCCTGAGTCACACAAATATAATTGCGTTAATCTTGTTACTTCATAGTTCGGCCCCTTGACTGAATTGTCAGCGTAGTGGTATTCAGTTTCGAGGCCCCGTATTCGATTCCAGGCCAAGTCGAGGATTCTACCTCCGTATAGTTAATTCCTCTAGCTCGGGGGCTGGGTTTTTGTGCTCGGCTTAAAACAAATTTTCATCTACAAACATCATATCACACTACAAACCACCACGGAAACATTCAATATTTAATTCATCCCTCCAAACAGGGTTGGCGTCAGGTAAGGCATCCGTTCATAAAACTGGGCTAAATCCATGCAAGATAGCTGCAGTCGCTTACGTGCGGCCAGTATTCAGTATTCGGGAGATAGTAGGTTCGAACCCCACTGTCGGTAGACCTGAAGATGGTTTTCCGTGGTTTCCTATTTTCACACCAGGCAAATGCTGGGGCTGTACCTTAATTAAGGCCACGGCCGCTTCCTTCCCACTCCCAGCCCTTCCCTGTCCCATCGTCGCCATAAGACCTATCTGTGTCGGTGCGACGTAAAGCAACTAGAAAAAAAATTCCATGCAAAGTGCCGGCCCCAAGTAATTAGGAAAAGGCTAGGAAGAAGAATATTGTTACTTTATGATGTACATGGGCCCTGGGAAGTAACCTAGGGAGTCTGTACGATCATCTTGAGACTCCGGCAAAACGGGGGTGTGATGCGAATATAAGGACTCAATAAGAGAGTTCTCTTAGCCTCACTCACCTCACTCCTCCAATTTCTAACCTACTCGCGGTACTCCTGTTAAGCCGAGCAACCCAATGGAAGGCTGGGTAACCAACCCCAGCGGGAAACTGGGTCGGTGAGCCAAAGTATTTGGGGCAGTGGAAGGCAACGGTCCGACTCGTTGGCTGAATGGTCAGCGTACTGGCCTTCGGTTCAGAGGGTCTCGGATTCGATTCCGGGTCGGGGATTTTAATCTTCATTGGTTAATTCCAATGACCCGGGGACTGGGTATTTGTTCTGTCCCCAACATCCCTGCAACTCACACACCACACATAACACTATCCTCCACCACAATAACACGCAGTTACCTACACATGGCAGATGCCGCCCACACTCATCGGAGGGTCTGCCTTACAAGGGCTGCACTCGGGTAGAAATAGCCACACGAAATTTAAAGTGGAAGGCAACGGGAAACCACCACTTTACTTTTCCCTCGACAACCCCATGATGGCTTTGATTAATTCCAAATGTTCCGGAGTATCAAGTCTCCCAGTCGGATCTCCGGGGGAGACATGATAATCCTTTTTTAACCCGTCAAAGTAAATCATCTATGAGAGTCATTACAAGGGTTGCTACATGGAACGTCCGTGGTGCACTACAACCAGGGAAACTTGCAATAATAGAAAGAGAAATGAGTTCACATGATGTGGATATCCTTGCCCTTCGTGAAACTCATTGGAAAGGAATGGACATTTTGTAACCCATGGAAGGAATACTATATACTTTTCGGGAAGCAAAGATGTGAGTCGAAATGGTGTTGCAATTGTTGTTCCTAAGAAACTGAACAACACTGTTCTAGGCTATGAACCCATCAGTGATAGAATCATTACCATCAAACTGAATGCTTCCCCTTGTAGGATTAATATTATCCAGGTCAATGCTCTCGCAGCTGCAGCATCAGATGCTGAAATAGAAGAGTTCTATGAACTTTTAGAACATACCATCAATCTGTTTGCAAATGGGAAAATAGTAATATCCAAGATGACTTCAATGTTAAGACTGGGGACACTACTGGAGACACTGACATCAGATCTGTGATTAGCCGTTATGACCTAGCCGAAAGGAATGAACTAGGAAAGCAGCTACTGGAGTTTTGTGTTGGCAATGACATGGTAGTTTGAAACATCCTCTTCCAGCATCACCCAACGCGTCTGTACACTTGGATATCGCCTGGTGATAGAGTCAGGAATCAGATTGATTTCATATTGGCGAGACATCGTTGGAAGATATCTTTTCTAGATTGTAAGACCTTTCCTGGAGCGGAATGTGACAGTGACCACGACCTGTTGTCCATGAAGATCCGGCTGAAACTAAAAGTCACCAAGAAGATAAGAGCAAGACAGGAATCTCGTGCACGCTTCGAGCAACTTGTACGGCCAAAGCTCCCAGATGTGCAACTAAATGAAGAAGAATTACCTTTTCAAACGTGGGACAGAATGAAAGAGATTGTCTCCTCATCTCTCCAAGAACCAGCTAGGAGGAGACTGAATGCAAAACATCCCTGGATATCAAACAAGATTTTGCAACTGATTGAAGAAAGTAGTAGTCTGAAGAAACATGGTACCCAATCCATTCAGGATGAAAATAGGTACAAGATCCTATGTAGAGACGTACAGCGTAATTGTAGGAATGATAAATCATAGTTCATCAACAGCGTTTGCGAGGAAATAGAACAAAACCAGAACCAAAATCAAACAAAAGATCTCTTCAACAAAATCAATACCATTACTCGTCAATTTAAACCACATACATGGGTTATAGAAGACGAGAATGGACGCCTACTGTAATTGGAGATAGAAAAGAAGCGCTAGACAGGTGGAAACAATACTGTGAAAAGCTGTACTCTGGAAGAAATGATGATGTAGCAGTCCAGCAGCCAGGAGGGCCTTCTGCATTGGAACCTTCCATTTTACAAGACGAAATCAAGAACGCCATTACCCATTGAAGAAAAAAAACAAATCCCCTGGACTGGATAGTATTTCTGAAGAGATACTTCAAAAATGGGTGAAGAAGGCTTGTACGTGATGCACTCATTGTGTAATAGGATATGGACGACGAGAGAATGGACAAAATATTGGACAAGCTCTATCTTAATCCTCTTGCACAAGAAAGGGTCAGTCAGGCAGTGTTCCAACTATCGTATAACTGCTCTGATATCTCATGCAAGTAAGATTTTATTATACATCATAAA